>NC_133537.1:159729985-160066771 GCF_048544455.1 Silene latifolia
GTATAAATACATGCATTATCTCAACTAACATTCCATTATCTCACTTTACATCTCCAAACCCTAACTGCTAAAACAAACTCCAAATAAACCCTACTTAATCTTTCAAACAAACTCCAAACTCCCTCAACAAAATGAATGGTATCATCCTTAAGACTCTTACTATGATCGAGAACAACAACAGTTTCATCCGCCGGTTGCTCCACATTGGGGAAAGTTTCAGGAGCTGCCTTGCGGATGCTCGATCCATACTGAAGGACACCAAAGAAGATGGCTTGACAGAGCAAAGCGACGATTGCGGCTATATGACGATATAGAATCTGGCGAACGGAACCTCAAATAGCCAAGGAGGAGAGGATGGATATCATAGAGGAGAATAAGACTCTCTATGAAAATATAAGAATTGCATTTTTATTAATGTATTTTTTTTTTAATTTATGTATTTATATATATATATATATATATATATATATATATATATATATATTAATTATGTTTATCATGCATTCCTCTCTATCATCTTGCTTCTTCTTTGTTTTAGTTTATTTAATTTGTTTTACTAGCTAATTAAGCGAATAATACTTAAAGAAATAACATAATGGTCGATAAAAACACATACACATGCAAATGAAATAATTAGAAAAAGAAAATAATGACGATGAAAGACGATTAGATCAACAGTGACGACGAGATTTACCTGATTATTAGAGAAAGTAAGAGGCGATGAAATCAACAGTGACGACGAGAAGATAAAGCGACGATGAGAAAGAGAGAAAGAGACGATGAGAAAGAGAGAAAGAGACGATGAGAAAGTGTGTGTTTTGTGTTTGTGTTTGTGTTTGTCTGCTGTGTTTGTGTTTGTGTATTAAGGTTTGTGTTTTGTGGCTGTAACAGATTTGTGTTTGTGTGGTTTATAGTATGGAAGGTATTGACACTGGTTATTAAACAACAACCGTTGTCAAATAAGTTTTAACAACGGTTTTAATACAACAACCGTTGTCAAATAAGTTTTAACAACGGTTGTAAAACAACAACCGTTGTCAAATAAGTTTTAACAACGGGTTTCAAAAGTAACTGTTGTGATTACTTTTCACTAACTTTGCGTCAATTTTGCGCCAAATTATTAACAACGGTTGTGATTACTTTTCACCATACCCGTTGTAATTCATTTTAGTAAAATTCGCGCCATACATTCTACAACGTCTATTGTGATTTTCGTGAATAATCGTTGTTAAAGGGGCGTTGTAGTTGCCTGAATTTGTAGTAGTGAATTGATTATTTAATTGATCGTATGTCGATATGGGTTAATTAAATTGCTTAAAATTGACGGACGATTTTGTGAGTATTTTTGACGTGTCTTATTGTAATTCGATTAAATAAGATACGGTCTAAGTAATCAAATTGTTTTATTACTTAGATAAAATTATTGTTTACGAAACAATTGAAACTGAATGAATAATTTATTATAAATACAAGACGTTGTGATTTATAATTGATAAACCGTTTTGATACAAGTAATTATGAATTACTAAGTCGATTTTGTACATGACGTATTTTTATTAATACGTTGATTTTTAATATGTTAAAAATACATTACAATTACACATGACTAGTAACATGTGACAATTGACAAATGACAAATATAAAATAGACCTCCCATTTTATATAAGTGCCGAAAATGGACGGAGTATTAGGTTTAAATTGTGTTAATTATTTTTAAGTGGAAAACATGATGATTACAACCTAATATAGCCAGTCATACCTATGATTTCTTTGGTAGAAAAACTTCCTCATGCATTGGGCATCCTCCTCCCTCCAACCGGTTTTTGCATGGTAAAAGCCAAGGGTTTTTACCCTATTTTTCTAATATACACTACAATTACTAGTGTGATGTATTCATTCTTCCTAACATCTAAAACTTATAGAAATTTTAGAGAGATAATTACTCCATTTCTTCCCTTCTCTTGGCCGAGTAAACAAGAGAGCAAAATAATATTTTGGGTCATTTTTAGTAAGATTAATATTGTTCTAGATCTAATAATATTAGTCTTTTAAGAGGTTACCTTGGGTATTCACTTTTTGGAGGGATTCTATTTTGGATCGTTGTTCATCCATTATAAGGAAGCTCAAGAACAAGTGAGAAGGAGAACTCATTTGTGCCCATATATCCGAAATCCCATAGTAAGAAAGGCAATTTCTTCTCTACTTTTGTTCTAGTTTGCATGCATGCATAAGATCTAGTTTTAATTTTATGACTAAATTAAAATGTCACATATATGAATATGTTAAGTAATGGAATTAGTGAATCCTAACAAGTGGTATCAGAGCCAGGTTTCGATCCTGGGACCTGTGGGTTATATGAACAATATTAAGAAATCAAGATTAATTATTGTCAAATGTTAGTGGAGACTAATTTTGAGTCCTAAGATGGTTATGGTAATTAACTTGTACATAAATATGAATTTATGTAATTATTGTGATTTTAATAAGTTAAATCACGCAAATCCGTAAAAACCGATTAATATACGATATTGGCTCTTAAAGGCGATTTAGCTTAAAATTTGGCATGTTCATACATATTATAATGCTGCATTTTATTTATGATTGTCATATTTTAATTTTATGTAATTTTTGAATTATGTAATTTTACTTAGTATGGCCTTAATTTTTAATTGATATTACCCGAAATGTATGGGAATATCGATTCGGTTGTAATTATTGTTATCTCGTATCACCGTTTCGTAATTTAATAGATTTATTTTTATTTTTATTACAAATGTATAATAGGAAATTATGTAATTCTTTTTGTAATTTTATTGTTCCGGAGTACCTTGAAGACGGTGCCATTCGAGAAGGCGATCCATCAAAGAAAATGTTGTCTTGAAATGCGTGCCGAGACCGAAGTTCAAGGGACCAAAGGAGTTGGTTTCCGAATTTGTAATAGTTTATTAGATTTACTATTTTAGGAAGGCCATACTAGGATTTTATTTATGCTTTGCATTTTATTTATATGTTGCATGCATCGCTAAATCGCCATAATAAAACATGCATTATCATTAAATCGAGTTATTCGACCGTGTCAATTACAATTATCGTAGTTCACCACTTTAGTTCAATTAAAACGTGATAGATAATAAATTGACATGACCTCTCGCTAAAATAAACAATTGAGACTTAGCCTTACCAAAAATTAGAAACCATGAAAACCTATTTCGTGAGGGAGTGCACTCGGCCTTACCGGGGTATAAACCTTGCTCTGATACCACTTGTTAGATTCATTAATGAGATTAACGAATCTAACAAGAAACATTACAATTTCACATGTCAAGTAACATGTCACATATGTCACAATTGACAAATGACAAAATAAAATGGACTACCCATTTTATCTTATATGTACCGAAATAAGGGAAGGGGTTAGGATTAATATTGTGTTTTTATTTTAAATAGGAACATGATCATTAACCCTAAGGACTAGCCTTGCATGCCTATCTTCTTGGGTAGAAAAACAAGTCCATGCATAGGGCACCCTTCCCCTCACCACCGGTTTTTCCAAGAGGAATTATAGAGTTTTTCCTCTATAATTTTCATTCACTTCTTCAACTCATTTAGTATGTTGTCACATGCAATTTTACAATACGTGTGTAAAATATTTGGCTATAATGAAGTCTTTATGCATGATTTATGAATTTTTGATGAAAAATCACATAAATAGTGACTATAATTAGTAATAATGCTAAAACATATTTCATGACTAAAGGAAAAACGTCACATGTTGCATTTTATCATATATTTCAGATCTAAAAGTGAAAAGTTGATAAAAATAAATTTTCTCATATTTTTATGGTCATAATTGTTAAAACCGATAAACCGCAACATTGTTTTTTCTCGATAAATTTTCAAAATTTTTAACCTAAGTTTTGAACATTATGAGTGTCATGGTATTTTTCCAGAATGTTCATAAGTTTAAATTTCAAATTTTGAAATTATTGGAAATTTTTATTGTAAATAGGGCCTCCACCAAGCAAAGACAAAGGAAAAGAGAAGCAAGCTTGAGAAATCATGAAGGAGCTAGGAGTAGCTACCGATGAAGCTTCGCTTTTATTGTCTTTATTTTAATGTTATAAATTTTTAGAACTATTTTGATTTCCGTGTTCGACATGGAAATGGTTGATCCTTTCTAAACAATGGTTGTATTTTGGATTATGGTGGCTTGGCTTGCAACCCAAGTCACCCCTTTTATCGTATTTATTTGTTCTAATAATTCGTCTTTATATGCTTGCACATGGAAACATATGATCATCTACTTAAAGTGATCCAATAGACAACTATAATGATGGGATTCATTATATGTCCATGTTGGAGTAGTGTCCTCCACAATAAGTGTGTTTACATAATAAATCTCGTAAAAGGAATATCAGGGATTTAATTATTTTATTGTCAGCTGGTCATCGTTAATCGGTAATGATTGGCTGACTAGAGTTTGACATTACTGTTGTGTGACGGCGGTGATCAGCTGATCCCTTTAGGTCACACCTATAGGATGACGCCCAAATAGAATAAATTAATTATTTGTATGAGATACGAGATAATTAATTCCTTGTATTATTTGACTTTTAGTTAGTCACGTAAATGTATTATTTGATGACGGGTTACGAACTCGGGACAAGGAGATTTATTATTTAATTATGTGATATTAAATAATAAATAAATATATTAGAATTCATTAATTAATTGTTAATTAATTAATTTTATACGATATGTGTATTTGTTTTGAGATGGAATTAATTAGCTATTTAATTTTTACAAGAGGTTGTAAAATTAGCTAAGTGGGATAATATTGACACATTGTATGTTGATAAAATGGTCTTATGATTACTTAATGGTTAAGTAGTCATTGGTAATTAATTTGTATTATTTAAGTGTTAAATAATTAAATTAATATTTAATTATGTAAGATAATTAAATATAAGACTTATAAGCATTTGTGGGGCAAATGTCGAAAACCGAAATGGACTCAAATATGTCCACTTGACCGGTTTTTTATAGAGGACAACAAGTGTCCATTAAGTGGCAATTTCCACTTAGTTTTGTTTCCCATTTTTGCCTATAAATACCCACTTAATCACACCATTTCATATGTTTGGAAAAATTTGAAGAAAATTTGGTCCTTTTGTGTGCTTTGGCCGGTTCATCATCATCACCAAGAGACAAACTTTTCTTCTTATTTTGTTCATTATTTTCATCTTAAAACATATATAAAAACTAACTAATAATATTATCAAAGTAATAATATTAATTAGTACATCAAATTTACAATTACAAGGTTACTACTACTATTAACTAGTTATTAATTTTAGTAGTATTTTGGGTTAATCTTGGGTGCCACCTAAGGAGATTACCTATATTGGTAATTGGTGTTCTTGGAGGATCATCCATAGTTTCATAGCTCAAGAACTATAAAGGTAGGAGACCTTTGTAGTGCCCATATTTTGCCTTATACAATGTAAGGAACTTTCGTCTTAAGATGGTTTAATACCATCTTTTATACTTTTATTTGCATGCATGTAGATTTAGACCACTTTAAATTAATTTGTAATTTTAATATCATAAGATGAGTATTAATTTGGTCTAAATAACTAACAAGTGGTATCAGAGCATTGTTAAATACATGCATGTTGTTTTAAGACGATTTTAGTAATTTATGAGATAAATTAATAAAATTGATATTATGTTGCTAAAATTAGTTTTATCACATAATATGGTCTTGCATGTTAATAATATGGTCTTAAGATGATATGGGATGAAAATTTGATTTTTGTTAAATTTTTCAACTTTTTATAACTTAAAATGGCATAAAATTGAGCAAAAATACATTAAAATTAATTAAGAGTTAATTAAATTGGGTTGCATGTTAATTTTATGCATATTTATTTAGAAATAACCACTTGCATGTTCTATTTATGAGATAAGTAGATACTTTAGATTAATGTGATTAATTTAGGTAGTTTATTGATTTTTATTTGATAAAAATGGGTAAATAATGGTTATTTTGTAAATAAATATTGATTTAATTTTAGGGCTCGAAATTTCAGAATTTTTAGCTCCTGGAAATTGTTCCAAAATGTAAAAAGTTTTTATTTTAAGTCATTTCAATTTTTATGGTTTGATTTAGAATTAAATCGTAAAAATTGTCGCTTTACCGATTAAATTGTGAAATCGTTTTAAATAAATTTTAAAAACAAAAATTTTCACTTGCATGGCATTTTTGGTGTAAGATTTGAACACCCCAAGTTATTGAGAGTAAGGTTGTCCCACATCGGGGAATTGAGGAGGTTGTGATATGTTTATAAGGGATTCCACCCACCACTTAATAACAAGGCCTTGTGCTTTTGGGCTTAAGTGAGGACAAATAATTGGCCCAAAAGTGCACACCCATCTTATTGGGTTGTGTTACGACAGTGGTGGGTCGGGTTGTTATAATAAATATGGGTTGAATCGGTCCACCGTGCGCATATTTATTCTTGGGCTAAAAGATAGATTTTAAGAAAATCCGTCAACCAAGAGTTCTAGTAGTAGAATCAGTCAAAGTTGTTGACTCACCAAATTTATATAAATATGGGTTGAATCGGTCCACCGTGCCCGTGTTTATATAAAATTGGATCTTGGAATCATTTATATAATTCAGTGGGAGATCATTATATAAATGGGAACTTGTTAAATAGTTTCACAAGTTAAATATTTCTAGACGATAAATGTTAATCTTTCTTTTATTTCCTTTGTAGCAATCACGATGACTTCTACTAGGGAAACCGCCACCATAGCTACAGATTCATGGCTACGTTCTTTTATGGACAAATATGTATTAAAAGCCGACGGTAGTAATTTTAAAGATTGGGAGGAACAACTTCGATTAGCTGCCGCAGGTGATGGCAAATTATGCTACTTTGTCGATTCCTCTCCCCCTTCCCCTAGTACTAGGGCCACTGCCGATGTAAGGGAGGCTTTTCCAAATTATGAAAAGGAATCCGCTGCAATAAAAAATGTTTTGATTTTTTCAATGGATCCTGCTTTACAAAGGCAATGTGTCAAGTTTCGCGATGCACATGAAGTATTCTCGAGGCTTTATACTATGTTTTCTCAAGCCCCGAGAATAATTCAATATGACACCACAGTTCGTTTCTTTGAGGCTAACCTCAAAGATGGTCAACCTGTAAGTTCACACGTACTTAAAATGATTGAGTACGTGGAAACTTTAGAGGGGTTGGGATGCAAGATCCCCGACGAACTTGTGGTGGACCGAGTGCTCCACTCTCTCTCGCACGTCAAGGGATTTACCCAATTTAGGGTAAATTACAATATGACAAACATGAGAAAGAGTTTACATGAGCTCCATTCTCTGCTTGTGCAAGCAGAGAAGGACATAGGATTGAGTGGGAGTACGAGGAATGATGTGCTTGCGATTAACGTGAAGGGGAAGAAGCAGTTTAAGAGGAACGCAGGTAAGAAGCCCTTTCAGGTGGAGGGAAAAGGTAAAACAATTGCGAATTGCTCTACCAAGCCAAAACCTATAAAGGGTAATCCTCTTAAAGATACTTGTAATTATTGTAATGACAAGGGACATTGGAGGCGTAATTGTACTAAGTACCTGAATGACATAAAAGCTGGCATTGTGATGCCAACATGTAATTTCTCAACCGAATCTTTTATGATAGAAATAAATTATGCTTCAAATACAACTTGGGTATTAGATACTGGTTGTGGTTCTCATTTGTGCAATCATTTGCAGGACCTAAAAAGCATAAGAAATCTAAACAAGGGTGATGTCGATCTCCGAATGGGAAACGGGTCTAAAGTAGATGCCGTCTCAATAGGAACTTATGTACTTAGTTTAGCTTCGGGGTTGGAGTTACATCTTAATAATTGTTATTTTGTACCAACGCTATATAGAAATATAATATCCGTATCTGTGTTAGACACAGAAGGGTTTTCTTTTGTAATTAAAGACAAGTGTTGTACTTTTTCCCTTAATAGGATTGTATATAGCCAAGCTATTTCAATCAATGGAATTTATATTCTAGATACCTGCAACAATGTTTATCATTTAGATAGTAAAAGACTCAAAACAGGTTATCCTGATCTATCTTATTTATGGCATTGTCGATTAGGACACATCAACGAGAAGCGCATTAAAAGACTAGTGTCGACTGGTGTAATTAAACCTTTTGATTTCGAATCATTTGGTACATGCGAATCTTGTCTTCTTGGCAAGATGACTCGTTCACCTTTTCTAGGAAAATGATCTCGGGCTAGTGAGTTATTGGGTTTAATACATACCGATGTTTGTGGCCCAATGACAGTCACTGCTAGAGGTAATTATGACTATTTCATTACTTTTACCGATGACATGAGTAGATATGGGTATATCTACTTAATGAGGTATAAAAGTGAAGCTTTTGATAAGTTCAAAGAGTTTCAGAATGAAGTAGAAAACCAATTAAATAAGAAGATTAAACCATTACGATCAGACCGTAGTGGGGAATATTTAAGCAATGACTTTAAAGATCACCGTATAAACTGCTGTATTGTATCTCAGTTAACTCCTCCTGGCACACCAAAATTAAATGGTGTGGCTGAAAGGAGGAATCGAACTTTATTAGATATGGTTTGATCGATGATGAGTCAAACACAGTTGCCTAAGTCATTCTGGGGTTTTGCCATTTTATCTCCTGTACAATCACTTAATAAAAGTCCCACTAAAGCAACTGACAAAACTCCATATGAGATATGGAAAGGGAAAGTCCCGAATCTGCGATACATGAAAGTATGGGGTTGTGATGCTTATGTCAAGAGCAAGTCTGACGATAAGCTTGAACCTCATTCTGAAAAGTGTGTTTTTGTAGGCTACCCGAAGGAAACTTGTGGATATTACTTCTACAATAGTAACGAGAACAAAGTGTTTATGGCTCGTGAAGCTGTCTTTCTAGAAAAAGAGTTTATTTCTAGAAGATAGAGTGGGAGAAAATTTGAACTTGAGGAAGTTCAAGAGCCACAAACGGATATGACAATACAGGAAGATATTCCCTCTACGTCTGAATCAGTTATTGTTCCCTCTGAACCTAGGAGGTCAGAAAGGGTTAGTCGCCAGCCTGATAGATACCTTGGTATTATCGAGGAAGATGGTGACTTTGAGGTTTTACTTTTAGAAAGTGATGAACCCAAGACCTATAAAGCAGCTATTATGAGTTCTGACTCTAAGCTATAGCTCGAGGCCATGCAATCCGAAATGGATTCCATGTACGATAATCAGGTATGGGACCTGGTTGACTTACCTAAAGATGTTCGACCTCTTCAGTGTAAGTGGATATTCAAGATTAAAATCGGCATGGATGGACATAAAGATGTCTACAAAGCTAGATTGGTTGCAAAAGGTTTCACTCAGGTTCATGGTTTACACTATGATGAAACTTTTGCACCAGTTGCTATGCTTAGATCTGTTCGGATAATGTTAGCGATTGTTGCATTTCATGATTATGAGATATGGCAAATGGATGTCAAAACCGCTTTCCTGAATGGGTTTCTTGAAGAGGAATTGTTCATGACACAACCTGAGGGTTTTGTGGATCTTAAAAATCCTAACAAAGTATGCAAACTTAAGAGATCCATTTATGGTCTTAAGCAAGCGTCAAGGAGTTGGAATCATCGTTTTGATCATGTTATTAAACAGAATGGTTTTTCTCGAAGTGTTGAGGAATCATGTTTATACATGAAGTTTAGTGGGAGTAAAGTTGTTTTCTTACTTCTTTATGTGGACGACATATTACTCATTGGGAATGATGTTGATATGCATGCTTCTGTTAAGAAGTGGTTGGGAAATCACTTCCAAATGAAAGATTTGGGAGAAGCTCAGCGCATCTTGGGTATCCGGATCTATAGGGATAGATCCAAAAGGATATTAGCATTGAGTCAAGAAGCCTATATCGATAAGATTCTTGACCGATTCAATATGAAAAACTCCAAGAGAGGTTTTATACCTATGGGCAGTGGGATCACCTTGAGTAAGTCACAGTGTCCTACTGAGCCTAAGGATATTGAATGATACCGTCGTTTAGTACCAAAATTAAATTTATAATTCCAAACTAAAACTATAGCTAGTGATAGTAAGGGTCGAACCATAGAGAGACAAGGTTGATTTTGTTTGCTATTTTTCAGTCTATAAAAGTAACAATTAATTGGGGGTTTTGAATTTGGTTGATTAACTGGCTAATTGCTAAAATGAATATTCTCAACAAGATAAAAAGGGGATCGGGAACTTCGGTTCACCATGGCAAATATCAGGTCAGTAAGGTAGCAAAAGTTTTATAATACGGTCTCAGGGAAAATAAGCTAGCCTTTCGATCAAAGCTCAAATAACCTCACGGTCTATTAATTCCCTAGAATTTATCAACGCTTTCGCTCAAGAGAAATTCCAAATCTAACGATAATTCAAATTACCAATCTTTCAATCTAGTAAAGAAATTTATCAAAAGATAACTAAACCAATACGGAAGAACTCATACTACACAACAATCCTAATTTAATACCATGGCTCACCTTGTTCCCAATCAAAGAAATTACCTACGCATAATTATAACTATTCTAACTTCGAAATTAATAATAAAGAACAAATTTGACATATTGGAATCGAACTAAAACAAAAGAGAAGGATTCAATTGCTGAAATTAATTGATGAAAACAAGAATCAAAATAACAAAGAAATAAGGAAGAGGAAGAATTGCATAAAAAAGCTTACTAATTAAATTCAAGAACAAAGCATTCGAATCCAAGGTTTCCGTCTTCAAGCTAGATCTAAAACTGAGTTTTTCCAGAATGAAAAACATAACCTAAAAAGTTGCTGCGTTCTTCTGATAAAAAGATACTGAAAATTAATTACAAGTTGGGCTTTTAAAAGTCTAACACGAAGAAAAACGTCTGAGCTCGAAAACCGGTCGATCGACCGGGCAGCATGGTCGATCGACTGAATATGCGGAACAGTAGCATCTGGCATGCTTCAGTGGTCGATCGACAATGCAGCCTAGTCGATCGACTGAATTTGCTGTGCAGTGGCTTCTTGTTCCTTCCAATCAACTCTTCACTCCTTTGCACGCATCCCAAGGTGAGTGAATCTGAACCTCCTTCCTATGCGCTTCCTTGAAGTTGCTTTCGGAGGACGAATCTGGCTTGATTTAGCTTACTTCCACGCATTCCTACAACAAATCATAGAAAATGCAAAGTAAACCGTTTCGGGAGAAATAGTAGCCTTAAGCTAACAATTATGCATAGAAATACGTGCCAAAACCACAGATAAAGTGTATAGAAAATGCACGTATCAAATCTCCCCAAACCAAACCTTGCTTGTCCCCAAGCAAGCACTATGACCCGTATAAAAACTAAATGGAAAGGAGTACATCTCAGAGCTAACTACAAGTCAATGCCAAACCGATTAATGCACATAGTCAACAACTGCAAAGCTTAAATTAAGTGAACAAATTTATGCATATCATGGAATTTAATCGGGCGTTCGACCTTGCAAGACTCATACATTCGGACTCTCCCGGGCCACTCTTCTCTCAACAAAGCAAATGGTAAGATTATATGAAAAAGTGAGGGAAGGAAGATACAGTCTCTCACCTAGACTGCGACCGACAAAACATGTATGCTTGACTAGCATGAATAATGATTCTAGCTACCGTACATACGCATAACCACCGTCAAGGATTATCACATGCCGAACTATTGCAAGATTTGGATATGTGAGGCTAAGTGGGAAAGAAGGGGCAAAACAATTATGGAAAATTGAAGGTAAGAGCCAAGCTAGTACCTAACGAACCATTAGAACCCGTATCCCGTTCTTCCAACTCAACATAAAAACCATGCCTTTATTGACTAGGCAACATAAAATCCCAAACAAACGCCTCCTTATTTCAACAAAAACCTTATTATTCTCAAAACTCTCTTTTTTTTTCTTTCTTTTCTTTTCTGTCTGTTTCTTTCTTCTTTTCCTTTATTGCATTTTTTTTTCTTCAAATTCTGAACTGGTGGTCGATCGACTAGTGATGGCAGTCGATCGACCACCCTGCACACTCCAGAGCATTCTGCCCAGGTAAAACAACCTTTTTTTTTTTCATTTTTCTGAATTTTCCTTTCTTCCTGTTTTCAGGCTGAAATAACTCCTTCACTTCTCAAAAATACCCGCTCCAACATTACAAGAGCGAACCAAAACAGCTTAAATCGACAAATTCCTCTACTACTTCCTAGCTTGGCACAATGGTAGGCTAAGTATGGGATGTAGTTGAGGGCAACTGGCAGTTATGGCTTATAGTGGAGTTAATGGGGTAAAATGAGAAAGGGGAGGATGCAATACTTCTCTAAACATGCAATACCGACCACAAACCAATGCGTATAGGCAATAAGCAATCAAAACTCATACACGTGCAAAACATGAAATGAAGGGAGTAACTACTCTCAATCCTAAATTAACCGGTCATAAATGTCACCAGTTATAGGCTCTATATCTCAGAAAGTATAAGTAGTTTGCCGAAAGTAATGAGTCAAGTCTAATTACCCGAAATGAATTCCATAACAAAATTTGAGAAATCACTTATAATATTCGCTAAACAGTTGTGAAAAAGGCATGGAATGGCATATTTGACTAATAGTGCAAAATCATCATTAAAAACTCCAATCCGACTCGACTATATGCAAAAGTAAACGTGATGTTTTTTATTTTTTATGAATTTTTTTCAATTTTTTTTTTTTTTTTTTTTTTTTTTGAACAAATGCAAACAGAAATGCACTAAACATGTGACTGAAATGCAATAAAAAACAAATGCAGATGCAAGACAAAAAGGCATATGCAAATACCCTCCCCAAACCAAAACGCACAATGCCCTCATTGTGCTCAGCAACAAATCACCGGCAGAAAAAATAGGAAGTATAAAAGCATAAGAAAATAAAAGGAAGCTAATAGAGAAAGGAAAAGAACTCACAAAATACGACCTCCCCAAACCAGCCAAAAACGGGGAGGTCACTAGCATCTAATCTCCACCCTCGTAGTCAGAGTCACTGTCCTCTCCGGACCCCGAGTCACTCTCCTCCTCCTCCTCAGCTAGCGTGGGAGTGGCCCTCCCGGAACCGGAGGCACCCAGTAGTAGTAGGAGGGGGTCTCTGGCAGGCCGAGGGTAACCGCCCGCAGGGGGACAAAGTAAGAAGGGTGAGCCCGGTCACCCCGTGGAAGCATCCCCCGAGCTAGCTCCTCGTAGCCCGGGCACGGGGCTATGGCCGTGTCCAACTGTCTTTGGTTGAAACTCCGCACAAATCACCCAAAACACATGACATTGCCCTCTGGTCCATGACCGGAGGGACAACCAAAGGAGTAGGTGGTAGAAAAGTGGATGTACCAGCAGTAGGGGTGGTAGTGGAGGTAGGGGGTGCCTGTGAAGGGGAGGCACGAGTCCTCCTCGAAGTGCTAGCAGTAGGAGTGGCCGCCACCAGAGGAAGCCTGTAACTAGGCAAGGGCGGCCGGGCTGCTCCCTCAACAGTGGTAAGGGGCAGGACAAGAGGGTAAGGATGTGACGGGGATGCGGTCACAGATGAAAGAATCAATCTTCCACCGCATCTGTCTATCGACCCAATAGACACCCCTCGCGTAAGAGAGGTCCATGAAACGCAGGTCAGGGTCGATGGGGTCCTCCTGTCGAGGGAAAAGTAGAACAAGGCGGTTGGCGATACGTGTCACCAATCCGCCACAGGCAATGGTGGTCAAGGTGCCCTCACTTACAGTCTGAAAGTGAGCGGCAGTCAAGTAGGCAATGTTATAGATACGGGCTGTCCGACGCTCGACGTTCAGATAGCCCGCCAAAATTGAAAGCTCAATATTATTCACATTATTAGACTCTTTACGGCAAAAAATGGTGTTACCCATCAGCCGTAGAAAATAACGAAGAGGGGGCAAATGGACGGAAGTGCCCGTCCTTTTTGCCCCGTGAAAGTCACTGATACAAGACCACATGACTCGATGAGTGTCAGAGGTGTCCGAGGTTCTGCCCTCGAAGTAAAGACCCAGAAAACCCGCAAAATCAGCAAGTGTCAGAGAGTAATTGACATTGAAAAGACGAAAAGAGATGCAAGGTTTGGTCGAATCAGCCTCGAAAGCTTTCGTGTCGAAAGCATAAGACGAAAAGAATTCAAGGGTCAAAACATAATATGTGAACTCAGCCATGTCCACAAGACCCATCATACCCGTCCCATTTAGCAGGGACACGACCGACTCGTAACAGCCTAGTTTCTCCAAAGTGTCTTTATGGAGAAACCGGGTAGCTGTGACCTTCGTACGCGAAACAAAGAAGGAAAATTTAGCGCGCTGAATAGATTTGGCAAAGATAACCTGCGGATAGTCAGGTAGACTATCCGTAGTGGCTTCTATCATCAGGGCGGTCCGCGTGGCCGCTTAGCAGGCCCTTGGCTCGATTGTCCCTCTTGCATTGGCTCCTTTCCTTTTGTCATTTTTGGTATCTGCAATTAACACATTAGCAACAAGAAATCCCCAAACAATAACAATTTTTGGAAACCCGAATTAAAATCAAAACTGGAATGCAAATTAGGGTTTCGAAAAAATTGGGGAAAACGGCTTAAAACTCATCCTAGCTGCTCATTTGCTTGAAAATTAAAGGGGAAAGTGTAGAATAAGCAATTAAAGTATAAAGAAGGCAAGAAAACAGTCTCAAAAATCGAATTCCCCAAATCGATTTTTCTCATCTCACAAGCATATAAGTCGAAAATTTCGCATAAAACCACAATAAACTCGAAAATATAGCATGGAAGTGAGATTAGAGACGTACCTTGAAGATTTCCTTGAAGATTAAAGAAAGAAAGGAAGAGATTAAGGCGGAAATTGCAGAGAAATCGCGAAGAAAGGGAGAGAAATAGGGTTTGCTTAAAAGATTATGTTTGTGAGAATGAATAAGTGAATGAGTAAAACTCCCCTTTATCAGTTGTAATATGATCCCGCAGAGTGGTCGATCGACCACTCTACTCGGTCGATCGACCAAAATACCCGCATAACAGTAGCCACGGACTCTCTCCTCGTCGTCGATCGTTGAATGGATGGTCGATCGATCGCAAATCTTTGGCGTTTAGGCTTCAATTCGTCAAAAATTCATTTGCCATCATAATTTCCCGTCCTTTCCTCACAAAAATCAAGCACTCCTCCTACGCACTTTGCATAAAATAGATACTTGCAAAAAATATCAAAGGTGCGCGTATTCCCATACCAAGAAATTGCCAATTAAAGGGAATTGAAGAAAACAACACACACAAAAAAAAAAAAAAAAAAAAACTCAAAATGCAAATTAATTGAAATGACAAAATAAAATTCCTAAGTTACAAAAAATTACAACCTGGGTTGCCTCCCAGTTAGCGCTGGTTTAAGAGGTCCCGCACGACCTTTTTACCTCACTTTTCATCATCTGATAGCGGGTCGAAGTACAAAACCTCGACTTTCCCAATATATACATCTGATCCATGATAGTGCTTCACATACTGGCCATTAACCTTGAACCTTTCTCCAGCAGAGGTCTCCAATTCAACTGATCTGAACTTTGTGACAGCTGTGACCGTATAGGGGCCGGTCCACCTGGATTTCAGCTTACCAGGAAATAAACGGATACGAGCGTTAAAAAGAAGTACCTTATCGCCAATATGGAACTCGCGCTTGATGATTCTCTTGTCGTGCCAGCGCTTTGATTTCTCCTTGTAGATCCTTGCATTGTCATAGGCTAGCAACCTAAATTCCTCTAGCTCATTCAGCTGTGTCATGCGTTTCTCACGAGAGAGGTTAGGATCCAAATTCAAATCACAAATAGCCCACCAAGACTTACGCTCTAACTCAACAGGTAAATGACATGTCTTACCATAAATCAATCGGTATGGTGACATCCCGATTGGCGTTTTTAAACGCAGAGTTCTATAAGCCCATAAGACATCATCCAACTTAAGACTCCAATCTTTCCGTGATTTAGAAACAACTTTAGCTAAGACTTCTTTCAATTCTCTGTTAGAAACCTCAACCTGACCACTAGTTTGGGGATGATACCCCAAACCTCTACGATGTTGGACACCGAATTTAGTCAATAAAGCACTAAGTTGTTTCTCTTTAAAATGCATTTCCCCATCGCTAATGACAACCCGAGGGACACCAAAACGAGGGAAAATGATCTTTTTAAACAGTTTAATCACGGCCTTTGCATCGCAATGGGGGGTAGCAATAGCTTCCACCCATTTGGATACATAATCTACTGACTACGAGGATATATTTATTACCTTGACTGCTCGGAAAAGGTCCTTGATAATCAATGCCCCAGACATCGAAAATCTCAACCTCAAGAATGCCTACCTGTGGCATCTCATGTCTCTTAGAAATATTCCCCGATCTTTGACAAGCATCGCACTCAGCAACAAAATTGCGACAATCTGCATGCAAAGTTGGCCAATAGAAACCAGATTGGAGTACCTTAGCTACGGTCCTGGACGGACCGTGATGACCACCATAAGCAGAAGAGTGGCAAGCCTCTAGGATATCCTTCACCTCCCACTGAGGTACGCATCTCCGGATGAGACCGTCTGCGTATTCCTTGAAAACATAAGGATCATCCCAAAAATATTGTCTAGCATCATAGGCAAACCGCTTCTTCACGCGCCATGAAAGCTCGGGTGGTATCGTACACTGTCACAAAGCAAAGTTAGCAAAATCAGCAAACCACGGAGGTGGATAAGACCCCGAAGTAGTAATAGCTAACAAACTCTCATCGGGAAAAGAATCATTAATAGGCAACGAATCCTCCCTTTCGTCATTTGTAGACGAGATAAGTGGTCAGCTACCACATTCTCTGCTCCTTTCTTATCTTTGATCTCCAAATCAAACTCCTGCAAAAGGAGTATCCATCTCAAAAGTCTCGGCTTCGCATCTTTCTTAATAAAGAGAGTCTTCAACGCTGCATGGTCAGTATAAACAATAACCTTAGAACCTAACAAATAAGACCGAAATTTGTCTAAGGCAAAAACAAATGACTAGAAACTCTTTCTCGGTGGTAAAATAATTAATTTGAGCCTCATCCAGTTCGGCTCGCATAATATATGGCATTGAGCTTTATTCTTCCATTGTCCCAAAGCGCACCGATTGCATAATCGGCATCACACATGATCTCAAATGGGAGGTCCCAATCGGTAATTTGAATGATTGGCGCCGAAACTAGGGCCTCCTTTAACCTGTTAAAAGCGGTAAGGCACTCATCAGTAAATTCAAAGACAGCATCCTTAAGGAGCAAATGTGTAAGTGGTTTAGCAATTTTTGAAAAATCCTTAATCAAACGCCGATAGAAACCAGCGTGACCAAGGAAACTCCTCACTCCTTTAACATTCACGGGAGGAGGTAATTGCTCAATCACTTGCACCTTTGCCTTATCAACATGTATACCTTTATCAGAAATTAGATGCCCTAACACAACTCCCTCATTGACCATAAACTGACACTTTTCCCAGTTTAAAACAAGATTAACATCTATACAACGCTGCATGACTTTATCAAGGTTAGCTAAACAACGATCAAAGTCACTACCATAAAGAAATCATCCATGAATACCTCCATAATATTTTCTATATAATCAGAAAAAATCCCCATCATGCACCTCTGAAAGGTAGCGGGGGCGTTACACAATCCGAAAGGCATTCTACGATATGCAAAAACACCCGTGGACGGGTAAAAGTAGTCTTACTACGATCGTCCAGGATGAATAGGGATCCGAAAGAACCCGAATATCCGTCTAGAAAACAGAAAAATTTGTTAGAAGCAAGTCTTTCAGTCATTTGGTCAACAAAAGGGGGGGAAATAGTCTTTCTTGGTGGCGGCATTCAAGCGTCTATAATCAATGCACATCCGCCACCCTGTCACTACTCGAGTTGGTATTAATTCATTTTTATCATTTTTAACCACGGTAGTCCCTCCTTTCTTCGGGACTACTGAATGGGCTAACCCACTTGGAGTTGCCAACTGTATAAATAATACCCGCATCGAGTAGTTTCATCACCTCGGGCATAACAACTTCTCGCATCTTCGGGTTCAACTTGCGTTGACATGTCTGCGTAAGGCTTGTGGCCTTCTTCGGCTCTATCCTATGCATACAAACATCAGGGCTTGTGCCCTTAATGTCATCCAAAGAATAACCCAAAGCCTTCCTGTTTTTCTTAAGTACACACATCAAAGCAGACAGCTGGTCATCGTTAAGCTTAGAGCTAACAATAGTATCTTGCTCCGTATCATCTAGAAAAACATACTTAAGATTAGGAGGAAGTGGCTTACGCTCTGGCACCTTTACCTCTACAGCATAGACAGAATCAGCTTCAATGGTGTAGCAAGTGTTCACCAAGTTATCGTTGGCCAGGCTTAAAAGCATCTCATCTTCTTCTTCATTGAGCTCGTAGCTCTCCATTGAGGCAACCAAAGCATCTGGCTCCTCAGCATTCTCCACTGTATTACCTGCACACTCATCTAAATGGGTTAGATCAGCTAAGGGATCCTTGGCTAAGGATTCCCTCCAATTACAAGTAACAACCCATCAACAATATCAATGGAATAACACGTATCCTCATCAGCGAGTTCGGTTGCGTTGTGAGCAAGATCGAACTCAATGGTGTCATCCCCTACCTCTAAGGTGATGGTTCAGCGTTTGACATCTATCACGGCCCATTTGTATGTAAGAATGGTCTGCCTAAAATAATAGGTATCATTGTCCTCTCGCAATGTCCAAAACAACGAAATCGACAGAATAAAAAACTTACCCACTCGAACAGGTACATCCTCTAAAACACCTATAGGTCTCTGAGTCGATCTATTTGCCATTTGAACGGTAATATCGGTTACCTTGAGTCTACCAATGTTTAACCTTTCGCAAACAGAATACGACATGACACTAACACTGGCCCCTAAGTCACAAAGGGCCTTTCCAATTACGTGGTTACCTATAGTGCAAGGAATTGAAAAACTACCCGGGTCCTTTAATTTAGGTGGCACATTAACTTGCGAAAGAGCATTACATTCCTCCACAAACGCAACATTACCATCATCACGAAAATTTCGCTTACGATTCAAAATATCTTTCATAAATTTAGTGTAAGAGGGTACCTGGGTAATTAAATCAGTGAAAGGAACCGTTACCTCGAGATTCTGGACCATCTCCAGAAACTTACCAAACTTACGCTCCGACTTAGTAGCCTTCGACGCTCGGATACGGGGATCGCAACACTGGCCGTAGGATCAGTAACCTTCGGCTTCCGTAGGTTTAAAACCCCCGTCAAATCATCAATGAGTGAAGAATCATGCGGACTAGTTGACGGATTTGCATCCTGCTCTGGAGTTCCAGTCGATCGACTGGTATGAGTGGTCGATCGACCAAGTAAGCTGGGCGTGAACAGTTCCTGTCCAGAATTTACTTCGTCAGGTGTCTCAGTCGATCGACTGAGGATGTTGGTCGATCGACTGGATGTGCTGGGTGTGAATAGTTTCTAACCAGAAACTATTTTATCGACACTTGATCGATCGATCAGGAATGTTGGTCGATCGACGGAAATCTTGGCATTCAGACTCGTTTTTGCACCAGAATTTAAACGAGCTTCTTCATCATTTCCCGAGTCTTCCTTTGGCTTGTCGGGACTTTCATAAGAAAGGCCACTTCTGAGATTGATGGCGTTGATCTTCTCAACCGGCCCTTCACATTTGCTTGAAGAATTAGCAGCTTGCTTAGCCTCCATATTCTCCAATTGTTTCACAAAATTCCGTGAGGACTCAATCCCGGCTGCTTCCATATTCGCCACTTGAACCAAAAGGAGTTGGACTATCTCTCTCACCTTCTCGATCTCATTTGAGTTTTGAACAGGAATTTCGACTTTCTCCTTGGAAGCTTCAGAAATCTCGAGCTTCTCGAGACGGGTAGAAATGGAAGTTATAAGTGTCACAACAGCAGTCATTTCTTCACTTTGCTTTCTTGACTTTCCACGTGAACTTCCAAACTCAGCTTTATCGACTGCCATCTCCTCGATAGTGTTCCAACCTTTACTTTGACCGGTATTGTTTTGAAACCTGCCATTAGCAGTTGCATCCAAGATGACCTTGTAATCATCATATAAAGCATTGTAAAATAGGTTGCAAAGATACCATTGCTGGAAACCATGATGAGGGACAGCTCGGACCAAACTTTTGAAACGTCCCCATGCTTCACAAAAATCTTCGTTGGTTTCTTGCTGAAAACTCGTGATTTTACCCTTCAAAGCATCAGTCTTTCAAAGCGGGAAGTACTTCTTGTAGAAGGCTAATGCTAAAGATGTCCAATCCGTGACTCCAGCTGCTACCCTATCGATGTAGCGGTACCAATCTCGCGCCGAATCCTTCAAGGAGTACAAGAACATAAACCCCTTTACTTCATCTTGAGTTACCCTAGCCGGTATAGGTATGGAACAGCAATAGTCTGTGAAAGTTTCCATATGCTTCAAGGGGTCTTCATCTGGCAGACCCGCGAACTGATTTCGCTCCACTAAATCAATATAAGAGGAACGAAACTCAAAATTACCGGTAGTAGGGTTAGGTAACTGGCGCCCCTTTGGAAGGTGGTGCTCCTTTGGCTGAAAATTATCATATATTATAGCCATAATTTCCAAAGTGAGAGTACTCAAGTCTTCCTCTCAAAAACCTGTCTTCTAACTGTGCAAAAGCAAAACTAGAAGCAAAGGTAAGCAACGGCCTCAAGGAATCAAAGTTCCTTGAGACAAGAAAAATAAACTAAAATAAGGCAAACAAAATTACACCGTCTCCCGAACGGCGCCAAAATTTGATACCGTCGTTTAGTACCAAAATTAAATTTATAATTCCAAACTAAAACTATAGCTAGTGATAGTAAGGGTCGAACCACAGAGAGACAAGGTTGATTTTGTCTGCTATTTTTCAGTCTATAAAAGTAACAATTAATTGGGGGTTTTGAATTTGGTTGATTAACTGGCTAATTGCTAAAATGAATATTCTCAACAAGATAAAAAGGGGATCGGGAACTTCGGTTCACCATGGCAAATATCAGGTCAGTAAGGTAGCAAAAGTCTTATAATACGGTCTCAGGGAAAATAAGCTAGCCTTTCGATCAAACTTCAAATAACCTCACGGTCTATTAATTCCCTAGAATTTATCAACGCTTTCGCTCAAGAGAAATTCCAAATCTAACGATAATTCAAATTACCAATCTTTCAATCTAGTAAAGAAATTTATCAAAAGATAACTAAACCAATACAGAAGAACTCATACTACACAACAATCCTAATTTAGTACCATGGCTCACCTTGTTCCCAATCAAAGAAATTACCTACGCATAATTATAACTATTCTAACTTCGAAATTAATAATAAAGAACAAATTTGACATATTGGAATCGAACTAAAACAAAAGAGAAGGATTCAATTGCTAAAATTAATTGATGAAAACAAGAATCAAAATAACAAAGAAATAAGGAAGAGGAAGAATTGCATAAAAAAGCTTACTAATTAAATTCAAGAACAAAGCATTCGAATCCAAGGTTTCCGTCTTCAAGCTAGATCTAAAACTGAGTTTTTCCAGAATGAAAAACATAACCTAAAAAGTTGCTGCGTTCTTCTGATAAAAAGATACTGAAAATTAATTACAAGTTGGGCTTTTAAAAGTCTAACACGAAGAAAAACGTCTGAGCTCGAAAACCGGTCGATCGACCGGGCAGCATGGTCGATCGACTGAATATGCGGAACAGTAGCATCTGACAAGCTTCAGTGGTCGATCGACCATGCAGCCTAGTCGATCGACTGAATTTGCTGTGCAGTGGCTTCTTGTTGCTTCCAATCAACTCTTCACTCCTTTGCACGCATCCCAAGGTGAGTGAATCTGAACCTCCTTCCTATGGGCTTCCTTGAAGTTGCTTTCGGAGGACGAATCTGGCTTGATTTAGCTTACTTCCACTCATTCCTACAACAAATTATAGAAAATGCAAAGTAAACCGTTTCGGGAGAAATAGTAGCCTTAAGCTAACAATTATGCATAGAAATACGTGCCAAAACCACAGATAAAGTGTATAGAAAATGCACGTATCATTGAACGCATGAAATCAATTCCCTATGCTTCCACTGTTGGATCGATCATGTATGTTATGATGTGTTCTCGTCCTGACGTCTCGTATGCTTTGAGTATGATGAGTCTTTTTCAGAAAACTCCAGGTGAGAGTCATTGGATAGTCGTCAAGAATATTCTAAAGTACTTGAGAAAGACTAAGGATTCATTCTTAGTGTTTGGAGGAGAATCTGAATTACGTATAAGAGGTTATACGGATGCCAGTTTCCAAACCGATAGGGATGATTTGAAATCCCAGGCTGGTTTTGTCTTTTTGTTGAACGGAGGGGCGGTTTGCTAGAGAAGTTTCAAAGAGTCTGTGACTGCTGATTCTACAATGGAAGTTGAGTACATTGCATCCTTTGAAGCTGCAAAGGACGCTGTTTGGATTAGGCAATTTTTAGAGGGACTGAAAGTAGTTCCGACCGCCGAGGATCCTATCACTTTGTATTGTGATAACAATGGGGCTATTTTTCAAGCAAAAGAGCCCAAGTCTAGTAACAAGTTTAGACATTTACTTAGGAAATTTCATGTAATTAGAGATTTAATCGAAAGGAAAGAAATTACAGTTTGTAAGGTTGGGACAGCTTACAACATCGCTGATCCTTTAACCAAGCCATTGTCTCAAGCTAACCATGATAGTCATGTAGTTTCGATGGGGTTGAGACGAATTCCAGAACTGTTGTATATTATATGATATGTAATAATCAAAATATTGTATTTATTATTTCATATATGATAAGTTGCATTTATCATTATATTCAGTTTTATGTCTGAATTTATATACTTTGTTTTCTCCAAATAGGTTGTAAAGACAATGTCGAACCCTATTAAGTGAACTGGATTAACATTGTATTTTGTCCCTAGTTACTTAATGAGGTGACATCTCGGAGTGACTAGATTGTAAGGCGATAGATGACAGGTTCGACTGTCATATGGTCATAGTGATGACTGGTCGATTACATAGGCATATTGTGAGACAATTTGTCGGACAGTGACCGTTTATAGAGTCCTTTTGTTGCTAGGTCGTGGCGAGGACTTCTATTTATTCCTTCGAGTCAGTTCTTTAGACTGGCGACTATTTCTCTGAGTTGGTACGGTTTTCCGGTGGCTTTGGTTTTTGTTCTAGGTGGCACCGTAAAAGGAGGCCGATGAACATTTACTGGGTCATTGTGATCTGTATCGAATAAAGAAAATAGGTCAACAGGATTGTCCATTTTAGTCATATTTTATCTCAAGGCCACTCGAGGAGAGATGACTTTGAATGCGTGGCCACGCTCGGATGCGATCTGTAGTAGATTATCCGGTCAGACAGTCATTCTCCTGATCGAGGAAACCACTTTATGATATGATCACGTGCAAGAACGACCTGAAAGACATCTTGCATTGAGTGGGAGATATTATTGGATAAGAGAATTGGTAACTCACACTTGTGTCGGACAAGTGGGAGATTGTTGGAGTAGTTTCCTCCACAATAAGTGCGTTTACATAATAAATCTCGTAAAAGGAATATCAGGGATTTAAATATTTTATTGTCAGCTGGTCATCGTTAATCGGTAATGATTGGTGACTAGAGTTTGACATTATTCGTCGTGTGACGGCGGTGATGTTGATCCCTTTAGGTCACACCTATAGGATGACGCCCAAATAGAATAAATTAATTATTTGTATGAGATACGAGATAATTAATTCCTTGTATTATTTGACTTTTAGTTAGTCACGTAAATGTATTATTTGATGACGGGTTACGAACTCGGGACAAGGAGATTTATTATTTAATTATGTGATATTAAATAATAAATAAATATATTAGAATTCATTAATTAATTGTTAATTAATTAATTTTATACGATATGTGTATTTGTTTTTAGATGAAATTAATTAGCTATTTAATTTTTACAAGAGGTTGTAAAATTAGCTAAGTGGGATAATATTGACACACTGCATGTTGATAAAATGGTCTTATGATTACTTAATGGTTAAGTAGTCATTGGTAGTTAATTTGTATTATTTAAGTGTCAAATAATTAAATTAATATTTAATTATGTAAGATAATTAAATATAAGACTTATAAGCATTTGTGGGGCAAATGTCGAAAACCGAAATAGACTCAAATATGTCCACTTGACCGGTTTTTTTTAGAGGACAACAAGTGTCCATTAAGTGGCAATTTCCACTTAGTTTTGTTTCCCATTTTTGCCTATAAATACCCACTTAATCACACCATTTCATATGTTTGGAAAAATTTGAAGAAAATTTGGTCCTTTTGTGTGCTTTGGCCGGTTCATCATCATCACCAAGAGACCAACTTTTCTTCTTATTTTGTTCATCATTTTCATCTTAAAACACATATAAAAACTAACTAATAATATTATCAAAGTAATAATATTAATTAGTACATCAAATATACAATTACAAGGTTACTACTACTATTAACTAGTTATTAATTTTAGTAGTATTTTGGGTTAATCTTGGGTGCCACCTAAGGAGATTACCTATATTGGTAATTGGTGTTCTTGGAGGATCATCCATAGTTTCATAGCTCAAGAACTATAAAGGTAGGAGACCTTTGTAGTGCTCATATTTTGCCTTATACAATGTAAGGAACTATTGTCTTAAGATGGTTTAATACCATCTTTTATACTTTTATTTGCATGCATGTAGATTTAGACCACTTTAAATTAATTTGTAATTTTAATATCATAAGATGAGTATTAATTTGGTCTAAATAACTAACAGTCCACAAGCTTAAGGCTTGTGTATGATCAATTATAAAGTGATGTTGAGTTGATGAACTCTTCTAAAGGGATGTCAATTATTTGTGTCTAAAATCTATTAGTCAATCTATGAGATAGTCATCCTTCTACTTTAAAAATCATTATTTGTGTCTCATAAGCTATCTTTGAATATCTAGTGTATTTATTCTACAGATAGAGTGGGAGAAAAATGATGACACAAAGTATACAAAGGATAATTTGTATGCTTGAGTAAATGAGATCTACGAAAGAAAGAATGATTTGTATACAATAGATAGCATACACGAATAGATGAAATCTATGGTCTCGAATAGATGAGATATACATGACAAAAGAGACCAAGTGAAGTAATCAAAAGAATATGTTCTTAAGATAACTACACGAGGAGACCAAAAGAAAGTTTTGATAAAAAATGACTAAAGAAGATAGAAAATGACTAAAGAAAAGTCTCAACAAGAGATTTTGCTAGTTCATGACCTAGATATAAATAGAGTTTCAATATTGATATTTACTTAAGAGGCTAAATGAAACAAAGTTGCATCCTTGAAAATAAATGAGATTTATGATTAAAAGTTGCAAAGAAAGATATGCCGATATCTACAAGAGCTAAGTTAGTTGTTAACCACGCTAGTGTCATTACTTAACCTCATTATGAAAATAAAATGGTTAAACCTTCTTCCAAAAGGGGTATTTTGAGAAGGACGTATATTAAATGGAATTTCACATTTAAATAATGACATTGCTACGCATCATTATAAAAATGAATGAGTTAGAGATTAAAATCTCTTTCCATAAGTTTAAGATTGAAACCTTTTCAAAATAGGTATTTTGAAAAGATATGTTGGGAACATATATGGTTTTATCTTAATAACTTGGCAAAGCAAAATGTATTTCAATTCTTGAAATGTTTCGATTGAGTAGTCAAATATGAAACATGTGGAATTGAGTGGGAGTTTGAAATTTTCATGTGAAGACATGAAATTTAGTGGGAGCAATCATCTTGTAAAATTTATAACTCATTACTCATTGAGAATGACGACCTAGTACTATCTTTCACAAAGAAGTAATTGAATATGGATGAAAATGGACTAAGATGAATCCAATCACATCATGGGATGTTGGATAGGCATTGAGACATACACATCAAATCAACGAGAAATGTAGGTTATTCTTATCGATGAAAATGGAATTACCATAAGCACTCATGGTCATTCATTGAATCTAAGAATGGTTGATTACATGATTTAAGATTACTAATGTTTCCGCCATTAGAATAATCATGCACATGTCCTATAATGAATCATACGCTTAAGAGCATGATGAGTCATTGGTAAGCCATAGAAGATTCGTTATGAATTCTCGAGGAGAACTAATGAGCTATTCTAGTGTTTGATAGAACACTCTATTATGTGACAAGAAGTTTCACATATTGAAGTTCGAAAACGCGTAAGGATTTATGAAAATCCTAAGCTATTTAAGCTAAAAGGAGAAATAAGAAGTTTGAAAAGATACTTGGTTATAGTAAGAAGTTACTCAAAACTAGTATTTTCAAATATACTAGGACTTATGAGAAGTGCTAGGCTAATCATCTTGACAATTGTTGCGAGATCCTACAAAACATATACCTGGTACATTATGAGTTGGAAGAACACTTGACTAGTGCAAGTTATGTCGTCCACCATAATTCGTTTGTTATGTGATAAACAACAAGAAAGTTCTCTCAAGTAAAGAACCTGTACCTAGTTTGGGAAACTAGATATGCACTTGGTAAGATTCATGCTATGTGAGAAAACATGAAAATAAAGGAAAATGCAATTCAAGAGTTTGAACACATGGACACATGGTGTGTTAAACTCATGTTGCAAATGACTAGTGTTTACACACTTACAATATACATCACAAGGTGGTAATATGGTATTGACTACCCGAATGTGATGTCGACATTTGTTGTTTGAGTTATTATTAACTCATCTTATACCTTGTTACATCCAAACGGGTTGTAGAGACAATTGAACCCCGTTAAAGTGAACACGGATTAGCATTGTATTTGCCCATAGTCACTTACATGAGGTGACGTCTCGAAGTGACTAGAGTGTGATGCGATTGATGGCAAGTTCAAGTGCCATGGAGTCATGTGAGATGACTAGTCGATCACATAGGCAGACTGTTAGGAACACTTTGTCGGGCTAATGACCGCTTATAGAGTTCTGGCAAATTTATATAGCCTGGTCGTGGCAAGAGCTACTATAATATTCTAATGACTCGATTCTTTTGACTAAAGACTATTTGCCTAAGGTGGCACAGTTTCAGATTAACTTTGATTTATGTTACTACGACCTTCGTAAATGGGGTCAAATTGGCATATTTTGGGTTATGATGGCTGGGGCTAGTCGAAGGGAATAAGTGCGATAGGAATTGTCCACCCCTTGTCAGGGATATAACAATATCTCAGGGCCACTCAAGGAGTAATGAACTGGAAATGCGTGGCCACGCTCGGAAGATATCTATGGTAGATAATTTCGGTCAATCAGTTATTCTCCAGATCAAGGAAACCACTCACGATATGATCACTTGCAAGTACGACCTGAAAGACACCTTGCATTGAGTGGGAGATAGTAATAGGACAAGAGAATTGGTGACGCACACTTGTCGAGGACAAGTGTGAGATTGTTGGAATATGTGTCCTCCGACAATAATGCGATCACAACTGTCGATCATGATGATCACATGTTTAAATCTCATGTTAAGAATGCATGTGGGATGTAATATTTTACAGTCAACTAGTCCACACATATCGGTAATGATTGGCTGACTAGAGTTTGACATTACTGTCATGCGACGGTGGTGATCAGTTGATCCCCTTAGGTCATACCTAAAGGGTGACACTCTTAATTGCTTATTTAATTGATCGTATGTCGATACGGGTTAATTAAATTGCTTAAAATTGACGGACGATTTTGTGAGTATTATTGACGTGTCTTATTGTAATTCGATTAAATAAGATACGGTCCAAGTAATCAAATTGTTTTATTACTTAGATAAAATTATTGTTTACGAAACTATTGAAACTGAATGAATAATTTATTATAAATACAAGACGTTGTGATTTATAATTGATAAACCGTTTTGATACAAGTAATTATGAATTACTAAGTCGATTTTGTACATGACGTATTTTTATTAATACGTTTATTTTTAATATGTTTAAAATACATTACAATTACACATGACTAGTAACATGTGACAATTGACAAATGACAAATATAAAATGGACCTCCCATTTTATATAAGTGTCGAAAATGGAGGGAGTATTAGGTTTAAATTGTGTTAATTATTTTTAAGTGGAAAACATGATGATTACAACCTAATATAGCCATGTATACCTATGATTTCTTGGTAGAAAAACTTGCCCATGCATTGGGCATCCTCCTCCCTCCAACCGGCTTTTGCATGGTAAAAGCCAGGGGTTTTTAATCTAGTTTTCTTATATACACTACAATTACTAGTGTGATATATTCATTCTTTCTAACATCTAAAACTTATAGAAATTTTAGAGAGATAATTACTCCATTTCTTCCCTTCTCTTGGCCGAGTAAACAAGAGAGCAAAATAATATTGTGGGTCATTATTAGTAAGATTAATATTGTTCTAGATCTAATAATATTAGTCTTTTAAGAGGTTACCTTGGGTATTCACTTTTGGGAGGGATTCTATTTTGGATCCTTGTTCATCCATTATAAAGAAGCTCAAGAACAAGTGAGAAGGAGAACTCATTTGTGCCCATATATCCGAAATCCCATAGTAAGAAAGACAATTTCTTCTCTACTTTTGTTCTAGTTTGCATGCATAAGATCTAGTTTTAATTTTATGACTAAATTAAAATGTCACATATATGAATATGTTAAGTAATGAAATTAGTGAATCCTAACAAAACGACCCTAATACACACTAAAAAAGCATAGGAACTAGGCTAGTTAGGGGACTAAATGTGCATAAATATGAGTCACATAAACATTATCACAAAATGTTTCCTAAAATACAACTACATGCCATGATGCAACTAGCATATATATAACCTAATGCAAATGCTACTATCACTAGTATGCCATATAATCTAAATGCAACTCCTAGAATCACATTGGTTTGTACCGCATCAAACAAAAAGAAGCCACATTGTCATTAACATATAAGCGAAAAAAGGAGATTTGGAAAGATCATACCATGCGGTCTTCTTATTCCTCATGCCTCAAATGTGGCGTAGTCGGTCCCGAGTGATAGAAGTGGACAATAAACAACAAATATATACAATATATACATTTCTATACTACAAAAGGGAAGAACATGTTTTTGGTTTTTTCAAATTTTTCAAATTTTATCATTTTTGAGTTAGATGTTAAATGTTAGAATTCCCTATCCCGACACTTAAAATGGATATTGTCCCCAATGGACAAAACAATAGGGAATTGTACTGTGCAAATGCAATAAAACGAATGATGCATGATTTTATACTAGATGTGTGACATATTTACATGTGATATATACAAGCGATGCAAACTAAACTAAACTATATGATGCATGCTTTATATTGTTCGGAGAGCTAATTTGAATTAACTCGGGTTGCTTGTGACTCAACTTCCCCATACCAATTAAATTAGTGGGTAAAGTTTGGCCACAAGGCCATGCATGCAATGCTATGTAAAAATGCAAATTGTCATTTTAGATTTTCAAGTGGGAACAAAATTTATCATGACCTTGGTTTTGCTAAGGTGGAAATAGTCCTTAAATTTTACAAGGACACTAGCAAAGGTCGAAAGAACAATGATTATTTAAATTAAGCTAGAATGCAATACCAAAATTTGACATAAAAATGAGAGAGGGAAAAGCTCACAAAAGCCGTGGTGGGTGCCTCTTGCCCGCTCCACCAAGCTAATGGACTTCTTCACTAGTCGCCATCTTCTCCTCCAAGATCATCATCCCAATGTGCTCTAGACTCATCATTTTCGTAGAAATCCATGAACTCGTCCCCTTCACTAATAATCTCCACGGTGTCACCATTACTTGATTCCTTTTTTTCTCCATTGCCATTACCATTTGCTCCACCATTTACATGAACCGAATTGGGGAAGAATATATCAATTTGAGCCCATGAGGGAAGTGCCCCCTCTTCATCAATTTGCCCTTGGCGAGCCATCCGGTGGAAGCTAGGGTAGAGAGCATAGTAGGTGTCTACCTTGTCGTCATATTAATGGCGATGCAAAGCATGAAGAAGTCCCGTGGCAAAGTCATCCATTGGTAGGATGAATGGATTGGGTTAATTGTAGGGTTGGTACGAGAAAGGGTAAGGAGGGATAGTGACCCTTTCTTGCTCATTCCTTTGAGGTTCATTTGCATGTTGTTGTCTTTGGGTAGGAGGTGGGGCTTGATTTGCTTGTCTTGTGCTTCCGGGTATGAGATAAGATGGTACTTTGGAAAAATAATCCCTTCTTGGTGCAATTCTCGTCAAACCCTCCATTGGAAGGATTAGGGGGTTACTTCCCTTAGTCAACCATTTGATTTTCTGCTCATAGCCCTCATAGGCTATCCAATGGTGATGTTGAAAAAGTTATTGTTGATGACGTTCGGGTTGAAGAACTTTGCAAGTCTTGTCACTAGGCCTCCATTAACGATATGTTTCATTCCACTATCATTCCCATTTCTAAACCACGCCCATGTTTCAAGTAGCGCTAATGGGGAATTGAACTTATAACCACTCTTTCCTTGGATTTTCAAGTAGGACTCCATAAAAGTGAGATCAAGTTCATTCACAATAGCGGGGTCACGGCGAGCAAGTAGGGTGCTCGCTATGAACCGATAAGTGAACCGAATGATAGGGTTTTGAATATATGAAGCTGAGCAGTCCTTGATTCTTGACAAATCTCTGCCCGTTAAGGCTCGTTAAAAGGGCTCTACACTATAATTTCGAGGCTTTGGGTATCGAGTAGGTGACACATCTAGTCCTAGCAAATCCGCGAACTCCACTAGGGTCATCATCCTAGTCACATTTTCAAGTCGGAACTCTATGCAAATTGTCTTGTAGAGGGTGTAGATTTTCAAAAAGCTTAGGAATTCAAGCACTAAGGGTCTATATGTGAGTTCATGCATGTGAAACATTGTGGAGAGACCAACTAATTAAAATAGTGCTTCGGTTTGACGGTAGATTCCTAGCTTTCTCAATGTTTCATGACAAACAAACTTAGTGGGGAGAATGTTCTTACCCAAAAGTCAGTGGAAGACAATTCGTTGCGCATCGTTGACGAACTCAATGTTGGAGAATTCATCTAGGCTTGAAAGATCAATTATCTCCTCATTTTCCCTTCTCCAAGTGTTGAGGTGTGAGGTTCATGAACTCCCAACGACTCTTGTTCCTCTTTCTTCTCTTGTCATGAATCTCCTTGGGGTTTTCATTTTGATTGAGTGAAAATAATCCTTCTAAATCAGATCTATTTGAATTTCTCAAACCCTAGGTCTTGGGTGAGCTAAGGTTTTAGAGAGGTTTGTTTATTTGGAGATGAGATTGGGTGATTTTAAGTACTTGAGAGGGAGGTTTATGTTTTGATTTTTGAAGGGAGGGGTGAAGTGTCTTGATAAGTGTGGTGGAAAGAGGGGTTTGAAGTCAAAAAGAGAAGAGTATCATGGGACAGAGACGCGCGGCTTGAAGCAGGAATCGGGCGGTTCTTCCCTTTTTGCGAAATTCATAAGAGCAGACTGGGTCGTGCGGCTTGGGCAGTTTTCCTTCCAGAGCAAAATTTTACTTTGTACTCCTTTCCCAGTCCCCACGAGCTCAGGTCTGCTCGTGGGGATCTTTGTCCCGTATCAATTCTTCTTGGGTGGCATTACAAAGGCTTGGTTTAGCCTAGGAATGTGTTTCCCCACACTTAATCATCAAAACACTACACAATTGAAGCACATTATAATCCCTCCCTCACTTGCTCACATGTCAAAAGTTGTAGTTAAAGCAAAAATGTAATGCAAGTAAGTGGGTTAGTATATTTACAAGTGGTGGTTTAGATGACAACTCCACCAAAATCTCCTCCATTTCAATGCTAGTCATGGTTGGGAGAGGTCAAGGCGAGTAACCTCAACCTCTTCTATAAAAGCTCCTTCATAGTAAGGCTTGATACATTGGCCATTGACTTTGAACTGATTCCCATCCTCCGACATTAGCTCAAAGTCTCCATAATTTCCAATATTTGTGATTACAAAGGGACCCATCCATCGTGAGTTCAACTTTCCAGGGAAGAGCCGATATCGAGAGTTGAATAGAAGGACTTTGTCTCCCTTGTGCAAGGCCTTTTGTTTGATTCTCTTATCCTGAAGCAATTTGGCCCGTTCCTTGTAGACCCTTGCATTTTAATATGAGTGAAGCCGAAATTCCTCCAATTCTTCAATTTGCAAGATCCTCTTTTAACCACTTAGCTTGAGATCAAGGTTGAGAGTCTTGATTGCCCAAAAAGCTTTGTATTCCAATTCAAGTGGCAAGTGACAAGCCTTTCCATAGACTAACTTGTAAGGTGAAGTTCCTATGATGTCTTATAAGCCGTCCTATAAGCCCAAAGAGAGTCATCAAGCTTCATGCTCCAATCTTTACGAGTCTTGTTAACAACCTTCTCAAGGATTTGTTTGATCTCTCTATTTGGGAGTTCGACTTGACCGCTTATTTGAGGATGATATTCCAAGCCGGTCCTATGTTGAAAACCATACTTTGTTAAGATAGATGCAAGTTTATTCTCATGGAAATGTGATCCACCATCACTAATAATCGCTCTAGGAACTCCAAATCTTGGGAAGATTACTTTCTTCAAGAGCTTGGTCATCGTTTTTGCATCATCGGTTGGAGTAGCAATTGCTTCTACCCAATTGGACACGTAATCAACGGCAACTAGAATGTATTTGTTGCCTTCAGATGATACAAAGGGACCTTGGTAATCAATTCCCCAAACATCAAAGATTTCAACCTCCAAAATGCCTCGTTGTGGCATCTCATTCCTCCAAGATATGTTGTCGGTTCTTTGGCAATGGTCACAATGAAGGATGAATTCTCTAGCATCTTCAAACATGATAGGCCAATAGAAGCCCGATTGTAAGACTTTAGCAATTGTTCTCCTTGCTCCATGATGTCCTTCATAAGGGGATGAGTCACAACCTTCCAAAACCCCTTGTACTTCCCATTATGGGACACACTTTCGATAAAGGCCATCACTACATGCTTTGTAGAGGTTGGGATCATCCCAAAAGTATCTCTTCACTTCAAATAAGAACCTCTTTCGTTGGTTGTACTTCAATTTCGGAGGACGAACACTCTTCCTACAATGTAGTTTGCAAAATCGGCAAACCATGGTGTGGTGTGCCTCTCAAGTTGTGTGTGGATGGCCATTAGAACATCATAGGGAAAGGAATCATTGATGGGTGTATCTTCATCTTTGTTGTCAAATCGAATTCTCGACAAGTGATCCACTACTACATTTTCGGCTCCTTTCTTGTCCCTTATCTCTAAGTCAAACTCTCAGAGTGACAATATCCATCTCAACAAGCGTGGTTTTGACTCTTTCTTCACCAAGAGATGTCTAAGAGCACGTGACACGGCCGTCGCAACCCTATCAAAAATAAACCAACCGGCTCAACTAATAAATATAGTAAAGGTAAGTCGGGTATCGTACTCCACAAGGAGGCTATTATATCTACCTTCTATCAATGTCTATCACGGTAACAATTGGTTGTTTTGAATTTGTTTTCTAACCAACTAAATGAGATTAAGGCAAGAGAAATAGGGCAATAAGAATAAAGTGAAATAAATTGTGATCAACTAAGGAGAAGAATGCTAGGATGTAGGTTCACCATGGTAATTAGTCAATTCAGTCATAGATAACTCAGTCGGTCTAATGTGAGAAGGGTAAAGGAAAGGTCCTCTCGGTCCACTTTCTGCCCTAAAATACAACTAATTTAGCTTTCACCCTCATTAGTGTAGTCTTACTATTCGTAACAGGTCTATTCATTCCAATCTCTCGATCTAGGTCTGAATTTAACCGAATTAACTAGTTTAGAAGCGTGCACTCAACTAAACGAATACAATTATATTGTTATAAAACAGTTCTCACAATCAACCATCTAAGCATCATTAATTCACTACCATGGCTCCCCTAATCCTAACATAGAGAGAACTAGCTACTCATGATTACGAAACAAACAATAGCAATAAAAGATGATTTAATCCAAGACATAATATAGAGATGGTTAAGATGAAATAACATAGACTAACAATAATGATAATTAAAATAGGGATTAAGAACAAGAGATTAAGATTGCAAAGAAGATTAAATAGAATTAGAGAAATAAGAAAGATTACAAAGCTCGAATCCCGGCAATAAGAGAGCAAAAAGCAACGTACTAAGGAGAAGAAAAATGTCTGCTTTCAAGAGTAATTAAGAGAGTAAAGGGCGATTAAGAGATAATTGATAAGTGTTTTTGACCTAATGACGTCTTCCCTTATATAGGGAAGATATTTATTAAACAAACTAAGTTACTAATTAAGCTTACACGAAATAAAAATCCCGTGTTATACAGCAATCTTCTCAATCGAGGAACTTCAATCTCCTCGATCGAGCAACTCTCTAGCCAAATCCCTTGATCAAACAATTAGGGTCTTCGATCAAGGACCTTCAAATCAGCCTATTTCGATCGAGCTCAGCAGGGACTCGATCGACCATTCTTGAACCACCATACTCACTCGATCGAACAGAAAGACGAGGAAAAGCCTTCGATCGAGTGCTCAGCTACTGAAACAACTCGTTTCCATTATTGGTTAGCTTCCGAGACTCCTTCACGCTTCCCGAGGCATAGTATTCAGCTCAAAGCCTTCCATCTCTATAAATGCATGCTAAAAGGACTGAAAAGGGTACGATTCCACTACTTTCGGGTCCGTTCCTGCAATTAAGGAGAACCAAACCAAAGTAGCCTATTCGGGGCATTTTTCAATATAAAACTACGAGAATGACATAGAAATGCGTGCATAAGAGGCCAAAAAGGACTATATAAAATGCACTTATCAAATCTCCCCAAACCGAACCTTTACTCGTCCTCGAGTAAACTAAATTCAAACTATTGGAACGGGAACGAAAACTCAGAGCTACCTATAAGTTATCCACTTAAACCGATTTAATGCAAACGAAACTGACACTTATAGCCACAACAGTCAAGTGCAAACGAGTTGTAAGATGTTTATAAATAAGCTGAACTGTCGACCTTGCAAGACCTTTAAAAATGGATTCTCACGGGTCACTCTTCTCTCATGAAGCAAAGGGTAAGTATATAAATGTAAGAGAAGAAGAGAAATAGTCACTCACCTAAAATACGGCCCACATAGACATGCATACAGCTAATATGATAGACAATTCTAACTACCAAACATACATTCCAACCATACAAGGTCCGTCACAGCCGAGGGCTTACAAAAGATATGGTAAATTGAGGTGATGGGAAAGGAAAAGGCAAAACATTTATGGGATTGAGAGGCAATAATCAAGCTAGCTACCTAACGAAACCATACTAATCAAGATCCGATTCCTAGCCATCTCAAAATTAAACATAAGTGCCCTTCCATTTGGCACACAACTCACTAACCAAACAAAAACTCCTCATAAGATACAAATAAAGCATAGGAGTGAAACCGTCTCATCAAACAACATTTATTTTCTTTTTTCTTTTTCACGGTTTCTTTTCTCATTTTCCTACTCGCTTCTTTTTCTCTTTTCTTTTTCTTTCTGTTTTCACGTTTTTTTTTTCTTTTTCCTTTTTTTTCATTTTTGTTTCAACCAACCACCTTTCTTCTTCCATAAATTATCACTCCAAACAATACAAAACAAACCAAACTCGCAGCAATGGACAAAATACCGCAAACCGTATACTAAACTACCTTGACGGGCAGGCTAAATTTGGTTTTAGTTAAGGGTAAAAAAGGCTAATTTGTTTAATAGTGGAGTTAAATGGGTAAAAATGAAAGAAAGGGAAATTGTAAGCGCCTCCATGCATGTGACACCAACCACAAACCCGAATATATGTAGGCAAAAAGAAATTGAATTTTATATATGTGCAATTTGATGAACATGTTATGCAAGGAGTATACTACTCTCAATTCCTACATGAACTGGTCATAAATGACACCAGTTATACGGCTCTAATTCTTAGAAATTTTAAGTAGGTTGCCAATTTTATCAGTTCAAGTCTGTTTGATCAGCTGTACTTTTAACATTAACTCGTAGATTATGAAAATGACAAAGCAAATAAAATGACAGTTTGTTGCAAGGCTTAAGTGAATTGACAAATTATAGAGCAATGTCATCATTGAAATCTACTGTTCCGACTCGACCTAAGTGCAAAAATAAACGTGAAATATTTTTGAATTTTTCGAAATTTTTTGATTTTTTCTTGAGTTTTTCATTATTTTTTTGAAATTAAAATACAATGCAAGCAAAAATGCAATAAACGTGAATGCAAAACAAATGCAAATGCAGACTCAAAGGATGCAATACCCTCCCCAAACCAAAACCGATAATGCCCTCGTTGTCCTCCAGCATACACCAGCAGAATAAATGGGGAAATGGGAAAATTACAACCAATAAATGAATGAAATAAATGAAAAAAATGGAAATGAAAAAGAAATAAAAGCAGAAAATACTTACAATATATACGAACTTCGCCAAACGAGCCAGAAAACTGGAAAGTGAGTAGACCGGCAGCTACTCGTCAGCCTCCTCCTCCTCGTCAACCACCGTGTAGGTGGGGTCACTCTCCTCCTCTCCTCTCCTCCTCTGGCGACCTCCAGCAGCGAGGTCAGCTCTGACCCTCTCCTCCCTCTCAGTTGTGTCCTCCTCGCTCTCCGGCTATGGGTACCCCTCCGCCGGGTACCGGTAGAAAGAAGGGTGTGGCCAGCCGTCAGGAACAGGACGCCCTCTCCTCATGTGGTACTCATATAGAGGGAACAAGGCAAGTGCCTGATCCCGCTCTATACGAGCCACTCTACTGCACATCTCAAGAAGCAAAGCGTCACGACGCCCTTGGTCCATGACCTCAGGCACCACAAAGGGAGTATGAGCAACAAAATTAGCCTGCAAAACCGGCTGAGGGACAGAGGGTGTAGGTGTAGGGGTCGGAGTAGGAGTAGGCGTAGGCGTGGACGTGGGTGTCTGCCTAGCCTGTGGCTGTGTGGACCCCTCACCGGTCTCTCTGACAGCAATGTCAGGTCTCTTCCGCTTCTTATAAATGGAAGGAGCGAGTGTAAGGTGGTAAGAAGGTAGAGGTGGAGGTAACCTACCCGACACAGTAGTCAAGGGTAAAAGATGGGGCAGGTCAGGTGAAGGGGTCACGTGTTGGAATATGTGTCCTCCGACAATAATGCGATCACAACTGTTGATCATGATGATCACATGTTTAAGTCTCATTTTAAAGAATACAATTGGGAAGTAATATTTTACTGTCAACTGGTCCACACATATCGGTAATGATTGGCTTACTCGAGTTTGACATTACTGTCGTGAGACAGTGGTGACCAGTTGATCCCCTTAGGTCATACCTAAAGGGTAACACTCTTAATTGATCATTTTATTGATCGTTTGACGATACGCGTTAATTAAATTATTTAAAATTGACGGACAATTTTGGAAGTAATATTTACGTGTCTCATTGTAATTTGATTAAATAAGATACGGTCTAAGTAATCGAATTGTTTTATTGCTTAGATGAAATTATTGTTTAAGGAAACAATTACATTTGAATGAATAAATTATTATAAATATAAGATGTTATTATTTATAATTGGTAAATTATTTTGGTACAAGTAATTATGAATTACTAAGTCGATTTTTGTATATGACGTATTTTATTAATGTGTTGATTTTTAATATGTTAAAAATACATAACAAATTTATGTGACATATGACATGTGACATATGACAAATTGACAATTTGACAAAGATAAAATGGAGTCCATTTTATCTATAATAACCGAAATAATGGGGAGGATTAGAAAAATATTATGTTAATTATGTGAGTGGTAAGCATAATCTCTTCCTAATCCTAGCCATGCAACCCTACTTCCTCTTGTGAAGACAACCTTGTGCATGCATTGGCCATCTTCCTTCCCCCCTTCCACCCGGTTTTAAGAGGAGAAAACCATGGGTTTTTCTCCTTAATTTTTACCTAATAAACACTACCAAAACATTAGTGTATTATTCATTCTATTCATCTAAAATAAGAGTTTTTAGAGAGATAAAAAATCCTTCCTTTTCTCCCTTCTCTTAGCCGAAACTACTAAGAGATCAAATAATATTTTTAGTCAATTTTATACAAATTAATATTGTTCTAGTAATAATAATATTAATTTTATTAAGTTGTTACTTTGGGTATAAAACCTTGGGAGGGATTCTCTACTTGAATCCTTGTTCATCCACTTAAGGAAGCTCAAGAACAAGTGAGTAGGAGAACTCACTTGTGCCCATATAATCCGAAATCTTCAATGTAAGATGATGATTTCTTCTTTAATTATTTTATTGTTTGCATGCATAAGATCATCTTTTAATTTTATGACTAAATTAAAACTAAAACATATATGAATATGTTGAGTAAAGAGATATAGATTTCTAACAAGCGGTATCAAGAGCCTTGGTTGTTTGCATGCAAATCGGTTATAGTTTTTCCGAGTTATACGATTAACATATAAAACTTGTAAATTTGTGTTATTATGATATATCACGAAAATAATTTCTGCATTTTAAAGTTTCTGATCCTAAAATGTATTTAGGATATTTTGGTTAATTTATGGATTTTTATTGTTCATCCTTTATAATAATGGCATTAAAATGTGATTTTATGATTAAAATGTCATTTTCGGACTAAAATTCGCTAAACTTCGAATTTTCAAGTGATTTTTGGATATGCTATCACATGTTTTATTTTTAGATGACCTGTAAATTTTCATAAGTTTTAGAGTTTTTATGCTCGAAAAATGGATTTTTCGTGATAAAAATCGGATTTAGATGAAAAATAGGTTAATATGAGATAAATTTCGAATCTGGTCATATAAATTTAGTATGTTGTCACATGCAATTTTACAAGATGTGTGTAAAACAATAGGATATATTGAAGTCTTTATGCATGATTTATGAATTTTTGATGAAAAATAGCATTAATAGTGACTTAATTAGTGAATAATTGCAAAAACATACTTCATGACTAAGGAAAAAACGTCACATGTTGCATTTTGTTATTTTTTCAGATCTAAAATTGAAAAGTTGATGAATATATTTTTTTTTCTTCATGTTTTTATGATTATAATTGATAAATCCGATAATCCGCAACATAGTTTTTCCGATAATTTTTTCGAAATTTTAACCTACATTTTTTGGACATTATGAGTGTCATGGTTTTTTTCCAGAATTTTCATGAGTTTATAATTCAAAATTTGAATTTATTTGAAATTTTTGTGATTTATTTGAAGTTTATTGTTTTATTGTAATTTTGAGTCCACTAATGAACAATTTTAAGAAATATAAGTTAATTATAGTCAAATAGTTAGTGGAGACTAATTTTGAGTCCTAAGTTGGTTAGGGTAATTAACTTGTGCATAAATATGATTTTATGTAATTTATTGTGATTTTAAAAGGTTGAATCACGCAAATCCGTAAAAACCGATTAAATATATGATATTGGCTCCTTAAAGGCGATTTAGCATAAAATTGGGCATGTTCATACATATTATAATGCTGCATTTTATTTATGATTGTCATAATTTTATTTTATGTAATTTTGAATTATGTAATTTTTACTTAGTATGGCCTTAGTTTTTAATTGGTATTACCCGAAATGTATGGGAATATCGATTCGGTTGTAATTTATTTTGATCTCGTATCACCGTTTTTGTAATTTAATAGATTTATTTTATTTTAATTACAAATGTATAATAGGAAATTATGTAATTTGTTATGAAATTTATTTATTCCGGAGTTCCATGAAGACGGTGTCACTCAAGAAGGCGACACATAAAGACGGTGTTACCTCGAGATGCGTGCCAAAACCAAAGTTCAAGGGACCAATGGAGTTGGTTTCCGAATATGTAATAGTTAATTAGATTTTCTATTTTAGGAAGGCCATACTAGGATTTAATTTATGCTTTGCATTTTATTTATATGTTGCATGCATCGCTAAATCGCCATAACTAAAACATGCATTGTCATTTTAATCGAGTTTATCGACCGTGTCAATTAAAATTAACGTAGTTCACCGCTTTAGTTCACTTAAAACGGGATAGATAATAAATTGACATGACCTCTCGCTAAAATAATCAATTGAGACATAGCCTTACCAAAAAGTAGAAACCATGAAAACCTATTTCGTGAGGGAGTGCACTCGGCCACACCGGGGTACAAACCTTGTTACATAGGGGAAGTGGGTGATAAATGTCTATCCACCGAATTTATATTAATGAGGGGTATTTCGGCACACCGTGCCCTAAGTTGATATGAGTTTGGATCATGGACACATTTATTCGAAATTTGGGTTGAACTCGACGAAAGTATTCACGACGATTTCCGGATGTGTTTCGGGCTAGAGATAAATATTAATGTAATTTTATCGACCAAGAGTTCTAAAAGTAGAATCGATTAAGACGTTAATCCACCAAGTTATGTTAATAAAGGGTATTTCGGCACACCGTGCCCTAAGTTGATATGAATTTGGGTCTTGGAATCATTTATCAAGTTGGGTAGAGGTCACTAGATAAATGCCATAAAACTTGTTTAAATTTAAATTAATTTTTACGAGTATTGTTATGTTAAAACGACATATGTTTTATTCCTTCTATATTTTGTTTTGTAGACCGCTTTTATTTCTCATAATAAATGGCCACTCCAAACACCAACGCCACACCTCTCGCTAATGCCTCATGGCTCCGATCCTTCATGGATCGATGTAAACTTGAAAAGAATGGCTCAAATTTCTCCGATTGGGATGCCCAACTCAAATTAGCCGCCCAAGGTGACGACAAGCTTCGTTACCTCACCGAGGCCTCTCCACCCGAACCTAGCTAATACTAGGTCGACCGCCGCTACTAGGGAAGCATATGAGGCTTACCACAAGGAGTCTGCCGCAATGAAAAATGTGTTAATCTTTGCGATGGAGGCGGATCTCCAAAGGAGAGCCTTTAAAATGGGCACCGCTAATGAAATATACTCCAAGCTTATGACAATGTTTTCACAAACTCCGCGGATCGTCCCATATGAGGCGGTCGCGGCATTCTTTGATCTCGACTTCAAAGAGGGCCAAAAGGTTAGCCCTCATGTGCTCAAATTGATGGAGCTAGTCGAGACTTTGAAGATTCAAAAAGTTGAAATTCCCAAAGAACTCATTGTAGATAGGATTCTACACTCCTTATCCAAAGTCAAAGCGTATGTTCAATTCCGGGTGAATTTTAACATGCAAGACAAGGACGTATCTCTTGAAGAGTTGCACAAGTTACTTGTGCAAGCCGAAAGAGACATGGGGTTAAATGTTAACCCACCTAAGGATGTGCTTAACATAAGCACCAAAAGCAAGGGGAAGTTCAAAAAGAATGGGAAAAAGAGTAAGAAGCAAGCTCCCACTTTCACCAAAGCTAAGTCTTATGAAGCTAGCACTTCCAAAATCAAGAAGGGTCCTCTTGATAAATGCCATTATTGTAATGGTGTTGGACATTGGAAAAGAAATTGTTCCAAATACCTTGGTGATATTAAGGCTGGAAAGATCACTCCAATAGGTAAATGACTATCCTTTCTTTTATGTTTCTAATTCAACTATGGTATTGTGATACAAATTTGTGATAATATATCCCCTTTTTATTGTAAATAGGGCCTCCACCAAGCAAGGACAAGGGAAAAGAAAAGCAAGCTTGAGAAACCATCAAGAAGCTAGGAATAGCTTCCATGAAGCTTCGCTTTTTATTGTCTTATTTTAATTATGTTTCGGATTTTAGAACCTTTTGATTTCCGTATTCGACATGGAAATGTATTTTGGATAATGGTTGTATTTTGGATAATGGTGGCTTGGTTTGAAACCCAAGTCACCCGTTTTATCGTTTTTATCCTTGTTCTAAAATTCGTCTTTATCCGGTTGCTCATAGAAACATATGATCATTCACTTAAAATGATCTAATAGACAACTATAATGATGAGATTCATTATATGTCCACAAGCTTAAGGCTTGTGTATGATCATTTATAAAGTGATATTGAGTTGATGAACTCTCTTAAAGGAATGTCAATCACCAAGTACACTTACAAAATCTAAAACAATTAGTCAACCTATGAGATTGTTCTCCTTATACTTCAAAAATCATTATTTGTGTCTCATATGCTATCTTTGAATCTCTAGTGTATTCATTCTAAAGATAGAGTGGGAGAAAAATGAGGACACAAAGAACACCAAGATAAATTTGTGTACTTGTGTAAATGAGATCTACGCAAGGGAGAATGATTTGAATGAAGGTATACCTATTTAAATGGTATACATGAATAGATGAGATCTATGGTCTCGAATAGATCTACAAGACAAAAGAGACCAAGTGAAGTAATCAAAAGAATATGTTCTCAAGATAACTACACGAAGAGACCAAAAGAAAGTTTTGGAATAAGAATGACTAATATAAAGTCTTAACAAGAGTTTTGACTAGTTTATGATAAATTTTGACCAATAGTTTCAATATTGATATTTACTTAAGAGCCTATATAAATCAAAGTTGTAAATATTGATATACCGATATCCACAAGAGCTAAGTTAAGTATTAACCACGCTAATGTCATTACTTAACCTCATTAAGAAAATGAAATGGTTAAACCTCCTTCCGAAAAGGGTATTTTGAAGGACGTGTATTAGATATTATTCATGTTTAAATAATGACATTGCTACGCATCATTATAAAATGAATGAGTTAGAGATTAAAATCTCTTTCCATAAGGTTAAGATGAGACCTCTTCAAAATAGGTATTTTGAAAGGATATGATGGGAACATATATGGTTTTATCTTAATAACTTAGCAAAGCAATATATATTTCAATTCTTGAAATGTTTCAATTGAGTAGTCAATTACGAAACATGTGGAATTAAGTAGGAGTTGGAAATTATCATGTGAAGACATGGAATTTAGTGCGAGCAATCATCTTGTAAAAGTTTATAACTCATTACTCATTGAAGAATGACGAGCTAATACTTACCTTCGCAAAGAAGTATTTGAGTTTTCAATTCTGGATTAAAATGGACTATGATGAATCAAATTACATCATGAGTTGTTGGATAAGTATTGAGATATACACATCGAATCAACGAGAAACGTAGGTTATTCATGTAAATGAAAATGGAATTGCCATTAGAAGTCATGGTCGTTCATTGAACCTAAGAATGGTTGATCACATGATTATTAGTTACTAATGTTTCCGCCATTAGAATAATCATGCACATGTCCAATAATGAATCATATACATAAGAGCATGATGAATCATTGGCAAGCCATAGAAGAAACGTCATGAATTCTCGAGGAGAATCCGATGAGCAATTTCAGTGTTAGACACAACACTCTGTTATGTGTCAAGAGGTTGCACATATTAAAATTCGAACAACACCTAAATATTTATGAAAATCCTAAGCCTTTCAAGCTAAAGAGAGAAATAAAAGGTTTCGAAATGTACTTAGTTGAAGTAAGAAGTTACTCAAAACTAATATTTCCTAATATGCTAGGACTTGTGAGAAGTGCTAGGCTAATCATCTTGACAAATTGTTGCAAGACTCTGCAAAACATTTACCTAGTGCATTATGAGTGGGTGGAGTACTTGATCAGTGCAAGTTATATCATTCACTGCAAATTCATTGGTTATGTGATAATCGACAGGGAAGTTCTTTCAAGATAAAGAACCCATACTAAGGTTGGGAACCTATATGTGTACTTGGTAAGGTTCATGCTATGAAAGATAACATGAACGTAAAGGAAAATGCGATTATAAGAAGTTTGAACACATGGACACATGGTACGTTAAACTTCTATTGCAATCAACAATTGTTGACACAATTACGATATGCATCACAAGGTTGTATTATGGTATTGACTACCCGAATGTGATGTCGACATTTGTCGTTTGAGTTATTATTAACTCACCTTATACTTTGTTACATCCAAACGGGTTGTAGAGACAATTGAACCCCGTTAAAGTGAACACGGATTAGCATTGTATTCGCCCATAGTTACTTAAATGAGGTGACGTCTCGAAGTGACTAGAATGTGATGCGATAGATGGCAAGTTCAAGTGCCATATAGTCATATGAGAATGACTAGTCGATCACATAGGCAGAATGTTAGGAACACTTTGTCGGGCCTTATGACCGCTTATAGAGTTCTGGCAAATTCATATAGCTTGGTCGTGGCGAGAGCTACTATAGTATTCTAATGAGTCGATTCTTTTGACTAAAGACTGTTAACCTAAGATGGCACAGTTTCAGATTAACTTTGATTTGTGTTACTACGACCTTCGTAAATGGGGTCAAATGGGCATATTTTCGGTTATGATGGCTGTGGCTAGTCGAAGGGAATGAGTGCGATAAGAATTGTCCACCCCTAGTCAGGGTTATAACAATATCTCAGGGCCACTCGAGGAGTAATGAACTGGAAATGCGTGGCCACACTCGGAAGATATCTATGGTAGATAAATCCGATCAATCAGTTATTCTCTAGATCGAGGAAACCACTCTCGATATGATCACTTGCAAGTACGGCCTAAAAAACACCTTGCATTGAGTGGGAGATAGTAATAGGACAAGAGAATTGGTGACGCACACTTGTCGAGGACAAGTGGGAGATTGTTGGAATATGTGTCCTCAGACAATAATGCGATCACAACTGTTGATCATGATTATCACATGTTTAAGTCTCATTTTAAAGAATATAATTCGGAAGTAATATTTTACTGTCAACTGGTCCACACATATCGGTAATGATTGGTTGACTAGAGTTTGACATTACTGTCGTGAGACGGTGGTGACCAGTTGATCCCCTTAGGTCATACCTAAAGGGTAACACTCTTAATTGATCGTATGACGATACGCGTTAATTAAATTATTTAAAATTGACGGACAATTTTGGAAGTAATATTTACGTGTCTCATTGTAATTTGATTAAATAAGATACGGTCTAAGTAATCGAATTGTTTTATTGCTTAGATGAAATTATTGTTTAAGGAAACAATTACATTTGAATGAATAAATTATTATAAATACAAGATGTTATTATTTATAATTGGTAAATTATTTGGTACAAGTAATTATGAATTACTAAGTCGATTTTTGTATATGACGTATTTTATTAATGCGTTGATTTTTATTATGTTAAAAATACATAACAAATTTATGTGACATATGACATGTGACATATGACAAATTGACAATTTGACAAAGATAAAATGGAGTCCATTTTATCAATAATAACCGAAATAACGGGGAGGATTAGAAAAATATATTTTAATTATGTGAGTGGTAAGCATAATCATTTCTTCCTAATCCTAGCCATGCAACAGTACTTGCTCTTGTGAAGACAACCTTGTGCATGCATTGGCCATCTTCCTTTCCCCCTTCCACCCGGTTTTAAGAGGAGAAAACCATGGGTTTTTCTCCTTAATTTTCACCTAATATACACTACCAAAACATTAGTGTATTATTCATTCTATTCATATAAAATAAGTGTTTTTAGAGAGATAAAAAATCCTTCCTTTTCTCCCTTCTCTTAGCCGAAAATATTAAGAGATCAAATAATATTTTTGGTCAATTTTATACAAATTAATATTGTTCTAGTAATAATAATATTAATTTTATTATGTTGTTACTTTGGGTATAAAACCTTGGGAGGGATTCTCTACTTGAATCCTTGTTCATCCACTTAAGGAAGCTCAAGAAGAAGTGAGTAGGAGAACTCACTTGTGCCCATATAATTCGAAATCTTTAATGTAAGATGATGATTTCTTCTTTAATTATTTTATTGTTTGCATGCATAAGATCATCTTTTAATTTTATGACTAAATTAAAATTAAAACATATATGAATATGTTGAGTAAAGAGATATAGATTTCTAACATCACGGACAAGGAACCACAAATATTCCATGTTCGTTGGTCCTTTGCGAACCAAAACATGGCCAACATGGCCTGAATATCTATAGCATTGTCCCTATATACATGTGTCAGGCCGCAGGTAAAGTCAGTGAATAGGCTACGAGCAATGTGGGTCGCTAACCCACCACAAGAAATCGGGCCCTTCACCTTCTACCCAATAACGTTAAAATGCTGAGCTGTCAAGTAAGAAATGTTAAGAACAAAAGGGTCACTGCAGCCAATGTTCAAGTAACCCGCTAAAATCAACAACTCATCGTTGTTAACGTTATTAGGCTCGTGGCGTCCAAAGATTGTCTCTCCTAAGAGACGGATGTAGTAACGGGCTGGGGGAAGGTGGACGTGAGCAACACATCTCGAGTCAAAAGGAGTATGTGAAAGTGTGGGCCAAAGTAAAGCCAGGAGCTTCCTAGGAGGCTCTTGAGGTCCATCACTGGTCAAACCCAACCGCCTCCCAAACTCAGCTAAGGTCCAGGTGAAGGTCGAGTTAAATAGACGAAATGAAATACATGTGCTCCCTGGGTCGGTCTTATAATCAGCGGGTGAAAAAGTGAAAGAGCTAAATAATTCGAGGGTCACTTGTTCATATGTTAGCTTTCTCATCGTGGTCAAACCCGACATCCCAGTCCCGTTTAGTAACTCAGCCACGGATTCAAAAATCCCCAATTTTTCCAATGAAGAACGACACAAAAAACGTGTAGAAGTTACGTCATAGTCCATCAAATTCATGAATCGAGTACGATGAAGCGGGTTAATGAAACGTACCTGTGGAAACTCAGGAAGAGGATCCAGTGAAGTGTCGGCAGCGAACCTGGTGGCTGTACGTGCAGCAGCTCTACAACCCTGATGGGTGATGTCGTCGGGTCCCATCCAATCAAACACATTTATAATACTCAACAAACAACTAGTTAGCGGTAAGTCGAGGTCGATCCATGGGACGGTGTGCTTTGGGTTCTAAGTCTATCTATCTCAATTTATGCTAGTGTCACAATTTGGTTGGTTTTTAGTTCTGTTCTAGACTAATAAAAGCAATAAAGTAAAACAAGCAATAAAAGGAAAGATGTAAACAATTGATTAAAAGTGCTAGGATATCATGGGGTCATAGGGGATTCATGGTGTTGATCATACAAACATGTTTACAAAGTTGCAAGCAATTATGTTGTGGAGGAACCGAGTTGGTTTATGTCTTACGGTTCATAGGAAGAGTTGGGTCCCGGAGCCGAATCGATTAGATTTTACAACACCTACAAGTCGACTTACTTTCCACCTAATCAACTTCTATGCATGGTCTAACAAGACTCGAGTTGGTTTATATCTTACAAGTCAAGTTGAATAGATAAGAGATGGTTGTAAATGCAAGGATTCATAGCAATTTAATGGATCCCTCTCCAAAGCACATCGAAGTGCTACGCCTCCATCAAAACAACTAAAATTTCTCAACATTTCAACATTTCATAACATTTGAGGTTTCCTTAGCAATAAATTACTTCCACATAACAAAATTTTCAAAATGAGCATTTCAAACTTATTAATATAAAGTATTTTTGGGTTGCCTTACCACAAGGTCAATCAAGGTCACCTAGACAAGTTAACCAAGTCCACATCGCATCACGGGGTTGGAATAGGTGACTCACATGCAAACCCTTGACTAGGCTTTGGGTCATGGGTCAAAAGACACTAGTATGACACTATCTAGTGTGTTTTACAACCATTCTAGTAGGCGAAGTCTTAAGTTGAAAAAGTATTTGTAATGGCTTAGTTGCTCTTGTCAAAGTTCTCAATTAGGCACTTTTCAAAATATTTCATCTAAATGCAACTATATGCCATGATGCAACTATTATATACATCCTAATGCAAGTGATTCTATCAACTAATATGACATATAAACTAAATGCAAGTCCTAACTTCACATTGTTATACCGCATCAATCAAAATAAAGCCACATAGTCATTAACATAGAGAGAAGAAAGGAGATTGGAAAGATCATACCATGCGGTCTTCATGATCCTCATGTCTCGGATGTGGCGTAGTCAATCAATATGAACAAGGATAGACAAACATAATATATATAATAATATATATAAGACTACACTACAAAGGAAATGAACTTGTTTTTGGGATTTTCAATTTTTCAAATTTTTATGGATTTTGTTTTTATGAAAATAAAAGACATATTTTTGTGATTTTTCGAAGTTTTTCAATTTTTATTTTTTTTGGAATATAAATTCCCATCCCCCACTTTATTTTGGACATTGTCCTCAATGTACATGTAGGAATAGGAATAAAAAGGAAAACATGTTTTTGGATTTTTGAATTTATGCAATGATATGAATGAATGCATGCTCTAACTAAATGCAATTCTATATGACATATATAACAAATGAATGCAATCTACAATAGATGATGCATGTTTTCTAGTAAACTATGGTCACCTATGATCAAACCTCCCCAAACCGATTTAAACACTATTTCTAGTGTAGAAAAGAATAGGATTGGTCATTAGTGACTATGCATGAATTCTAGTCTATATGCAACTATCTACATGAATCATGTGAGATATATTACAATGCAAACTATACTATATGAACTAGCTAATGCAAATGAAATATGATACAAATGCATGCGAAAACTACACTAAATGCAATGTATGTACAAAAGAGAGAGGGAGACATGGGTATCATTCAAATGGAGGTGGTGAGGTAGGCCTCTTTCACTCGTCATCCTCATCTTGATCATAGCCATAATGATGAGAGCTCCCGGCTTGGTCATACCCTCTTGGTTGGCCCCAATACCCTCCTTGGTCAAATTCTCCCCCTTGACCCGAGTACCCTCCACTTTGACTAGAATGCCCTCCGCCGTCGCGACCCCAAGCTTGGTTCCCTTGATTAGGGAACAAGAGCTCCGGTTGTGCCCAAGAGGACTTAGGACCATTGGGGTCAATATACCCTTGTTGAGCCATGTTATAGTATTGGGGGTAAAGGGCCAAGTAATTATCGACCCTCCCTTCATGTACCCCGTGGTCCACTCTATTCATGAGTGCCATCAAATCATTAATACCCGGGGTATTGGGGATTGCCGGCCTAAATTCGGTATATGGGGTAGGGTACGGTGGGATAGGCACATAGGAGGGTGGGCGAATAGGCCTTCCCGGTCCTCCACGAGGTATTTGGCGGTGCGGCTCTTCCCTTTGAGGGGGATTATCAAGATTTTGGATATCAAGGAGGTAGCTTGGTGGAGGCGAGTATGGGCTCAATCTTAGGTCAATGCCCAGTATCTTCCAACTTTCAAGGATCATTGAAGTGCATCCTTTGGTGTGCCACTCTACACTCCCGTCTCGAGTGTAGTTACACCATCGGTGATGGTTGAAGATGGTGTGCTCATCAATCAAAGTCCTCCCCTCAGGAGGAGTATAGGTCCCTCGGGCATTGAACCAGGGACTAAGGTAGTGGGCCAAAATAGTAATTAGACCTCCCATCACGAAGGTCTTAAGTTGAGTGGTTCCTTGAGCAAAATCATTGAACCTAGTAAGTATCTCAAGTGGCGTATTGAAGTTATAACGCCTCACCGCTCGAACATTCAAATATGATTCAAGAAAGGTTAAATCGATGAGAGTACACCTATCTTGTTCGTACCTCCCGTTGATGATACCGTCCACAAAGTGCTCGGTGAATCGAATCACCGGATGTTGGATGGCGAAGGTATAGCATTGCTTTGGATGGAAAAAATCCCTCCCGGAGATAGCCTTCCAAAGAAGGTCCACACCGAAATTATCGGGTTTTTCGGTATAATTGGTGGGCACTTCAAGACCGAAAACGTAGGCGAATTCCTCAAGTGAAAGATGTTGGTCTAGATTGCATAACTTAAACTCCATGCCCACATCGGTGTGGGTATTCGTTACAATGCGAAGGCTACTCAAGAATTCAAGGGTGAGACTAAGGTACGTCTCCTCATGGGCATGGAAAAGTTTCCCAATGCCAAGACCATTAAAGAACATCTCGGTAGGGTACCTTATCTTAAGGATTTCCAACACCCTAGTATCTACGAATTGAGTGGGTTCCTAGTTCTTACCTAGTAATTTGACAAAGTTCATGCGGTGGTCATCGGATTCAAATAGTACCTCTTGGAAGTAGTCAAGTTGTTCAATTCCTCCCCTCATTAGGGGTTGGGAGTTCCTTGGTAGCACTACCTCCCGTGGCATTGAAGAGGATGATCCCTTGTGTTTATTTCCGGTGGATTCAACCAATTTCTTAGCTTTTCCCTTGAGGTTCATCAATGGTGCCATTTTGATGTGGGTGATGGGAGTGTTTTTGAGAGGAGGTGTGATTTTGAGGATGGAGATGAGTGTTTTAGGGTTTGATAAGGTTAAGAAATGAGGGAGAAAGGGGGTGATTATATAGAAGAAAGGGGGAATCCGAGCGGATAAGGGTGGGTCATATCCGGTTTATCCGAAAAAACAGGACAATCCGAGCGGATTCTTTTCGGGACGGGCGTCTCGAGAGAATAGAAGACGGGCGTCTTGGCCTGAATCCGGGCGGATTCTGATGCAGGGATTTTTCCCAGTTGAGAGCAGGAAGAAGACGGGCGTCTTGGGACTTAGGACGGGCGTCTTGGATTAAATCCGCCCGTTTTCTGGTGTAGCGCAAAATTTTGTTTTGAATGACATACGAGACGGGCGTCCCGTGAAGAATACGGACGTATTGTCCCAGGACGGGCGTCTTGTGTAGAATACGGCCGTTTTATGCTACAGCGCCAATAATTCCTTTGACGTGGGTCCTGGACGGGCGTCTTACTCTAAATCCGGGCGTCTTCAGCTCCCTTTTCTTCTTTTTCGTCCAATAACATACCCTTTCACCGATTTTCTATTCCTCCTTATCTTTTTCTGAAATTTGCTCATTAAAAATGTAAGATGACTCTCTCTCTCACCACACTCATGCAAGAAATTAAATGCAAATGCAATAATGTACAATATTATACAAAGTAAAGGGGTCCAAGAAATATCTTACAGATGGTGGTTTGAGATAGGACTCCACCAAACTAGTTCAAATCGTAGATGTTCTTATCCATAGAGCTCAAGGCTCTTAATAAGAGATCAAAAGCTTGTGAAGAAGCTCCAAATAAGCATAAATATGGGTTGCTCAACTTGAATATGAAATTTGGCCAAGGAAGCTTGTAGAATGTTCTTTTTCTTGCTTTGTCCTTGGCATTAGAGCTTTCCCAATGCTTCCAACGAAGAAGCCCATGTTTCTTATCAACACTAGGCATGAAGTATGGTTCATTTTTATCCGGAGACTTCCACTTACCACCTTCTCTTTCACTTTCGGTGATGATGATAGCATTTTGATTTTTCAATCCTTCCAAGGTGGAAGGAGAATTTTCATGGCATTGATGATCGAGTTCCTTAAGAGTTGTCATGGTGAGCGCCAAATCTTCACAAGTGTCCTCACGAGCAATTTTCTCTTTGAGCTTTTTCACCAAGTAGCTCTTGTATGATACCTTGGCCTTTTGAAGAAGATCTACCATATCCTCTTCAATGATCATTGGCTTCATGATAGGTGTCAAGTGGTCTTCACGAGGAATGAAGGAAGGACGTTCTTCTTCATGATAGGGTATCTCAAATGTCTCAAGGATAGGCTCCTCAAGCAAGGTGATATTATGAGTCCATCCGTTAGGCTCATCATCATTGTTGCTATCTTCATACGAATCATAGATGGGGGCTACATTTAACTCTTTCTCCAATGTCTCAACATTCACTTCAAAAGACACACCCTCATACTCACAAAGGTTGAGAGTATTTGGCTTACTCAACCTCATGTCTTCCTCATTGAACACAACACTTTCATAGTCACAAGAGCTCAAGGAGATTGGCTCTTCCCATTTCTCATTTTCCATTTCAAAAGTTACTACTTCAAATTCGCATTCATGGTCAATGTCCAAAGAATGGTGGGAAATGATTGCTTGGGATTCTTTTAATTTGGTAAATTGAGTCTCCAATTTCTCACCTTGGGCAATAATGCTTTGAAGAACATTGTCCCTCTTTTGGCTCTCCTTTAGCATTTGTTTGAAGAAGTTTTGTTGATCTCCCATCATTTGGAGAATCGCATCTTGAATGGGTTCATTTTCTTGTTGTGGGTAAGTGTGAAAGTGGTTGTATCGTGGCAATTGAAACTCATTGTGAAGTGGGTATAAGGTGGGTGGATGTTGTGGATATTGGATGTGGTGATTTTGGTGGGAAAAATTGGGGTAGTAGTTAGGATTTTCATTGTATGAATAGTAAGGTAGGTTTGTGTTGACTTGCTCCTCAAACTCCCCATACCCATAGTCATACTCAAAAGATCCACCACATACTCCATATGTCAAGTCTTGAGCCATCATAGCTAAGACAAGTAAACAACTACAAGCATGGAAACTACACAAAAACGGTAAGAACAATCCTTGAGGAACAAGTTCCTCAAGGTGAAAGCAAAATCAAAATAGACAAACAAGTAAGAACATAATCACATAGCACCGTCCCCGGCAACGGCGCCATTTTGATGGGTGATGTCGTCGGGTCACATCCAATCAAACACATTTATAATACTCAACAAATAACTAGTTAGCGGTAAGTCGAGGTCGATCCATGGGACGGTGTGCTTTCGGTTCTAAGTCTATCTATCTCAATTTATGCTAGTGTCACAATTTGGTTGGTTTGTAGTTGTGTTCTAGACTAATAAAACCAATAAAGTAAAACAAGCAACAAAAGGAAAGATGTAAAAAATTGATTAAAAGTGCTAGGATATCATGGGGGTTATAGGGGATTCATGGTGTTGATCATACAAACATGTTTACAAAGTTGGAAGCAATTATATTGTGGAGGAACCGAGTTGGTTTATATCTTACGGTTCATAAGAAGAGTTGGGTCCCGGAGCCGAATCGATTAGATTGTACAACACCTACAAGTCGACTTACTTTCCTCCTAATAAACTTCTATGCATGGTCTAACAAGACTCGAGTTGGTTTATATCTTACAAGTCAAGTTGAATAGATAAGAGATGGTTGTAAATGCAAGGATTCATAGGCTTGGCATTTCATCAAACATAACATGTGCATAAAGTTGACATCACAACAAGCAAGAAATTTAATCATGTGAACATATTAGATTAAGCATGAATCAATCCCATGTTGGTTTCCCTTAATTACCCACTAATCCTAGCAAGAGACTACTCACTTATTATCAAGTTTAGCATGTTAACAAGGTTGTCAATCATATTAACAAGGTAATACATGATGAACAAGTAAGAAAGATTAACAATAATTAAAACAAGGATTAAGAGAATTATACCTATGGAGATTCCAAAATAATAATGCAAAGAATAATAGAAGAACTTGATTGATGGAAGGTTGTCAATCTCCCAATAATAACCCAATAATCTTTAATTACCCAATAATAAACTTGAATAATAAACTTGAACAATAATTATGGAAAGATTAATGTGTAATTTGTGGAAAGATTAAAGAGTAATCTATTCTAATCTACTCCTAATCTAATCTAAGGAAGGATTTTTCTAGCTAAAAAGATGTTTGTTTAAAAGGATCCCCCTTTGATTATTTACAAGTGGGGTATTTATAGTAGGGATTCATTAGGTTAACTAAGGCTAAATTAGTAATTACACTTTTTAGTTTAGAGTAGGGAGACGCCGGTATTTTTCGAAGGAAGGGCGTCTTTCTTTGAAGCTTGAAGAAACGGATTTGTGCTGGGCTGGAATCCGTGCGTCTTAGGCACGGGACGGCCGGATTCGGTGGTCTGGGCCCGGGCGTCTTTGAGAGAAGACGGGCAGATTGTAGCAGGGGAATACGGGCGGATTTGGGTGAAGACGCAAGTCTACTGTGGTTTGGGGACGGCCGGATTCTAGAGAAGCCGCACGGATTGGAGTGCTATCTCGTTTTCTCTTCTATTCTTCCCTTTCCTTCACTTCCATTTTATTCGTAGGGATTGGTCTTTAGTTCTCGCTTCCTCTTCATACTAGTCCATCAAATATCGTCAATAAGCTTCCAAGTATGCACGAAAGACGGGAATTTCCGCCTTATTATCTCCTTTTCTACAAAACATATGAAATGTGATAGAAAAGAAAATAGGAAGGTTTTGACGGATAAAATGGCTATAGAATGATATAATAGTATGTAAAATAGGCTCAATTAGGGGACTAAATGTGCGCAAATAATGTTGACATCAAATCCGCTCCCCTCCCCCCTCGTGAACCTGAAGCAACGGCAGCAGTAAGAGCGGCAGCGGCTAGCCCGGGAGCACGGACAGAAGATAGTCTCTGTACAAGGGCACAGGACGTGACTGTGACAGCTGGTGTCGACACAGCAGGGGTCGACACCGGGGTAGGGACAGCAGCAGTAGTAACAGTAACAAAAGTAACGGGGGCAGTAACAGTAGTGGTGGTGACGGTGGTGGCAGGAGGGACCACTATCTCAGACGTAGACGGAACAGTGGCAGAAGAAGTGGCGGGAACAATACTACTATCCATCCTAATAATCACAAACAAATTCTATAATCAAAAGGCAAGCAATTTAATCGAAATTTTCCCCCAAATTGAAAATTTCGAAACCCTAATTCGAAAAATCCAACACAAAAAAGCAATTAAATATCAAAGGAAGGGGGGATAACTTACTTGTGATGTTTACCCAATACAATTAATTAATTAGAACCAACCAAAAATGCACAAATCAATCGAAAAATTTCAATTTTTTAGAACCCTAAAAACCCGCAAAACTCCGCAAAAATGACAAAATTGATGGGGCAAATATGGGGATTTGATTTAGTTGATTATAAGGGAAGAATGTGGGTAATTAGATTGGTAATTAGGGGAAGAAAATGCAAGGATATTGGGATTTTATTGTTGTTTATTGCAAAAGGAAGGAAGAAGAAGTGTTGAAGAAATGAAATAGAATAGGAAAAAGAATACTCCCTTGCGTGTTTATCAACTGGTGTTTCTCGATCGAGTGATTTGAAACCACTCGATCGAGATGTTTCCTCGACAATCTGCTCGATCGAGAACTTTGAAGCTGCTCGATCAAATGCTCCCTGCTTTTCCTTGGATTCTACTCGATCGAGAACATTAAGTTGTTCGATCGACTACTTTGGCTCTTCAATTCTGCTCGATCGAGTATAGGACAACTCGATCGAGAACCCCTGAAATATGACCATTCGATCGAGTACATTAGACCACTCGATCGAACGCTTTACCTGGGTAGTTTGCTCGATCGAACACAAAAAAAGGTCTGATCGAGAGCTTTTCCTTGGCACGCATCCCAATGATCAACTATCTTCCCAAAACCTGCATAAAAACACAGAAAATACTTTTTCGTAAAATACACAATTCACAGTAGCAGTCTATATTCGGTTTTACGCTATAAAAACTAACTAAACTAATCTAATGTCTAAACGCAAATTAAAATGTCTAACAAAACTTGAAATTACAAAATGTTTTTACAACGGGATAGCTTCCCGTTTATCTTCCAAAACACTTCAATAGCCCAAAAGAGGGCTTCTAACTGGAGGAGGTCCCTTCAGCAACGCGGACCGTCCTTCTTGATCTCTATGAACTTGAACTGGTTGAAGAAGAGTAATTTGCGTCCACATATGCCTTCACTTTCTTCTTTTCTTTGTTCCGTCCTTTGTCTTTGGCATCTTCTTTGGCAACATTCCCATCAGTGAGCTTGAATTTTATTGTACCTTTATCAACGGGATCTCCAATACCCAATCTGCCTGTACCTGTAACAACATAATCATAGAATGGTCCTCCGTATTGCTCTCAATCTGAGGCGGAGATGTTAATATAGCAGCGCATGAGTCAATACTATCCATTGGAGGATCCGTGTCAGGGTCAGTTGAGGGTAGTGCATTGCAAGGCTAGACCTGTATAGGAGCCCTGCGAATGCTAGACTGATAAAAAGTTAACTCTTCATCACCTACCTGAAAGGTTAGAGTCTTCCCCCCGACATCTATTACTGCGCGAGCGGTAAATAGAAATGGTCGTCCTAAACTAATAGGAGTGTAAGAGTCTTCGGGGATGTCCAAGACTATAAAATCAACGGGAATAAAGAATTTCTTGATCGTGATAGGTACGTCCTCTAAGTCACCTATGGGCCGTGATAAGGTACGGTTGGCCATCTGCACAGTCATAATAATACAATGAAATTTTGTCATACCGAGTCTCTTGGCGAGAGACAACGGTAAGACAATCACACTAGCTCCCAAATCACATAATGCATTATCAATCAAATGGGTCCCTATATGACATGGAATAGAAAAGCTACACGGGTCCGATAATTTAGGTGGAGTCTTATTTTGAATTAGGGTCATGCCCGCTTCGGTTAAAACCACCGTCTCATAATCATTAATGTGCCTCTTACGAGTTAAAATTTCTTTCATAAATTTCATATAAGAGGGTACCTGGGTTAGCAACTTGGAGAAGGGAACTTTAACATGAAGACTCTTTAAAATTTCAGCAAACTGACCGAACTGTTCCTCAGCCTTCTTACTCTGCAATAGCCTCGGGAATGGGACAGTTATGGGAATAGCTAGTCCTTCATTTCTTTTTACCAAATAATTATCACGCTTCTTGTCAGATTCACTCGATCGAACATCATTTCCATTCGATCGAGTGCTTCTATCATGAGTTTTGCTCGATCGAGCACCTTCCTATACTCGATCAAGAGCTTCCTTTTCAACAGTGCTCGATCGAGCAACATCACCATTCGATCGAGTAGCTTCCACAGCATTTTCCCTCGATCGACCACCTGAGATCAGTCGATCGAGGACTTTCCTCGAATTCAGCATATCTTCGTCAAAGGACGACTGTTTATGAACAGCAACTTCAATTTCCGGGTCTGATTTATCAGTTTTAGTCGGCATTTTGGATCCCTCACAAGAAAGACCGCTCCTCAAATTTATCAGATTTACCGTCTCATGATGTTTCTTATCAGGTTGGGACGGTAAATGACCTGGTTGCCTTGAAGCTTGATTAGTAGCGAGTTGAGCTATTTGTGATTCCAGTGACTTGATAGAGGCATCTTTTTGTTGGTCACTTTTCTGCAATTGGATAGTCAATAATTGTATCATTGACTTCAGCTCAGCTACATCACTTATGCCATTAGAAGAGGCACCTTGTTGCGACGGTGGGAAAGATGGACGCTTTTAAAAGCCTTGTTGAGCTTTGTAAGGTGGTACATATGGTTGTTGTTGCGGTGGAGGTGTCGGATTTAAATCATTTTGACTCGTCCATCTCAAGTTAGAATGGACTGCACCTTGATTGTTGTAATAGGAGCCTCCTTGCCTGAATTGTTGAAAGGCAAAAACATGCCCCTTCTCAGCTAGACAATCCACAGAAGTGTGACCGTCATTACCACCACATCTCTCAAATGAGACTGTCTCTTGTCTAGTCAACAAATGAACCGTCTGTTGATCTCACGTAGTCTGCGACTCAAGTTTATCAAATCTGGCATTCATGGCTTCCAGCTGAGCCACAAGTGCACTATTAACAGAAGAAACTGTTCTAATTCCCTCTCTAGGATTCCCATACTCAGTATAATGGGTGGCCATCTCTTCAATGATTCCCCAACCTTTCTCATCATCAATATTCTTTTGGAACCGACCCTTGGATGCACTATCCATAATACCACGGTGGTCGTCATGCAACCCATTAGAGAATTGGTTGCACAAAAACCACTGATCGAAACCATGATGAGGGACGGACCGCACCAGTTTCTTGAACCGACCCCATGCCTCATACAAGTTCTCATCTGGGGTTTGCTTGAAACTTGTAATATTTCCTCTCAATTGATTCGTTCTCTGCGGAGGAAAGTACCTTTTTTAAAAAGCCAAGGCCAGGGTCTCCCAGCTGGTAATCCCAGCTGCAGTCCTATCAAGATCAGTAAGCCACTCTCGGGCTTTATCGGTCAGAGAAAAAGGAAAGAGGACTTCCTTAATCTTATCTTGCGTCACTGCCTTAGTAGCGGGAATGGTAGAACAGTAATCTGTAAAGACCTCCATGTGCTTTCGTGGATCCTCGCCAGCTACTCCACGATACAAATTCCTCTCGACCAAATTGATATAAGATGGTCGAATGTCGAATGTACTCCCATTTTTTGTTGCAAGATTGAACCCTTTAGGGATAGAAGCAGTTGTTGGCTCGGAATGGTGATGCGTGTATTTTATATAAGGTTTTTACGTCATTTCTACACGCATTTCTGTACTATTTACGTGGCATCTAGCTACAAATGCCCCCGAATATTCTACTTTGGTTTGTTTTATGTAAATTACAGGAATAAACCAAAGAAGAGATAAATCGAGGCTAAACTTGTCCTATTTGCACGCATTTATGGAGAACAAGGAGCCGGAGCTTAGAATCTATCACTTTGAAGACGCATGAGCTGGTTTCAGAAGGTGACTAGTGCCTAAATGTACCAAGATAGCTCGATCGACTACTTTTCTAGTCGATCGAATGCTTTATATACTGAAGGTTACATGATCGAGCAGTCCCATTATTCAATCAAGTAGGAAATACAAGGAGTTACTCGATCGAGTGGTTTATTTCCACTCGATCGAAAGGTTTGACGCTTAGTTACTCGATCGAGTGGTTCATTTCCACTCGATCGAGTGGTTTTGCCTGTAATAGAGTTTTTCCGCCTATTTTTGTATGGGCTTTTGTAATTAAGTTATGGATTAGGTTTAGAGAGGATTTTCGGACACTACTAAATACAGTAGACTGCGTAACTCTTGCTCATTCACTTTTCACTGAAAAAACTTCTTTTGCTTCTTCATTTTTACCTTCCTTCTACCCTTTTGCTACTCGGATTCGAACTTGTATTTGGTATTATTATTCCCTTTTAATTCTTGTTCTTATTCTTATTACAATTAGTGCTTTTATTTCCTCTCTTCCTTTATTTTGCAATTGCTTATTTGTTTCCATCTTATTTTATTATCATGTTTAATTCCTATCATATTTGTGTTATTGTTGTTAATTCAATGGTGATGCATAGCTAATTCCCTCTTGCTAAGGCTAGGGGATCCATGATTATGAAGGAAAAGTAGTTGCCATATTAGGTTAATGCTTGTGTAGTCTTTGTTGTTAATCGTTGCAGTTAATTGTATTTGTCAAATTGAGTCGACGCAATTAGACATTTTTATCATAGTAAACCTTGACCTGGACCGGAAGGTTGGAAAGGGTGAGACTCGTAGCGAACATTAGGGCACTGTAGTGAGGGCGGAAGCTAAGCTATCTGTGCTTTAGGGCGAATTGAGACCGGAAGGAGATATTCACTGCTCCTCAGACCATACTTGCATTGACCTGAAACTTAGATTACTTGACTGAATGATCATGGTGAACCGTCTGTCTTAGCTCTTTTCTTATCCGTTTAATCCTTTTTCTCTGCTTTTTCTCTCTCTCATTCTCATTAGTTTAGAACAACAACCCAATTAAAACCCCCCAATTTGGTTACCGTGACGAACTTAGACAAAGCTGACATTTTCCCATCTCCCTGTGGAGATCGACCCGACTTCCCTAGCTATATTAGTTAGAGCCAGTTGGTTATTTTTAATAGGTATACGACTGCCCTGTCAAATTTTGGCGCCGTTGTCGGGGAGGTGGCGCAATTTTGTTGCTTTATTTGAGTTTGTCTCTCGTCTCAAGGAATTTTTTCCTTGAGACTGATCTCATTTTTGCGAAGTTTTTGATTAGTTTTGCATGTTATCTGTTCTATAAGAGAACGTCATCGCACCTGCTTTGCTTTGTAAATTCTATTTGCCGGGATGCCTAATATAGCCAGCCATTCAGAGCCTAATGTGGATTCGCTTCCAAAAGGTTTCCTATTACCCACTACTGAGTCGGGAACCTTTGGAATCCACCCATCTTACATACAGCTGGTCGAGAGAAATCTCTTTAGGGGGGTACCTGAAGAAGATCCATGCAGGCATATAGAGCTGTTTACAGAGTATTGCTCTACCATTCCTCTTGCTGCTGGGGTGACACAGGACAAAGTGAAGGGAGCTCTTTTTCCCTTTTCTTTAGCTGATGATGCCCGAGAATGGTTGAGGGATCTGGATAGGGAGGCAGCTGGTGTAACCACACATTGCTTAGTATAAATACATGCATTATCTCAACTAACATTCCATTATCTCACTATACATCTCCAAACCCTAACTGCTAAAACAAACTCCAAATAAACCCTACTTAATCTTTCAAACAAACTCCAAACTCCATCAACAAATGAATGATATCATCCATAAGACTATTACTATGATCGAGAACAACAACAGTTTCATCCGCCGGTTGCTCCACATTGAGGAAAGTTTCAGGAGCTACCTTGCGGATGCTCGATCCATACTGAAGGACGCCAAAGAAGATGGCTTGACAGAGCAAAGAAAGCGACGATTGCGGCTATATGACGATATAGCAATGGCGAACGGAACCTCCAAATAGCCAAGGAGGAGAGGACGGATATCATAGAGGAGAATAAGACTCTCTATGAAAATATAAGAATTGCATTTTTATTAATGTAATTTTTTTTTTAATTTATGTATTTATATATATATATATATATATATATATATATATATATATATATATATATATATATTAATTATGTTTATCATGCATTCCTCTCTATCATCTTGCTTCTTCTTTGTTTTAGTTTATTTAATTTGTTTTACTAGCTAATTAAGCGAATAATACTTAAAGAAATAACATAATGGTCGATAAAAACACATACACATGCAAATGAAATAATTAGAAAAAGAAAATAATGACGATGAAAGACGATTAGACCAACAGTGACGACGAGATTTACTTGATTATTAGAGAAAGTAAGAGGCGATGAAATCAACAGTGACGGCGAAAAGATAAAGCGACGATGAGAAAGAGAGAAAGACACGATGAGAAAGAGAGAAAGAGACCATGAGAAAGTGTGTGTTTTGTGTTTGTGTTTGTGTTTGTCTGCTGTGTTTGTGTTTGTGTATTAAGGTTTGTGTTTTGTGGCTGTAACAGATTTGTGTTTGTGTGGTTTATAGTATGGAAGGTATTGACAACGGTTATTAAACAACAACCGTTGTCAAATAAGTTTTAACAACGGTTTTAATACAACAACCGTTGTCAAATAAGTTTTAACAACGGTTGTAAAACAACAACCGTTGTCAAATAAGTTTTAACAACGGGTTTCAAAAGTAACCGTTGTGATTACTTTTCACTAACTTTGCGTCAATTTTGCGCCAAATTATTAACAACAGTTGTGCATGTGTTACCCGTTGTTAAAACTTATAACAACGGTTGTTATAACCATACCCGGTGTAATTCATTTTAGTAAAATTCGCGCCATACATTCTACAACGTCTATTGTGATTTTCGTGAATAATCGTTGTTAAAGGGGCGTTGTAGTTGCCTGGATTTGTAGTAGTGAATTGATTATTTAATTGATCGTATGTCGATACGGGTTAATTAAATTGTTTAAAATTGACGGACGATTTTGTTAGTATTTTTGACGTGTCCTATTGTAATTCGATTAAATAAGATACGGTCTAAGTAATCAAATTGTTTTATTACTTAGATAAAATTATTGTTTACGAAACAATTGAAACTGAATGAATAATTTATTATAAATACAAGACGTTGTGATTTATAATTGATAAACCGTTTTGATACAAGTACTTATGAATTACTAAGTCGATTTTGTACATGACGTATTTTTATTAATAAGTTGATTTTTAATATGTTAAAAATACATTACAATTACACATGACTAGTAACATGTGACAATTGACAAATGACAAATATAAAATGGACCTCCCATTTTATATAAGTGCCGAAAATGGAGGGAGTATTAGGTTTAAATTGTGTTAATTATTTTTAAGTGGAAAACATGATGATTATGTTGGAAATCTATATCTCATTACTTAACATATTCATATATGTGATGATTTAATTTAGTCATAAAATTAAACATTGATCTTATGCATGCAAACAATAATAAAAATAAGGAAGAAATCATCATCTTACATTGAAGATTTCGGATTATTTGGGCACAAGTGAGTTCTCCTACTCACTTGTTCTTGAGCTTCCTAAAATGGATGAACAAGGATTCAAGTAGAGAATCCCTCCCAAGGATTAATACCCAAGGTAACTACTTAATAAAATTAATATTATTATTACTAGAACAATATTAATTTTGAATAAAATTGACCAAAAATTATTTTGTTCTCTTAATATTTCGGTTAAGAGAAAGGGAGAAAGAGGAAGAATTTATCTCTCTAAAAACTCTTATTTTTAGATGTATGAAATGAATGAATAATACACTAATATTCAAGTAGTGTATATTAGGTAAAATTAGAAGAAAAAACCCATGGTTTTTCTCTTCTCAAAACAGGGTAGAAGGGGGAGGTTTTTAGGGCCAATGCATGAGCAAGGTCCTCTTCACAAGAGGCACTAGGTTTGCATGGCTAAGTTTAGGCAAATATGATTATGTTTACCACTTACTTAATTAACATAATAATTTCCTAAATCACCCCACTAATTTCGGTCATTTAGAGATAAAATGGATTCCATTTTATCTTTGTCCATACTTATCTAGTAGCACCTCTCAGCCTATGCTACTGGTCCCTAGGTCTCACTAATACTAGCTCTCGCCCTGAAAAGTGATTCCTAATGCCTAAACTTTACCTATCTTTCGATCTTAGTAAAATTTAGTCGTTTCAATTTAGTCATTTTTCCTTCCCTATCTCTCGATCTTCTGGGTCGGTCAATTCCTAAGTAATTAACAAGTCTCCTCTCGGTCTCGTTGTCAAATATTGCAATTAAAACATTGAAACAGTGCTAATCTATCGCGCGTCAGTCATCGACCAGCTAAACCAGTCGATCGACCAACGGGTCCAGTCGATCGACCAAAGGCCGACATCAGGTCTACTAATCTACGTCGTCTTCACCGCTGGTCCCCTCACATCTTAGCACGGGGTTTCTAACTACGCATATTAATTCTAACTACGACTAATAAAGCGATAAAAACGAATAGCAAAGGCATAACTAAACTACTTGAATTATAAACTTGCAACAATTGAATTAAAGGTTTGGGATCTAAACTAACAATCTAACTACTGAATGAATTGAAATAATACTGAAATAAAGAGCAGAATTACCGAATAAAAGAAAGGCAGGAAGAATCAGATTGCAAAAGGAGAACTTTATTGAAAACTAAACTAATTATAATTGGATCTAAACGGTAAAGTCAAATCAATAGATGGGATTAACCCCTACTGAATGCCTCAACAAAACTGATGTTCGAGGTCTTATTTATAGAGATGTCACGCAAAAACCTAAAAACTAATCACAATTGAGCTTTCTAATTCTCGTTATAAATTTGCGTCAGAGTCGAGGGGTGGTCGATAGACCACACATGCCAGTCGATAGACCATGAAGATCGAGAGATAGGGAAGGAGCTTCCTAGGAGGCTCTTGAGGTCCATCACTGGTCAAACCCAACCGCCTCCCAAACTCAGCTAAGGTCCAGGTGAAGGTCGAGTTAAATAGACGAAATGAAATACATGTGCTCCCTGGGTCGGTCTTATAATCAGCGGGTGAAAAAGTGAAAGAGCTAAATAATTCGAGGGTCACTTGTTCATATGTTAGCTATTTTTGGCTATGTTAAGCTTATGGGTAAAATGAGAAAAGAGGACCTCTACCACATGTGTCAACAAACCACGAACCGAATGCATACAGGTATTAAGCAGATTAAGTTCATATTTATGCATATTGATATAACATGTCTCACAAGGAGTAACTACTCACAATCCTAGATAAACCGGTCATAGATGTCACCAGTTATAGGCTCTAAATCTCAGAAAAATGATGTAGTTTGCCATAAATCTAAGTCAAGTTTAAAGTTCAGCGAATAAATTAACGAAAACTCGTAGACTATGCATATAATTCTACTAATAACATGTCAATTAGTGATGTGACCATAATTAGCGCATATTTAGCCCCCGAATTAGCCTTGTTCCCATACTTTTTAGTGCATATTTGGGTCATTTATTATCTTTAGTTCTTTGTTTTGCATATTCTTTGAGATTTTGATCCCTTGGTAGGAAAGGAGTAAGAATCTTGCATTTTCATGGCAAAACGAGACTAAATTGATCGAATCCAATGACCAAGCATCAAGGAGAGACAAGATTAGAAGGCCTTTGTACATATTATAGTAGATGAGCAATGTTGAGAAAGGATCCTTGAGTCCCGAAGGAAATCCCCAAGGAACTTATGAAGAAAAGGGAAGAAAAAAAGAAGAAATCTTGCTGAAAAACAATCCGTGCGGATTGACTACAATCCGGCCGTCCTCCACCTGCACAATCCGTGTGGTTTTATCCCAAGACGCTCGGGTTAGCACTGCCACAATCCGCCCGGATTCCTCCAAAGCCGCTCCAGTTCCACCGCCGGAATCCGCCCGTCCCGACACTAATCCGCTCGGATTCCTCTACAGTGCAATTTCGTCTTCTCCAAGCTACAAAGAAAGAAGCCCTTCCTTCGAAAAATACCGGCTCCTCCCTGCTCAATCTAAAAAGTGTAATTACTAGTTTAGCCCTTAGTTAACCCTAATTAGTCTAATTAGAAGGGCATGTTCTTCTTATCAATTCTTAGAGTAGTTAATACCAATCAAATATCTCTTTAATTTTGTAATCGACAATTAATCAAGTTCTAATACAAGTTTTATTTCCTTAATCTCTCTTTTGTTCATCCTTTATTTTGGGTAATTGAAGATTATTTGGGATATTATTGGGAGATTGACAACCTCTCAATCAAGCATCAAGTACTTCTTTTATCTTTGCTTTATTATTGGAATCATTAGTAGGTATAATTCTCTTAATCCCTTTTTAATTATTGTTAATTACTTTCATTTATTCATCATATTTCATTTTGTTGGTATGATTGACAACCTTGCTAGCATGATCAACATGATAATGAGTGAGTAGTCTTTTAGCTAGGGTTAATGGGTAATTAGGGGAAACCAACATGGGGAATGATTCATGCTTAAATTAATATGCTTTCATGTTTTATTTGCTTGCTTGTTTTGATCTCAATTCAAGCACATGTTATATTTGATGAAATGCGAGCCTATGAATCCTTGCATTTTTTACCCATCACCTATCTTTTCAATGAGACTTGTAAGACATAAACCAACTCGAGTCTCATTAGACCATGCATGTTGTTGAGTAAGGAAGATTAAGTCGACTTGTAGGTGTTGTACAATCTAATCGATTCGGCTACGGGACCCAAACTTTCCTAGGATTGTAATATATAACCCAACTCAATCCATCACAACAATAATTGCTTGCTTATAATTTGAGAACATGTTTGTATGATCAATTCCCATGATTCCCCTATGATCCCATGACACCCTAGTGCTTTTTAATCAATTGTTTACAACCCTTTTATTTCATCTTGCTTGTTTATTTTCATTGCTATTTTAGTTAGTGATCTTCTATATCAACCCAAATTGTGACACCCCTAAGACACCACTAGTTTCAATAGAAATCTCATCTCAATTCCCGTCCCTTGGGATCCGACCTTTACTTGCCTCTTTAATAATTGTAGAGTTGTTTGTGAAGCTATAAATTGTGTTTTGATTTTGACGTGACCCAACGACCACACCTTTAATTGTGAACATGAAACGGACCGATCAAAAATGGCGCCGTTGCCGGGGACGGTGTTAACTTGATTTAGATTTCCTTAATTGTTATTAGTTGTGTCTTTTCTTTGCCTTGGGGAAGTAAAACTCCTCAAGGTTTGTTCTAATCGTTTTCAAGTTGTTCGATATTTTGCAAGATGGACTTTATAGATTGTTTTGTAGAGGACCACTTAAGTATACATTTCTTCAAAGATCACATGCAAGCATTGGAGGCCTTGGAAGCAAGTGAGGCTAAAAATATGTATTGGGAATTGGAGGTGGATCTTTTTGAGGCCGCTCTAGCTAACAAAGAACTTACTCATGCACAATCCGAATTAGTACATAACATCCTTGTGGAAGCATGTCAACCCATAAAAGATGAGCAATCCATCCTAGAAGATATTCTACAAGCTCAAGAGCAAGAGGAACCCATCATGGAGTACGAATGTGATGAGGTTGATGAGAATGAAGAACAAGTCGAGTATGCTATGAGAATGGAATGTCTAATGGAGATGGAGCAAATTCTCAACGAAACTCCAAAGGAGGAAAGTGAGGTACAAACTCCTACTTTAAAACCCCTTCCCCCAAACTTGAAATATGCTTACCTTGATGAATCAAAGACCAAACCCGTGATTGTTAATGATAGACTTGATGATGACCAATTGGGAAAATTGCTTGATGTGTTGAAACAACATGAGAAGGCTATAGGTTATAGTCTAGATGACCTTAAGGGGATAAGTCCCAACTTTTGCATGCATAGAATTCATCTAGAGGAAGACCATAGACCTACCATTCAACCCCAAAGAAGATTGAACCCCCACATGCAAGAAGTTGTCAAAGGAGAAGTCATGAAATTACTTGATGCGGGAATCATATATCCCATATCGGATTCTTTGTGGGTTAGCCCCATCCAAGTGGTACCTAAGAAAGGGGGCACCACGGTAGTGACAAATGAAAAGAATGAACTAATACCCACAAGAATGATCACCGGTTGGCGTATGTGTATTGACTATCGAAAATTAAACTCCGCAACAAGAAAGGATCATTTTCCCCTACCATTCATTGACCAAATGCTTGAGAGGTTAGCCTCCAACAAATTCTTTTGTTACCTTGACGGGTATTCGGGATTCTTCCAAATCCCTATACACCCGGATGACCAACATAAAACCACCTTCACATGCCCCTATGGTACTTTTGCATATAGGAGGATGCCTTTTGGTTTATGTAATGCCCCCGCCACTTTCCAAAGATGCATGATGAGTGTCTTTTCCGATTACTTAGAGACCATAATGGAAGTTTTTATGGATGATTTTAGTGTTTATGGAAAGGACTTTGACTCATGTTTGCATAATCTTTCTCTTGTGTTGCAAAAATGTCAAGATGTTAGTCTTGTTTTAAATTGGGAAAAGTGTCACTTCATGGTCAATGAAGGAATTGTTTTGGGTCATTTGATTTCGGAAAAGGGCGTCGAGGTCGATAAAGCTAAAGTTGAGGTGATAGAGAAACTCCCACCTCCCGTGAATGTTAGAGGGGTGAGAAGTTTTCTTGGTCACGCGGGTTTTTATCGTCGTTTCATTAAGGATTTTTCAAAAATAGCGAAACCCCTCACTCAACTTTTGCTTAAAGATGCCCAATTCCAATTCACTGATGACTGTGTTGAAGCTTTTAATAGAATCAAGGAAGCATTAATCTCGGCACCAATCATCCAACCCCCGAATTGGGAGTTACCTTTCGAGATTATGTGTGACGCTAGCAACTACGCCGTTGGAGCGGTTCTTGGCCAACGGGTAGGGAGAGCTCTTCACGCCATCTATTATATAAGCAAGACCCTCGACCCTTCCCAAGTGAATTATGACACAACCGAAAAGGAGCTTCTTGCCATTGTCTATGCTTTGGATAAATTTCGTTCCTACTTGCTTGGATCCAAGGTGATTGTATTTTCGGATCATCGCGCTCTACGACATCTCTTGATAAAGAAGGAGGCAAAACCAAGATTGTTGAGATGGATTTTGCTCCTTCAAGAATTTGACTTGGAAATAAGAGACAAGAAAGGAGCCGAGAATGTAGTGGCGGATCATTTGTCAAGGATCCGGTTTCATGATGAAAATGTAGAAACGCCGATCAATGACTCATTCCCCGACGATATTTTGATGGCCATTCAAACACAACTTGAAAGGCACATCACCCCATGGTTTGCCGATTATGCCAATTATATTGTTGGAAAGGTACTCCCTCCAAATTTGAACCACAACCAAAGGAAGAGATTCCTATTCGAAGTGAAGAGGTACTTTTGGGATGACCCAAACCTCTTCAAGGAGTGTAGTGATGGGGTCTACCGGAGATGCATCCCTCAATGGGAAATCCAAGGAATCTTGGAAGGATGTCATTCATCACCTTACGGTGGGCACCATGGAGCAAGGAGAACCGTTGCAAAAATTCTTCAATCGGGCTTCTATTGGCCTATAATGTTTCAAGATACAAGAGAATTCGTCATTCATTGCGATGCTTGTCAAAGAACGGGGAATATCTCTTGGAGGAATGAAATGCCACAAAGGGGCATTCTAGAGGTGGAGATCTTCGATGTTTGGGGAATCAAATACCAAGGGCCCTTGGTGACATCCAATGGGAATAAGTACATCCTTGTAGCTGTAGATTACGTCTCAAAGTGGGTGGAGGCAATTGCCAACCCAAATGATGATGCAAAAACGATCACCAAGCTCTTCAAGAAGATAATCTTCCCATGATTTGGAGTTCCTAGAGCGATCATTAGTGATGGAGGAACGCATTTCCATGAGAAGAAGCTTGCATCCCTTTTGACCAAATATGGTGTCCAACATAGAACCGGCTTGGGATATCATCCTCAAACAAGCGGTCAAGTTGAGATTTCAAATAGAGAGATCAAGCAAATTCTTGAGAAAGTTGTGAACAAGACTCGGAAAGATTGGAGCACAAAGCTTGATGATGCTCTTTGGGCATATAGGACGGCCTACAAGACTCCCATAGGAGCCTCCCCTTACAAGCTTGTCTATGGAAAAGCATGTCATTTGCCAATCGAATTGGAGTACAAAGCTTATTGGGCAATCCGAGCACTTAATCTTGATCTCAAATTGAGCGGTCAAAGGAGGATGATTCAAATCCAAGAGTTGGAGGAATTCCGACTACAATCCTATGAGAATGCGAAGATTTACAAAGAAAGAACGAAATTGCTTCATGATAAGAGAATTCGACAAAAGGCCTTGCACAAGGGAGACAAAGTCCTTCTATTCAATTCCCGCTACCGACTCTTTCCGGGAAAATTGAACCCTAGATGGATGGGTCTCTATGTGATAACCGAAGTTGGAAAATATGGAGATTTTGAACTCAAGGCGGAAGATGGAAGCAAGTTCAAGGTAAATGGTCAAAGGTTGAAGCCATACTATGAGGGAGCGTTTATTGAAGAGGTCGAGGTCACCTACCTCGGGCCCCCTCACCCTTGAAAGGACCATCTAAGGGAGAGTTTGGTGGAGTCCTCCCTAAACCACCACTTGTAAATATACTAACCCTCTAACTTGTATTTATCATTTTATTTCATTTCTTTTAATAAATAGCATGAACTCTTTTCATGAGCGTAAGTGAGGGAGGGTTACTAATGAATTTTGAATGAAGGAAGGAACTAATTTTCGAGTGTGGGGACGCATCTAAGAGAGGAGAGAAAGTCAAAGGATGAATTCACAGCCTGAACACGTGCGTGTTCCCTGGAATCCGGGCGTTCTAAGGAGAATCCGTCCGTCCTGCTACACTGAGATTTTGAAGATTTTTGGACTGAAGGTGAATCCGAGCGTCCCAGGAGGAAAAACGCCCGTCCTGATGAATCCGGCCGGTTTTGAAGAAAGACGCCCGTCTTTCTACCTGTGAATTTCAAGGAAAATTGTTGTAAGGGAATTCGTCCGTCTTCAGAATAAGACGCCCGTCCCGTTGAAAAAGAATCCGAGCGTCTTATGCTCGGGACGCCCGTCTTTGAGGTGTCAAATTTTTGAAAATTTTGCTGTGACAGAATCCGGGCGTATTGCCCAGAATCCGCCCGTCCCGAAGAGCACGAATCCGAGCGTCTTCAGCTCGAATCCGCTCGTCCTCCCACGGTGTTTTGACCCGACTTTTCCCTAATTAAATTACACCCCACCACACATATAGTGACACATCACTACTCCTTCCACTTGCATTATAAAACCCACCTCCTTATGACTCTCATACATATCCAAATCACTCTCTTCACCCACAAAATCAAAAAGCCCCATTTTTCTAGGGTTTCCAAAGGCAGCACTCAATCAACAAGGAGCATCCTTATCTTTTCACAAATCAAAAGAATCCAGCTCAATAATGAAGAATGGCACCAAGGAGATCCTCTTTTAGGAATGCAAGAAGACCAAGGATGAGGGGAAGTTCTTCTACCTCCCATCTCAACACATTAAGAAGGGAACATGAAGAGATTGTAGACCTTACAAGGCTTGATGACTTCTCAAATGTGGAATTTGTCAATGATGTGCAAAGATTAGTCTTCCACCGGCTTCTAAGTAAGAATATTCTTCCCACTAAGTTTTTATGTCATGCTACCTTGAGGAAACTTGGGATTTATCACCAAGTGGAAGCTCTCTTTGAAGTATTTGGTCTTTCTACCCTTTTCCACATGTATGAACAAACTTATAGACCCCTTGTGCTCGAGTTTTTGAGCTTTTTGAAGATTACAACCTTAAACAAAACAATTTGCATAGAGTTTAGGTTGGAGAATGTTTCTAGGATAATGACCCTTGTAGAATTCGCGAATTTGTTTGGACTCGATGTTTCGCCTACCCGAACATCGAAACCCAAGAAGTATAGTGTTGAACCTTTGTGGAGGGCCATGACGGGCCGGGATTTCATTCACACCAAGGAATGTCTTGCTTTTCATATCCAAAATCCGATCTTGAGGCTTACTTATCGATTTCTTTCGGGCACTCTACTTGCCAGCCGAGATCCGGCCATCGTGAACCAATTAGACCTTGTGTTTATGGAATCCTACCTCAACATTCAAGGAAGAAGTGTGTATCACTTCAATGCACCTCTAGTATTGCTAGAGAAATGGGCAAAGTTTAGAAATAGGGACGATGATAGAATGAAGCACATAGTGAATGGAGGACTCATTACTAGGCTTGCAAATCACTTCAACCCAAGGTTCAATGAGAATAATGAGTACACTCCACTTTCGGGAAACACGAGGATTAATGAAGATCTCCTACTCGTCCATCACCATTGGATAACCCTTGAGGGGGTTGATAAGCGGATAAAGTGGTTGACAAAAGGAAGCGATCCGATTTATCTTCCAATGAACGGCTTACCACGAGTTTCCCCAAGAAGAGGACATTTGTCTCAAATCCCATCCTACCTCATCCCTCCAAACCCAAATCAACCAAGACAAGCACCACCTCCAAATCCACCACAACAACAACAAGAACAACAAACTCAAGATGAGAAGATAAAAGTGCCTCCCTACCCCTTTCCCTACCAATCGTATAACCATCCAAACCCCTTCATCCTCCCCCGTGACGACTTTGTCACGGGAATCTTACAAGATTTACACTACCGTCAATACGAAACCTCCGTGGACACCTACTATGCACTCTATCCTCAATATCACGAGATGGTTCGAAGAGGACGGATTAGTGAGGAAGGAGCATTCCCCTCATGGGCTCAAATGGAATTGCTCTTCCCCAACTCGGAGAGAGCTAATGAAGGGGCGAACGGTAGACAAGAGGAGGGGAGTGGCAATTCTTGTGGAGGAGACATGGTCGAGCTTGAGAGTGAAGAAGACGAATTCATGGACCCAAGTTTGAGTGATGCTTCAAAGGAGATTTGGGATAGCGATGTAGAGGGAGATGATGCCGATGTCTAGAAGACTACTTCATCACTAGGTGGAGCGGGCGAGAGGCACCCACCTAAGTTTAAGTGAAGTTTTCTCATCTCTCCTCTTTATTTTTCAAAGTTTCATGAAAAGAAGTTCGTGTCTTGTTACCTTGTATTTTAATTATTTTCTTGATCATTGTTGGAGTAGTCCTAGCACCATAGAGGACTCACACCTCGGTACCATTGAGGTGTTCTCATTTTATTGTTCCCACTTTCAAAATCCAAAATGACAAATTAGTTTCATGCATTGCATAGTGTGTGCATGAACTACACCCATCCTTGGACATTAGCAATAGTGTCTAACTCGGTTTGGGGAAGTTAATGCATACACAACGGGAGGTAATCTAAATTATCCTCTCCGTCATAACAAAAACCATGCATCATGTAGTGTAGACTAGTGTAGATTGCATTTAGTGTAGAAATCATGCATCATCTTTGCATAATTTCCCATCATTTTGGCCATTGAGGACAATGCCCATATTAGTGTAGGGATGGGGAATTCTAACTTAACTCTTATTCAAAAATCCAAAAAAAATTGAAAAATTTTGAAAATCATAAAAATTTGAAATTTGAAAACCCAAAAACATGTTTATTTCCTTTTGTAGTGTAGTCTTGTATATATTATTGTATATATTGTGTTTGTTCTATCCTTGTTCACATTGATTGACTACGCCACATCCGAGACATGAGGATCATGAAGACCGCATGGTATGATCTGTCCATTCTCCTTTTTCCTCTTTATGTTAATGATTATGTGGCTTTATTTTGTTTGATGCGGTATAACAATGTGAACTTAGGACTTGCATTTAGTTTGTATGTCATATTAGTTGATAGAATCACATGCATTAGGATGTTTATATTAGTTGCATCATAGCATATAGTTGCATTTAGATAAAAGTTTTGAAAATGCCTAATTAGGAACTTTGATAAGATCAACTAAGCCATTACAAATACTTGTTCAACTTAAGACTTTGCCTACTAGAATGGTTGTAAAACACCCTAGATAGTGTCATACTAGTGTCTTTTGACCCATGACTCAAAGCCTAGTCAATGGTTTGCATGTGAGTCACCTATCCAACCCCGTGATGCGATGTGGACTTGGTTAACTTGTCTAGGTGACCTTGATTGACCTTGTGGTAAGGCAACCCAAAAATATTTTCTATCAATAAGTTTGAAGTGCTCATTTCAAAGAATTTTGTCATGTGGAAGTAATTTAATGCCAAGGAAACCTCAAATGTTATGAATTGTTGAATATTGAGAAATTTAAATTGTTTTGATGGAGGCGTACCACTTCGATGTGCTTTGGAGCGGGATCCATTGAATTGGGCCCCCACACGGTTGTGAATTCGGCCGCCCAGAGACAGAGTGATTATCACCCCGAAAAGCTATTGTCTAGAGGTTAACCGGTTGCCTAATAAGCGATTGACGAAAGCAAAGGACACTAGCCCGGAAGGGACAAACCCCATTTAAAATTTTTGAAATGTGAAAGTTGAATGAGGTCAATTTCTGAATACTAGTCATATCCACCCGTTGTGTATAAAGATTTGAGCATTTCATTCCCAAAAAGCCTTTTTGTCAAGCCACTTTGTCGAGCTTGGGACGATCCATGACCTTTACTTTTGTAGAGAATTCGAGACTTGTTATGTCATATGCTACTAGCATCATAGGGATCATCATTCCACCACCATCCGATCGCCCTTGACGAAAGCATTTGGAAATTGAGGACGAAAGTAGTCTAGTTTAACACCATTTGGAGGTGATTTAGTGCCATCCTCTTAGCCTTAGTAATTTATTGAACTAGTATTTGTGAAGGATTACATGCTCTTAAATTTGTTCCTCTTTAGTGCCTCCGCCGCTTGATGAGGAAGTGGCTATTCTTTTGTAGATGCATCCATTATGTGATTTTGTGTGCTTAATGTTTGGATGTGTCGCCATTTTGGCAAGACCCACCTGCCTTGCAAGAAGGCATCCTACCTCATGGTTGTCTTGTTGTGAGTTGAAAGGACGGAGTGAGACCCGCTAATTGTCTCATATCGGCTATGTTATTAGGTTAGTTTAAATAATGGTGCTAGTCTTTGTCACCTCTTTACTCGGGACGAGCAAAGGTTCGGTTTGGGGATATTTGATGTGACCATAATTAGCGCATATTTAGCCCCCGAATTAGCCTTGTTCCCATATTTTTTAGTGCATATTTAGGTCATTTATATCTTTAGTTCTTTGTTTTGCATATTCTTTGAGATTTTGATCCCTTGGTAGGAAAGGAGTAAGAATCTTGCATTTTCATGGCAAAACGACACTAAATTGATCGAATCCAATGATCAAACATCAAGGAGAGACAAGATTAGAAGGCCTTTGTACATATTATAGTAGATGAGCAATGTTGAGAAAGGATCCTTGAGTCCCCAAGGAAATCCCCAAGGAATTTATGAAGAAAAGGGAAGAAAAGAAGAAGAAATCTTGCTGAAGAACAATCCGTGCGGATTGACTACAATCCGTGCGGATTGACTACAATCCGGCCGTCCTCCACCTGCACAATCCGTGCGGTTTCATCCCAAGACGCTCGGGTTAGCACTGCCACAATCCGCCCGGATTCCTCCAAAGCCGCTCGTGTTCCACCGCCAGAATCCGCCCGTCCCGACACTAATCCGCTCAGCTTCCTCTACAGCGCAATTTCGTCTTCTCCAAGCTACAAAGAAAGAAGCCCTTCCTTCGAAAAATACCGGCTCCTCCCTGCTCAATCTAAAAAGTGTAATTACTAGTTTAGCCCTTAGTTAACCCTAATGCATCCCCCTAATTTCCACTATAAATACCCCATTAGTCTAATTAGAAGGGCATGTTCTTCTTATCAATTCTTAGAGTAGTTAATACCAATCAAATATCTCTTTAATTTTGTAATCAACAATTAATCAAGTTCTAATACAAGTTTTATTTCCTTAATCTCTCTTTTGTTCATCCTTTATTTTGGGTAATTGAAGATTATTTGGGTTATTATTGGGAGATTGACAACCTCTCAATCAAGCATCAAGTACTTCTTTTATGTTTGCTTTATTATTGGAATCATTAGTAGGTATAATTCTATTAATCCCTTTTTAATTATTGTTAGTTACTTTCATTTATTCATCATGTTTCATTTTGTTGGTATGATTGACAACCTTGCTAGCATGATCAACATGATAATGAGTGAGTAGTCTTTTAGCTAGGGTTAATGGGTGATTAGGGGAAACCAACATGGGGAATGATTCATGCTTAAATTAATATGCTTTCATGTTTTATTTGCTTGCTTGTTTTGATCTCAATTCATGCACATGTTATATTTGATGAAATGCGAGCCTATGAATCCTTGCATTTTTTACCCATCACCTATCTTTTCAATGAGACTTGTAAGACATAAACCAACTCGAGTCTCATTAGACCATGCATGTTGTTGAGTAGGGAAGACTAAGTCGACTTGTAGGTGTTGTACAATCTAATCGATTCGGCTCCGGGACCCAAACTTTCCTAGGATTGTAAGATATAACCCAACTCAATCCATCAAAACAATAATTGCTTGCTTATAATTTGAGAACATGTTTGTATGATCAATTCCCATGATTCCCCTATGATCCCATGACACCCTAGTGCTTTTTAATCAATTGTTTACAACTCTTTTATTTCATCTTGCTTGTTTATTTTCATTGCTATTTTAGTTAGTGATCTTCTACATCAACCCAAATTGTGACACCCCTAAGACACCACTAGTTTCAATAGAAATCTCATCTCAATTCCCGTCCCTTGGGATCCGACCTTTACTTGCCTCTTTACTAATTGTAGAGTTGTTTGTGAAGCTATAAATTGTGTTTTGATTCGGACGTGACCCAACGACCACACCTTTAATTGTGAACACGAAACGGACCGATCAATTAGCAAGGCTTAGGCGTAAACAGATGAAAATGCAATGTCATCATTGAAATACTACCGTTCCGACTCGACCTATATGCTAAAATAAACGTGCATTTTTTGAATTTTTGAAATTTTTCAATTTTTTTGAATTTTTTGTATATATAGGAAATGAAAAAACAAATGCAAACCGAAGTGCAATAAACGTGAAACAGAAATGCAATAAAACATGTGAATGCAATACAAAACCCTTCCCCAAACCAAATCACACAATGTCCCCATTGTGCAAAATCATATAGTGAAATAAAAGGGAAACGGGAATTTGCGTTAAATTAACTAAAAGGACATGAAATGGAATTTGAGCTCTGAAATGCGTGTAAAATAGGGTGTAAAACATCATATTTAGGACACGCATCATAATTCATAATTACTAGTACCAAAATAATTTACCAATTATAAATAACATCTTGTATTTATAATAATTTATTCATTCCAAAATAATTCCGAAAGTTCATTCAAAAAAATTGAGAATTAATTGAGAATGAGAGAGAAACCTAGAGAGAGAAAAATCTCTAGGAATTAGGGTTCTTCATAGCAATGGCTCGGAAACAATCATTGTCTAAACATTCTCAATCAATTACTTCACAATAATCAAATAAAAATAATAGTTCATCAATTAATAACAATAATAATAATAATACTAGTATTAATACTACTGAAAATCAAATACAACAGTCTTCTAATAACAATAAAATTTTACTACCTCACGTACAGGTCGAAACGATTGATGAAGAAATTGCATCTGCTAGAATTCAAGTGGAAAGTATGGTGCAGGAGGAGGAAGAATTGACTCTGACTGAGGGTTTGGTGTTGTCTGATGATCCTAGTGCTTGGAAGGTTGCATCTAAGGGTAAATCTTCAACGAGATTGGAACCAATTGCAGAAGTTGAGTGTGAAACCGGGGAATGCTCTAAGTCCTTATTGAAGCTCTCGGTTGAAGATGTTCAGGATGAAATTGCGTATTGGAAACAGGCGATATATGGCAATGTTATGGGTGCAAATCCTCCCCGTGATGTTATTGAAGGATATTTGCGACGCATATGGTCTGCCTATGAAATCTCGAAGATCTCTTTCCTCCCAAATGGCTTGTTTGTGGTAAGGTTTGTTAAGCCTGAACATCTTAAGTTAGTCCTTGACAATGGAATGTTTACCTTTGATGGGAAACCTATTATAGTACGTCCTTGGGACCCTTCTGTTAGAATCTCTAAGGTCTCTGTAAAGAAGGTTCCCATATGGGTTAAGCTAGTAGGGCTGGATTTAAAATTTTGGGGTGCTAAATGTCTGGAAAAATTATCTGGTTTAGTAGGTCGTTTTGTCTGAATTGATGATGCTACTTTGGATAAATCTCTGCTAGGGTTTGCTAGAATCATGGTAGAGGTTGAAATAGACCAGGAATTTTTGTCTTAGATAGTTTTTGAGGATGAATTAGGTAATGAAGTGAGAGTTGTTCTTGAATATGATTGGTTGCCTATCACTTGTCAAAAATGTAAAGGCATTGGTCATAAGACTGCTAATTGTAGAGGACGAGCAATTGGTAATAGGAAGCCAGTGGCTACGCAACCAATGAGACAAGTCTGGAGGCCTAAACCTGTGGGTGCACCTCCTGCTGTGGATCCTGCTGAGTTTCCTCCACTGGTTCCTACTGTCAAGACCTCTCCTCACATTACCACCCCAGCTGCTCCTGTTCCTTCTACCCCTAGTATTACCCCTGCACAAATCCCTCATGGTTCAATTTTTACTCCTGCTAGGGTGATCACAAAAATAACTAGACATGAATCAAGGGTGGTAGATGGGAAGCAAGGGGAATTCTCTGTTAATTTTAATGCTGAGTTGGCTGAGGCTTCTGGTGCTGCTGAAATAGTTGATAAAGGAGGTGGTGGAGGGGAGGTTAACCCCCCCCAATGATTAAAATAGGAGTTTGGAATGTTAGGGGCCTGAACAGTGAGAATAAACAGAAAGATGTTAAATGGTTTCTACAACAAAATGATGTGGATCTGTTTGGGCTCCTTGAGACCAGAGTAAAACCTGGATCTCCAAATAGAGTAGCTAGTCAGGTATGTTACAATTGGAATTATAGTACTAATACAATAATGCACCCTGGTGGGAGAATCTGGATCTTATGGAAGAATAATAAAGTTGATATTGAGGTCTTAGATATGGGGGCTCAATATATGCATCTCAATGTGAAGGATTTGAACACTGATCAGTGCTTTAGGGCTACTTTTATATATGCTTTTAATAAAGTTGAGGAGAGAGCTTCTCTTTGGCAAGATCTTATTAGGTTGAATGTGATTGGTCCTTGGATTGTATTGGGGGACTTCAACAATGTGATGTATGCTAATGAGAGGCTGGGTAAGATGGTCAAAGATGATGAAATGGTTCCTTTTCAGTCTACTGTGAATAGATGTGATCTCCATGATATGAAATCCACTGGTTCCTTTTTCACGTGGAATAATAAGCAGCCTAATGCCACTAGAGTCTTTAGTAGGATTGATAGAGTGCTAGTTAATGGTGCTTGGCTTAATTGGAATATTGACTGGAATGCTCACTATCACCCTGAAGGAGATTTTGACCACTGTCCTTGTATTATTTCATGTGGGGAGAATTTTGTTGGTAAAAAGAAAGCTTTTAAATTCTTTAATATGTGGGTTAAAGTGGAGGATTTTGGTAAGGTTGTTGCTGATTCTTGGCAGAAGCTGATTTATGGTTCCCCTTTGTTTAGAGTAGCCAGGAAACTCAAAGAACTGAAACCTAGATTAAAGGAGTTGAATAGGTCCTTGTTTTCTGATATAGAGAAAAATGCTGATGTTGCTTATCATCTGATGATTGACTGTCAGCTGAAGTTATAAGCAGACTCCTCTAATCTTATACTGATGGATAAGGAAAGACAAGTTAGAGAATCCTATCATATGCTTGATACTGCTAGAACTCACTATCTCATGCAAAAAGCTAAATGTAGCTGGGCTAAAGAAGGGGATACTAATTCTTCTATGTTTCATCAAGCTATCAAGCATAGGCAAATTCATAATATAGTGCTCTAAATTGAGAATACTGCTGGAATGATTTGTAAGGATCCAGAAGCTATTCTTCAAGCTTTTGTTGAATACTATAAAGAGCTGCTAGGGGCTAGTGCAAAAACAAGTGACTTCTACCCTCATGTGGTGACACATGGCAGTACTTTGGATACTGCTGACTGGGATGAGATGTGTAGGATTCCTAATGATGATGAGATTAGACTTGCACTGTTCGCTATTCCTAATGATAAGAGCCCTAGACCTGATGGCTACACAAGCTGTTTCTTCAAAAACAGTTGGCATATTGTTCATGATGATGTTTGTACTGCCATAAAGGATTTCTTTGCTAATGGGAAAATGCTGAGGCAAATTAATAGTACTACTCTGGTTCTGATTCCAAAGGTAGACAAACCTCAAACTGTTAAGGAGTTTCGTCCTATTGCATGCTGTAATACCATGTACAAGGTAATTTCCAAGATACTCTGTAACAGAATGAGTGATTGCCTACCAAAGCTTATCTGTAACACCCCGATTTATGAAGGAGCCTTTAGCAAGACATTCCCTAATAAACCGGACTGTTACCATCTCGGTTTCCCGAGGTAGTGAATAACAAATTAAACTCCAAGGCAAAATATATAATTACTTTAACTTAATTATTACCAAACCTCTTTTACATCAAATTACAAGGAACTAACATAAATGAAAGTGAAAGTCTTCTAAATGATGATCTAGCTACTAAGTCTTCTGATCCAGTGTCTCACGCCCATCAAGCTCCCAGCCTATCTCATAAACCCGTCAAGCCGCTCCCAATATTTGGATCGTCACGGTGTTCACGAATACAGTGGTCAACCACGAGGTTGAGTAGGGAATACAATGAAACAACAAAATATGATATGCATGCTCCTCCGTCACCTCCATCTCCATCTCAACTCATATCTCATAACCCGGAACACCCAGCCATACCGATCCCCGGTAGACTATATATCGACCGTAGCCGATCTCCGACTCCATTTCATGTTGAGGACACCAAGGCAAGTCCTGCAGAACCCGCCCGGGCCTTATCACAACATCATCTTCACCACACCACATCACCACAACATCCTCCATCTCCAATGCATATGAATGCTCAAAAGAAATTAATGCAACACAATATATATATCTTTGAACTGATCAATCATAAAATCATGCCGGTTACCAAATGTTGTGATAACATACTCAATACGATCAATTCAGTCAATCACCTTCCAGTATATGAATCATAACGTAAATCAACAGCCACGAAGCAAGTCAACGTTCACAGTTTGGTCATACGAAACACAAACAAGTCAACACAATTCAACATCAACGATAATAAGTCAAGTGTATTTCCCTACCTTTTCGCAATCCAAGCACACACAAGCAATCACTTATGATCCTTCACTTATCCATCACCTACATAACATAATTATGTATAATTACCATCTACTCAGTCAATTAATCATGCACATAACCTAGACTCATCATAACTTAATAGGAATATCAATTTAAAGAACAAACACGACTTTTCCTGATTTTCCTGCTCATGGCAGACTCGGTATAAAATGAATAACTAATTCCAGAAAATTCGAATTGATGCAAGGCCAATTGAATTGGAACCCCATGAGTCTTAGATACAATTTATATCTAACGCGTTTTTCTCAAATTTCAAACTTATCAAAGGTTTTCAGACTGATTTTCAAAAACTGACAGAAACCGTCGCATAAAAAGTATTGATTCATAAAACGAGTTTGACAAATGATTCTTAAGTAAAACCAACGCCTAACTCATCTAAACTCTTTAAATTAAATATATGAAAAAGACCCAACACCAATTAAATATCTAAATTATGTTTTAGAAGTAATCTTTCAGCCTCTACTGATTTGCGGACTTTTTAGATAGACGTTCACAAATAATTTCTTCAGGAAAAACTACATGGTGAAATGCTACCAATTTTCACAGGCATAAACTAGGCTTGGAATAAACATGAGTCTCTTCTTTAACTTTTTGCATCACATGGCTTTAAGACAGGTAAAACACTCAAATAACACAGACCCACGAATCTGTAAATTGCTGTAACTATTCCATTCATTTATCTCATACAATTTATAATCAAAAACCCCCAAACCAATTCTAGGGTTACGAAAATTATCCCAATACTACTATAATTATGCTAATAATTGAATAAAGAGGTAATAGGATAGTCTACTTACGAAATAGGATGAGAATAGGCTGAGAAATCGCCTCTCAATTCCTCACGCGGCTCCCTTCACACACGGCTCCCTCTTCTCTCTTTTCTCTCTTTTCTCATGGGTAAAATGAATATGGTGATAGGGAGATTAGGGTTTGGTTAGATGGGTTATACATATAGGATAGGTGCTATTAAGACGATACGGGCCTAGCCTAGTTAGATTAATTAAAACCCGAGTCACATAATTACCCGAGTCACAAATACACTACACGACCCAGCTGGTAACTCGGCCTAATATAATATCATATTAAAATACCGGGTATTACAGTCTACCCTCCTTAAAAGAAACTTCGTCCCGAAGTTTACCCTCTCTACCAACCAACGCAAACGAATTATGAAACGCATATACAAAAGTATGTAAGGCACCCACCAAATTGAATATTAAACGCAGTATTACATTCCACCCTCCTTAAAATATACTTCGTCCCCGAAGTTTAACCATATGTAAAAACACATCATGTAACACTCCAACATAACCCACACAACGCATAACCAATATAGCCAAACCGAGAAATCACACATGAAAGTATAAAGATTTTACAATCCTACCCTCCTTAAACATGGTTACGTCCCAGTAACCTTCATTATTATAACAAAAGTTCTCAAACTCGCTAACAACCGAAAGAGGATAAAAGATTCACAACTCACGTTCAAGTTAACTAATCCCTACTAAAGACAATCAATATACAAGCTCTCTCAAGGAAGCTACGATTATCTTTGCTACAAAGACATCGCCACGGATCGGAGCAAAAGCCATGTTGAATAACTTAAGACATTTCAGTATTAATCTAAACACTCTTCATATCAATCAATACATGCAATAACATTCACAGGATCTGCTTGTCAATCTAATTTATACATTACTACTCAGGTTACAAAGATGAAGATGCTTAGGTGCTCACATATGGTTCATGTCAAATAGCATATTTTCCAAGAAATATTGGTCGAATGACGAGTGACGAATGCACATTGATTGGCAAATTTTACAAGCTTATTGGTCGAGTCAGTCAAGCGAGTAAACAGCGATATTGGAAAGTTAACATACAATACTATCATACTTAAAATTTCATTCTTGGTGTTAAATATATTTAAACTGCACCCAACACCATGACATAAAAGATTAAATGTATTTAACTACACCAATTTTACAAATATTCATTACATATCATGCTAATATCAACATACCATGTTAACACACAACTCACTTAAATCACCACATTACATTTCCCGTTTTGACATTCGTAACTAACCACAACCCACTAATTCACTACATGAACAAACAACATGACTAAATTAACCCACTATTTGTGACTCCGTTCTAGCTTCATTCCCCCAGACTAGCAAATATCATGAAACCATACAACCGGACACCTTTAATTTGGAAATCTCATTCCGAATTTATACTCACACGACAAAATTTAACTTCATTTTCAAAACTTTTACTTTCATACTGGACGGTGAATAACTTTCTTAACATAAATCTTATAACAGAGCCGTCCATAGAATCCATTTGACTCAAAATCAGATAAACTTAACTCAATTCCTTCAAACAATACAAGCTTAGATGTCGACTCATATTTCGTAATTTACAGGTTCATCTTATTCATTTCAGTCCTATCTTTACTAATGAACAACTATTACCTCAACATCAAGATTTTAGTTGCACTTCTTTACTCAGTTATATTCACTGCTAGCACGACTACAACATTTAATCGGAGACCTTTCAGATAGTACACATTCCCTGGTGACGTCTCAGCAAAGCATACGATTCGTACCATGATGTAAAGCAAGTAACTACAAATTAACTGTGTTCAATCAAAATTTTACCTCTTTATTACAGATCTATTTATCACGGGTTGCATGGTCACACAAAAGTATAAGTACCAACTCAATCACATGTTAAATTTTAAAACTATTTATCACGTCATAAGAACTAGACAAGAGTTTAACCATATAGTCAATATAAGAAGATTATTAGTTTAGATCGGAGGCACATTATAAAATTCCCTGTTAAACTCCTTACGGAACCATCGACTGTGCGTCATGAGTAATTAACTTAATAATGTAGAAGTCAAACAACTGAAATTACAATTGAATATTAATGGTTATATGATTCACAATAACAACAAAATTACTTCCATATCACACATATATTTAACATTTTAGCAACCATACCATTCAATTGTATCCATCAACTCAGTATAATTCATTTTCAGCAAAATAAAAGATATCGCATAAACAACTTAAACATGTACATATACCATCATATAACTTGTAAAACATTATCTATGACAAAAGATTAGCAAGGTGAACAAGTTCTCTGGTTTGCACGGTTTGAACAAATAGGCAACTCGCGGCTCAATTAAACGTAACTATAACGACTATCATTTAAATATACGCATAACATGTGAATCATCAAAGGGTTATCTCATTATAATTCATAGCGACGGTTCGAGAATATATTTCAAATATCGTAACTATATCGTAACTATATCAAACTATATTTCAAATATCGTGACAATTGCACCAATCACCTTAGCATTTCATGACAATACAACTATGAACATATCCAATAAGGAGCAACAACACTAATTTATTATCATATCATAAGTTTAGGTTCAACTGAAATAAATTAATGCAATGAAAGTAATAAGTATAACTATAGGCACACAGACTCACATAAAAGACATTAGAACTCAGATGACATCCTACATGTGTGAACATTTAGACATACTCATTACTACCATCCATGTGTAAACATTTGAACATACTTATTATAAATATTCATGCGAGTATATTAGAACAATCAAGTTAACATTTAACGCCACCAACTTTACCAAGATATGACAATATAGTTTTATATTTATATATATCCGACCACTATACAAATATGATGAACACACCAGAGATATTATAACATGCCAAGCATAAAATATGCAAACAAATGGACTCGTATAAAATATTTCACCCTCGATTAAGAATCAAATTAAGCTATTCAATTTCACTCATACTATCATGCCAACAATGTTATAAACTAAACTTTAATTTTTTTTTATCACTAGTTAAGATACATAACCAATGAATATGTGTGCTACTATCATCATATAAGGACACTATAATTTCACATTAATAAGGCTCATGAAATAATCGAACAACTGCATGAAAACTCAACATAGCATTCACATTTTAAAAGTTATGATTCACTTTGTAACTTCCAAAAAAATCACGAATAAATAACCGTTCAACGAAAACTTGAGTTATATTACTTTTTATAACGTACAGAGAGTTAATAATTCGTGAGAAAAAGAATGAGGTCCAAAGCTCAAGAATTCAATTTTTAAAGGATTTTACAACTCAGTTGGTCCAAACAAGTATGTGACAGCAATTGGTCCGAAACTTGGGTCAGTTTGCAAAACTTACCATTTAATATAGAGATATCAAGAATTTTCGTGGCTTATCAATTTGAAAACATATGCGAATCTTCTGAACGATGGAGTTGGAATTATGCAAAAATTATTAATACAATTTAAATGAGGATTTTTACAAAATCGTTGGTCGAAACATCACTGCACAGGAACTTCCTGACCACAGCCCACTAAAATATTTATTACTCCTAATCCATATATCCTATAAGCATGAAAACAACGCCAAATGAACACTAACTCACGAGGCTATCTCTCATAAAATTTTCATCCATAGGAATAAACAGAAAAGAAATGGCAGTAAGGTCAATTAAAGAGTAAAATCAAACAAAACGAGTTTCAGCACTAGGTCATTCTTTACTATGTTACAAGCTCTTATGAACATACTATGTATACTAACCCATCCCAACTTAAATCTCACACTTTGTACTTACGTAAACATCTATCCCATAGAATCCCTTCGCATCTCGATCTACTCCTTACATATAAATCACGATTGCTATGACTAGAAACAAGCAATTCAATAGTGTTTCTGATTACTATCACAATACTATACTAGCATGGCTTCGGGATCACATAACCGCATATCACTAGACATAATAGCACTATCAACACGTCATTCACATCCATCCAGATAAATATCATCAATTCGCAATTATTTTCACGCTCACGATTACCACAATCCAACACTTCATTGATTATCAATCTGAACACGAAAATTTATTTCTCATCTCCACAACTTCATATGATCACGTCATCATTCATACAAAATACTTACCGTGACGTTGTCCTGCAGAATGGTTAGAATATATGGGTCTCAAGGTATACATCAACTCGATTATATCCAAGGTTTTCCTTCTAACTACCCCATTCACTCAATTTTTTCTCGGGTTACCTGGTTCAAAACTGAGAGGGCAAAAGAGCACGTATTAAGGGCGCCTTCTTAACCGCACTGTGAGCTCCTAACAGTTTATTCCCAGGGGTTCATTTTATTTAGACACATCCTACGTTCATTGGGTTCATTGGTTTAGGCCTGAGGATCGTTCGCTCTGATACCACTTTGTAACACCCCGATTTATGAAGGAGCCTTTAGCAAGACATTCCCTAATAAACCGGACTGTTACCATCTCGGTTTCCTGAGGTAGTGAATAACAAATTAAACTCCAAGGCAAAATATATAATTACTTTAACTTAATTATTACCAAACCTCTTTTACATCAAATTACAAGGAACTAACATAAATGAAAGTGAAAGTCTTCTAAATGATGATCTAGCTACTAAGTCTTCTGATCCAGTGTCTCACGCCCATCAAGCTCCCAGCCTATCTCATAAACCTGTCAAGCCTGCTCCCCAATATTTGGATCGTCACAGGTGTTCACGAATACACAGGGTCAACCACGAGGTTGAGTAGGGAATACAATGAAACAACAAAATATGATATGCATGCTCCTCCGTCACCTCCATCTCCATCTCAACTCATATCTCATAACCCGGAACACCCAGCCATACCGATCCCCAGTAGACTATATATCGACCGTAGCCGATCCGCACCAATTTGAGGACACCAAGGCAAGTCTGCAGAACCCGCCCTTTGGGCCTTATCACAACATCATCTTCACCACACCACATCACCACAACATCCTCCATCTCCAATGCATATGAATGCTCAAAAGAAATTAATGCAACACAATATATATAGCTTTGAACTGATCAATCATAAAATCATGCCGGTTACCAAATGTTGTGATAACATACTCAATACGATCAATTCAGTCAATCACCTTCCAAAGATATGAATCATAACGTAAATCAACAGCGACGAAGCAAGTCAACGTTCACAGTTTGGTCATACGAAACACAAACAAGTCAACACAATTCAACATCAACGATAATAAGTCAAGTGTATTTCCCTACCTTTTCGCAATCCAAGCACACACAAGCAATCACTTATGATCCTTCACTTATCCATCACCTACATAACATAATTATGTATAATTACCATCTACTCAGTCAATTAATCATGCACATAACCTAGACTCATCATAACTTAATAGGAATATCAATTTAAAGAACAAACACGACTTTTCCGATTTTCCGCTCATGGCATGCGGACTCGGTATAAAATGAATAACTAATTCCAGAAAATTCGAATTGATGCAAGGCCAATTGAATTGGAACCCCATGAGTCTTAGATACAATTTATATCTAACGTGTTTTTCTCAAATTTCAAACTTATCAAAGGTTTTCAGACTGATTTCCAAAAACTGACAGAAACCGTCGCATAAAAAGTATTGATTCATAAAACGAGTTTGACAAATGATTCTTAAGTAAAACCAACGCCTAACTCATCTAAACTCTTTAAATTAAATATATGAAAAAGACCCAACACCAATTAAATATCTAAATTATGTTTTAGAAGTAATCTTTCAGCCTCTACTGATTTGCGGACGTTTTAGATAGACGTTCACAAATAATTTCTTTAGGAAAAACTACATGGTGAAATGCTACCAATGTTCACAGGCATAAACTAGGCTTGGAATAAACATGAGTCTCTTCTTTAACTTTTTGCATCACACGGCTTTAAGACAGGTAAAACACTCAAATAACACAGACCCACGAATCTGTAAATTGCTGTTACTATTCCATTCATTTATCTCATACAATTTATAATCAAAAACCCCCAAACCAATTCTAGGGTTACGAAAATTATCCCAATACTACTATAATTATGCTAATAATTGAATAAAGAGGTAATAGGATAGTCTACTTACGAAATAGGATGAGAATAGGCTGAGAAATCGCCTCGCAATTCCTCACGCGGCTCCCTTCACACACGGCTCCCTCTTCTCTCTTTTCTCTCTTTTCTCATGGTTAAAATGAATATGGTGATAGGGAGATTAGGGTTTGGTTAGATGGGTTATACATATAGGATAGGTGCTATTAAGACGATACGGGCCTAGCCTAGTTAGATTAATTAAAACCCGAGTCACATAATTACCCGAGTCACAAATACACTACACGACCCAGCTGGTAACTCGGCCTAATATAATATCATATTAAAATACCGGGTATTACATTATCAATCCTTCTCAATGTGCTTTTATTACAGGAAGAAGTATTTTGGGCAATATTTTGATTAGTCAGGACTTGATCAGACTTTATAAGAGGAAGAGTGTCTCTCCTAGGTGTTTGATGAAAGTGAATTTAAGGAAGGCATATGACTCTATTGAATGGGTCTTTGTTGAGCAGATGATGGAGGCCCTACGTTTCCCACCAAAATTTATCAGGCTTATTATGCAATGCATCAGTACCCCTACCTACTCTATCAGTTTGAATGGGCAGAGTTATGGCTTTTTTCCTGGAGGCAGGGGACTTGGGCAGGGTGATCCTATGTCCCCTTTGCTTTTTACTCTCTGTATGGAGTATCTTAGTAGATTGCTTTGGTTGGGTAGTGCCCTACCTGGGTTTAAGTTCCACCCCCTATGCAAGCCTCTCAGATTGACACACTTAATGTTTGCAGATGATCTACTACTCTTCTGCAAAGGGGAGGTAAAATCCATATGCATTATCATGGAACTGTTTAGGAGATTCTCCAATGCTTCTAGCCTTAGTATAAATTCTGAGAAATCAGACTTTTATTACAATGGAATGAATGATGATGTAGTGCTTAAAGTTCTTCAGGGTACAGGTTTTAAGAAAGGTGACCTCCCTTTTAAGTACCTTGGGGTTAAGATTTCTTATAAAAGGCTCACCAAAATTGATTGCAATGTACTAGTTGACAGAATGGTGAGTAAGATTAGGGGATGGAATAGCAGAAAAATTTCTTACTCTGGGAGATTGATCCTAGTTAAATCTATCCTCTCTACTATTCACAATTATTGGTCCCAAATCTTTATCCTGCCTGCTTGTGTTATGGAGAGAATAAAAGCAATTTGAAGGAATTTCTTATGGGAAGGGAGTGACAATTATTCAAAAGCACCTTTGGTTGCCTGGCAGGTTCTTTGTACGCCTAAAGATGCTGGGGGATTGGGACTTCTTGATAGCCATATTTGGAATGTTGCTGCCATTGGAAAACTTGTTTGGTGGTTAGCAACAAAACAAGACCATCTATGGATACGGTGGGTGGATAACATTTACTTGAAAGGAGTGCCCTGGATGTCTTATAAGCCTATTGACTACAGTTCCTGGTCCTGGAGGAAGATTTGTGAAGTTAAGGATACTTTCAAAGTGGGGTATGTGAATGGTAAATGGAGAGGCCTAGATGCTCCTTATCATATTGAAGATGGTTATTGTTGGCTGATGCAGGGGACTCCTTAAAAGGTTTCCTGGCACACGCTGGTTTGGAATAGATATAATCTTCCTAAATGGTGTTTTATAATGTGGCTAAAGCAGCATCAGAGATTGCTCACTCTTGATAGACTTCAGAAAATGGGCATAACAGATCAGGATATCTGTTTTGTGTATGGCTTGAAACCTGAGAATCACACTCATCTATTTATTGAGTGTACTTATGCAACTAGATGTTTTCAGCTTCTAGCAGATTGGCTACACCTTCCAGTTGGGAATCTCATTGATCTGAATTTGCTACTGAAAGTGAGAAGTCATTCACTCCTGAGTAAGAGAATCATCCAAGATGCTGTGGCAGGAGTAGTTTATGGAATTTGGCAAAATAGGAATCATTGTAGGGTTGATGGTTATGTGCAGCTTCCTGAGAAGTTGCTACAACAGGTCAAATTGGAATGCAAGCGTAGAGTGTTGGGTGTGTATCATGGGATCATGAAAGCAGTAGATAGACAATGGTGTAATGTCATAGGTCTAAGTGTATAATGTCTGTATGCATCTTCTTAGCCTGATTCTTCTGAAGTCACAAACTTTGCTTTGCAGCAATTGATGTAATGGTTTGTCCAGTTGGACCGTGCTTATAATATTACTAACATTCGACCAAAAAAAAAATAATTTATTCATTCAAATGTAATTGTTTCCTTAAACAGTAATTTCATCTAAGCAATAAAACAATTCGATTACTTAGACCGTATCTTATTTAATCAAATTACAATGAGACACGTAAATATCACTTCCAAAATCGTCCGTCAATTTTAAGTAATTTAATTAACTCGTATCATCATACGATCAATTAAATAATCAATTAAGAGTGTTACACTTTAGGTATGACCTAAGGGGATCAACTGATCACCACCGTCGCACGACAGTAATGTCAAACTCTAGTCAGCCAATCATTACCGATATGTGTGGAACAGTTGACAATAAACATTACTTCCCAATTGTATCCTTTAAAATGAGATTTAAACATGTGATCATCATGATCGACAGTTGTGATCGCATTATTGTCGGAGGACACATATTCCAACAATCTCCCACTTGTCCTCGACAAGTGTGCGTCACCAATTCTCTTGTCCTATTACTATCTCCCACTCAATGCAAGGTGTCTTTCAGGTCGTACTTGCAAGTGATCATATCGAGAGTGGTTTCCTCGATCTGGAGAATAACTGATTGACCGGATTTATCTACCATAGATATCTTCCGAGCGTGGCCACGCATTTCCAGTTCATTACTCCTCGAGTGGCCCTGAGATATTGTTAGAACCCTGACTAGGGGTGGACAATTCCTATCGCACTCATTCCCCTCGACTAGCCACAGCCATCATAACCCAAAATATGCCCATTTGACCCCATTTACGAAGGTCGTAGTAACACAAATCAAAGTTAATCTGAAACTGTGCCATCTTAGGCGAACGGTCTTTAGTCAAAAGAATCGACTCATTAGAATACTATAGTACCTCTCGCCACGACCAGGCTATATAAATTTGCCAGAGCTCTATAAGCGGTCATAAGGCCCGACAAAGTGTTCCTAACAGTCTGCCTATGTGATCGACTAGTCATTCTCATATGACTCCATGGCACTTGAACTTGCCATCAATCGCATCACATTCTAGTCACTTCGAGACGTCACCTCATGTAAGTAACTATGGGCGAATACAATGCTAATCCGTGTTCACTTTAACGGGGTTCAATTGTCACTACAACCCGTTTGGATGCAACAAAGTATAAGGTGAGTTAATAATAACTCAAACGACAAATGTCAACATCACATTCAGGTAGTCAATACCGTAATACAACTTTGTGATGCATATCGTAAGTGTATTAACACTTGTTGATTGAGATAGAAGTTTTGACATACCATTTGTCCATGTGTTCAAACTTCTTTTATCACATTTTCCTTTACATTCATGTTATCTCTCATAGCATGAACCTTACCAAGTACACATATAGGTTCCCAACCTCGGCTTGGGTTCTTTATCTTGAAGGAACTTCCTGGTTGTTTATCACATAACCAATGAATTTTTGTGGTGGATGATTTGACTTGCACTAGTCAAGTACTCCACCCACTCACAATGCACTAGGTATATGTTTTGTAGAGTCTTGCAACAATTGTCAAGATGATTAGTCTAGCACTTCTCACAAGTCCTAGCATATTAGGAGATATTAGTTTTGAACAACTTCTTACTTCAATTAAGTATCTATCCAAACTTCTTATTTCTCCTTTTAGCTTGAAAAGCTTAGGATTTTCATAAATCCTTACGCGTGTTCGAACTTTAATATGTGCAACCTCCTGTCACATAACAGAGTGTTCTGTTTAACACTAAAATCGCTCATCGGTTCTCCTCGAGAATTCATGACGATTCTTCTATGGCTTGCCAATGAATCATCATGATCATATGAATATGATTCATTATTGGACATGTCCATGATTATTCTAATGGCGAAAACATTAGTAACTTTTAATCATGTGATTAACCATTCCTAGGTTCAATGAACGACCATGACTGCTAATGGCAATTCCATTTTCATTGACATGAATAACCTACGTTTCTCGTTGATTCTATGTGTATGTCTCAATACCTATCCAACATCTCATGATGTGATTGGATTCATCATAGTCCATTTTCATCCAGAATTGAAAACTCAAATACTTCTTTGTGAAAGAAAATATTAGCTCGTCATTCTCAATGAGTAATGAGTTATAAACTTTTACAAGATGATTGCTCCCACTAAATTCCATGTCTTCACATGATAATTTCCAACTCCCACTTAATTCCACATGTTTCGCAATTGACTACTCAAACGAAACATTTCAAGAATTGAAATTTTGCTTTGCCAAGTTATTAAGATAAAATCATATATGTTCCCATCATATCCTTTCAAAATACCTATTTTGAAAAGGTTTCAATCTTAACCTTATGGAAAGATATTCTAATCTCTAACTCATTCATTTTATAATGATGCGCGGCAATATCATTAGATTAAATGTGAATTATATCTAATACACGTCCTTCTCAAAATACCCTTTTCGGAAGGAGGTTTAACCATTTCATTTTCATAATGAGGTTAAGTAATGACATTAGCGTGGTTAATACTTAACTCAGCTCTTGTGGATATCGGCATATCAACATTTGTAACTTTTAGTCATAAATCTCATTTATTTTCTAGGATGCAACTTTGATTCATTTAGGCTCTTAAGTAAATATCAATATTGAAACTATTTGTCAAAACTTTATCATAAACTAGTCAATTAAGACTTTACATTAGTCATTCTTCTTCCAAAACTTTCTTTTGGTCTCCTCGTGTAGTTATCTTGAGAACATATTCTTTTGATTACTTCACTTGGTCTCTTTTGTCATGTAGATCTATGTGAGACCATAGATCTCATCTATTCGTGTATACTATATAAATAGGTATACCTTTATTCACATCATTCTCCCTTGCGTAGATCTCATTTACACAAGCACAAATTTTTCTTGGTGTTCTTTGTGTCTTCATTTTTCTCCCACTCTATCTTTAGAATGAATACACTAGAGATTCAAAGATAGCTTATGAGACACAAATAATGATTTTTGAAGTATAAGGAGGACTATCTCATAGGTTGACTAATTGTTTTAGATTTGACGATTGTACTAGGTGATTGAAAATCCTTTTAAGAGAGTTCATCAACTCAACATCACTTTATAAATGATCATACACAAGCCTTAAGATTGTGGACATATAATGAATCCCATCATTATAATTGTCCATTTGATCACTTTAAGTGAATGATCATATGTTTCTATGAGCAAGCATATAAAGACGAATTTTTAGAACAAGGATAAAATACGATAAAACGAGTGACTTGGGTTGCAAACCAAGCCACCATTATCCAAAATACAACCATTAACATTTCTATGTCGAACACGGAAATCAAAAGGTTCTAAAATCCGAAACATAAATTAAAATAAGACAATAAAAAGCCAAGCTTCATGGAAGCTACTCCTAGCTTCTTGATGGTTTCTCAAGCTTGCTTTTCTTTTCACTTGTCCTTGCTTGGTGGAGGCCCTATTTACAATAAAAAGGGGATACATTATCACAACTTTGTATCACAATACCATAGTTGAATTAGAAACATAAAAGAAAGGATAGTCATTTACCTACTGAAGTGATCTTTCCAGCTTTAATGTCACCAAGATATTTGGAACAATTTCTTTTCCAATGTCCTACACCATTACAATAATGGCATTTATCAAGAGGACCCTTCTTGATCTTGGAAGTGCTAGCTTCATAAGTCTTAGCTTTGGTGAAAGTGGGAGCTTGCTTCTTACTCTTCTTCCCATTCTTTTTAAACTACCCTTTGCTTTTGGTGCTTATGTTAAGCACATCCTTAGGTGGGTTAACATTTAACCCCATGTCTCTTTCGGCTTGCACAAGTAACTTGTGCAACTCTTCAAGAGACACGTCCTTGTCTTGTATGTTAAAATTCACCCGGAATTGAACATACGCTTTGACTTTGGATAAGGAGTGTAGAATCCTATCTACAATGAGTTCTTTGGGTATTTCAACCTTTTGAATCATCAAAGTCTCGACTAGCTCCATCAATTTGAGCACGTGAGGGCTAACCTTTTGGCCCTCTTTGAAGTCGAGATCGAAGAATGCCGCGGCCGCCTCATATTGGACGATCCGCGGAGTTTGTGAAAACATTGTCACAAGCTTGGAATAAATTTCATTAGCGGTGCCCATCTTAAAGTCTCTCCTTTGGAGATCCGCTTCCATCGCAAAGATCAACACATTTTTCATTGCGGCGGACTCCTTGTGGTAAGCCTCATATGCTTCCCTAGTAGCGGCGGTCGACCTAGTATTAGGTTCGGGTGGAGAGGCCTCGGTAAGGTAACGAAGCTTGTCGTCACTTTGGGCGGCTAATTTGAGTTGGGCATCCCAATCGGAGAAATTTGACCCATTCTTTTCAAGTTTACATCGATCCATGAAGGATCGGAGCCATGAGGCATTAGCGAGAGGTGTGGCGTTGGTGATTGGAATGGCCATTTGTTTATGAGAAATAAAACGGTCTATAAAACAAAATAGAAGGAATAAAACATATGTCGTTTTCAAAATAATAATACTCGTAAAATAAATTTAAACAAGTTTTATGGCATTTATCTAGTGACCTCTACCCAACTTGATAAATGATTCCAAGACCCAAATTCACATTAACTTGGGCACGGTAGGGCCGATTCATCCCTTATCAATATAACTCGGTGGATTAACGTTTTAATCGATTCTACTTCTAGAACTCTTGGTCGATAAAATTACATTAACATTTATCTTTAGCCCGGAACACATGCGACTACGGTCACGAATACTTCCGTTGAGCTCAATCCAAATTTCGAATAAATGTGTCCATGATCCAAATCCACATCAACTTGGGCACGGTAGGGCCGATTCATCCCTTATCAACATGGATTCGGTGGATAGACATTTATCACCCACTTCCCCTACGTAACAAGGTTTGTACCCCGGTAGGGCCGAGTGCACTCCCTCGCGAAATAGGTTTTCATGGTTTCTACTTTTTGGTAAGGCTATGTCTAAATTGATTATTTTAGCGAGAGGTCATGTCAATTTATTATCTATCACGTTTTATGTGAACTAAAGCGGTGAACTACGATAATTCTAATTGACACGGTCGATAAACTCGATTAAAAAGATAATGCATGTTTTAGTTATGGCGATTTAGCGATGCATGCAACATATAAATAAAATGCAAAGCATAAATTAAATCCTAGTATGGCCTTCCTAAAATAGAAAATCTAACTAACTATTACATATTCGGAAACCAACTCCATTGGTCCCTTGAACTTCGGTTATGGCACGCATCTCGAGGTAACACCGTCTTCAAGGAACTCCGTAATAAATAAATTACATAACAAATTACATAATTTCCTATTATACATTTGTAATTAAAATAAAATAAATCTATTAAATTACAAAACGGTGATACGAGATCACAATAAATTACAACCGAATCGATATTCCCATACATTTAGGGTAATACCAATTAAAAACTAAGGCCATACTAAGTAAAAATTACATAAAATAAAATTATATAAAATAAAATTATGACAATCATAAATAAAATGCAGCATTATAATATGTATGAACATGCCCAATTTTATGCTAAATCGCCTTTAAGGAGCCAATATCGTATATTAAACGGTTTTTACGGATTTGCGTGATTCAACCTTTTAAAATCACAATAAATTACATAAAATCATATTTATGCACAAGTTAATTACCCTAACCAACTTAGGACTCAGAATTACTCTCCACTAACTATTTGACTATAATTAACTCATATTTCATAAAATTGTTCATTAGTGGACTCAAAATTACAACCAAATGCTATAAACTTCAAATAAATCATAAAAATTTCAAATAAATTCAAAATTTGAAATTTAAACTCATGAACATTCTGGAAAAATACCATGACACTCATAATGTTTAAAAAACTTAGGTTAAAATTTCGAAAAATTATCGGAAAAACTATGTTGCGGTTTATCGGATTTATCAATTATAATCATAAAAACATGAGAAAAAATATATTCATCAACTTTTCAATTTTAGATCTGAAAAAGATAATAAAATGCAACATGTGATGTTTTTCCTTAGTCATGAAGTATGTTTTAGCAATTATTCACTAATTAAGTCATTATTTATGCTATTTTTCATCAAAAATTCATAAATCATGCATAATGACTTCGATATAGCCTATTATTTTACACACATCTTATAAAATTGCATGTGACAATATACTAAATTTCTATGACCAGATTCGAAATTTATCTCATATTAACCTATTTTTCATCTAAATCCGATTTTTATCATGAAAAATCCATATTTCGAGCATAAAAACTCCAAAAATTCTGAAAATTTACAGGTCATCTAAAAATAAAACATGTGATAACATATCCAAAAACCACCGGAAAATTCAAAGTTTAGCTAATTTTAGTCCGAAAATGACATTTTAATCATAAAATCACATTTTTAATGCCATTATTATATAAGATGAACAATAAAAATCCATAAATTAACCAAAATATCCTAAATACATTTTAGGATCAGAAACTTTAACATGCATAATTTATTTCGTGGTATATCATAATAACACAAATTTATGAGTTTTATATGTTAATCGTATAACTCGATCGGAAAAACTATAACCGATTTGCATGCAAACAACCAAAGGCTCTGATACCACTTGTTGGAAATCTATATCTCATTACTTAACATATTCATATATGTGATGATTTAATTTAGTCATAAAATTAAACATTGATCTTATGCATGCAAACAATAATAAAAATAAGGAAGAAATCATCATCTTACATTGAAGATTTCGGATTATTTGGGCACAAGTGAGTTCTCCTACTCACTTGTTCTTGAGCTTCCTAAAATGGATGAACAAGGATTCAAGTAGAGAATCCCTCCCAAGGATTAATACTCAAGGTAACTACTTAATAAAATTAATATTATTATTACTAGAACAATATTAATTTTGAATAAAATTGACCAAAAATTATTTTGTTCTCATAATATTTCGGTTAAGAGAAAGGGAGAAAGAGGAAGAATTTATCTCTCTAAAAACTCTTATTTTTAGATGTATGAAATGAATGAATAATACACTAATATTCAAGTAGTGTATATTAGGTAAAATTAGAAGAAAAAACCCATGGTTTTTCTCTTCTCAAAACCGGGTAGAAGGGGGAGGTTTTTAGGGCCAATGCATGAACAAGGTGCTCTTCACAAGAGGCACTAGGTTTGCATGGCTAGGTTTAGGCAAATATGATTATGTTTACCACTTACTTAATTAACATAATAATTTCCTAAATCACCCCACTAATTTCGGTCATTTAGAGATAAAATGGATTCCATTTTATCTTTGTCCATTTGTCACATGTCACATGTCATGTAAAATTGTTATGTATTTTTAACATATTAAAAATCAACGCATTAATAAAAATACGTCATATACAAAATTGACTTAGTAATTCATAATTACTAGTACCAAAATTATTTACCAATTATAAATAACTACATCTTGTATTTATAATAATTTATTCATTCAAATGTAATTGTTTCCCTAAACAGTAATTTCATCTATGCAATAAAACAATTCGATTACTTAGACCGTATCTTATTTAATCAAATTACAATGAGACACGTAAATATCACTTCCAAAATCGTCCGTCAATTTTAAGTAATTTAATTAACCCGTATCGTCATACGATCAATTAAATAATCAATTAAGAGTGTTACCCTTTAGGTATGACCTAAGGGGATCAACTGATCACCACCGTCGCACGACAGTAATGTCAAACTCTAGTCAGCCAATCATTACCGATATGTGTGGACCAGTTGACAGTAAAAATTACTTCCCAATTGTATCCTTTAAAATGAGATTTAAACATGTGATCATCATGATCGACAGTTGTGATTGCATTATTGTCGGAGGACACATATTCCAACAGATTACAACCAAATATAGCCATTCATACCTATGATTTCTTGGGTAGAAAAACTTCCTCATGCATTGGGCATCCTCCTCCCTCCAACCGGTTTTTGCATGGTAAAAGCCAAGGGTTCTTACTCTATTTTTCTAATATACACTACAATTACTAGTGTGATGTATTCATTCTTCCTAACATCTAAAACTTATAGAAAGTTTAGAGAGATAATTACTCCATTTCTTCCCTTCTCTTGGCCGAGTAAACAAGAGAGCAAAATAATATTTTGGGTCATTTTTAGTAAGATTAATATTGTCCTAGATCTAATAATATTAGTCTTTTAAGAGGTTACCTTGGGTATTCACTTTTTGGAGGGATTCTATTTTGGATCCTTGTTCATCCATTATAAGGAAGCTCAAGAACAAGTGAGAAGGAGAACTCATTTGTGCCCATATATCCGAAATCCCATAGTAAGAAAGGCAATTTCTTCTCTACTTTTTTTCTAGTTTGCATGCATGCATAAGATCTAGTTTTAATTTTATGACTAAATTAAAATGTCACATATATGAATATGTTAAGTAATGGAATTAGTGAATCCTAACAAGTGGTATCAGAGCCAAGTTTCGATCCTGGGACCTGTGGGTTATATGAACAATATTAAGAAATCAAGTTTAATTATTGTCAAATGTTAGTGGAGACTAATTTTGAGTCCTAAGATGGTTAGGGTAATTACTTGTACATAAATATGAATTTATGTAATTATTGTGATTTTAATAAGTTAAATCACGCAAATCCGTAAAAACCGATTAATATACGATATTGGCTCTTAAAGGCAATTTAGCTTAAAATTTGGCATGTTCATACATATTATAATGCTGCATTTTATTTATGATTGTCATATTTTAATTTTATGTAATTTTTGAATTATGTAATTTTACTTAGTATGGCCTTAGTTTTTAATTGATATTACCCGAAATGTATGGGAATATCGATTCGGTTGTAATTATTGTTATCTCGTATCACCATTTTGTAATTTAATAGATTTATTTTTATTTTTATTACAAATGTATAATAGGAAATTATGTAATTCTTTTTGTAATTTTATTATTCCGGAGTACCTTGAAGACGGTGCCATTCGAGAAGGCGATCCATCAAAGAAAATGTTGTCTTGAAATGCGTGCCAAGACCGAAGTTCAAGGGACCAAAGGAGTTGGTTTCCGAATTTGTAATAGTTTATTAGATTTACTATTTTAGGAAGGCCATACTAGGATTTTATTTATGCTTTGCATTTTATTTATATGTTGCATGCATCGCTAAATCGCCATAATAAAACATGCATTATCATTAAATCGAGTTATTCGACCGTGTCAATTACAATTATCGTAGTTCACCGCTTTAGTTCACTTAAAACGTGATAGATAATAAATTGACATGACCTCTCGCTAAAATAAACAATTGAGACTTAGCCTTACCAAAAATTAGAAACCATGAAAACCTATTTCGTGAGGGAGTGCACTCGGCCTTACCGGGGTACAAACCTTGCTCTGATATCACTTGTTAGATTCATTAATGAGATTAATGAATCTAACAAGAAACATTACAATTTCACATGTCAAGTAACATGTCACATATGTCACAATTGACAAATGACAAAATAAAATGGACTACCCATTTTATCTTATATGTACCGAAATAAGGGAAGGGGTTAGAATTAATATTTTGTTTTTATTTTAAATAGGAACATGATCATTAACCCTAAGGACTAGCCTTGCATGCCTGTCTTCTTGGGTAGAAAAACAAGCCCATACATAGGGCACCCTTCCCCTCACCACCGGTTTTTCCAAGAGGAATTATAGAGTTTTTCCTCTATTATTTTCATTCACTTCTTCAACTCATTTAGTATGTTGTCACATCCAATTTTACAAGATGTGTGTAAAATATTTGGCTATAATGAAGTCTTTATGCATGATTTATGAATTTTTCATGAAAAATCTCATAAATAGTGACTATAATTAGTAATAATGCTAAAACATACTTCATGACTAAAGGAAAAACGTCACATGTTGCATTTTATCATATATTTCAGATCTAAAAGTGAAAAGTTGATCAAAATAATTTTTCTCATATTTTTATGGTCATAATTGTTAAAACCTATAAACCTCAACATTGTTTTTCTCGATAAATTTTCGAAATTTTTAACCTAAGTTTTGAAAATTATGAGTGTCATGGTATTTTCCATAATGTTCATAAGTTTAAATTTCAAATTTTGAAATTATTTGAAATTTTTATTGTAAATAGGGCCTCCACCAAGCAAAGACAAAGGAAAAGAGAAGCAAGCTTGAGAAATCATGAAGGAGCTAGGAGTAGCTACCGATGAAGCTTGGCTTTTATTGTCTTTATTTTATGTTATGAATTTTTAGAACTATTTTGATTTCCGTGTTCGACATGGAAATGGTTGATCCTTTCTAAACAATGGTTGTATTTTGGATTATGGTGGCTTGGCTTGCAACCCAAGTCACCACTTTTATCGTATTTATTTGTTCTAATAATTCGTCTTTATATGCTTGCACATAGAAACATATGATCATCTACTTAAAGTGATCCAATAGACAACAATAATGATGGGATTCATTATATGTCCACAAGCTTAAGGCTTGTGTATGATCAATTATAAAGTGATGTTGAGTTGATGAACTCTTCTAAAGGGATGTCAATTATTTGTGTCTAAAATCTATTAGTCAATCTATGAGATAGTCCTCCTTCTACTTCAAAAATCATTATTTGTGTCTCATAAGCTATCTTTGAATATCTAGTGTATTTATTCTACAGATAGAGCGGGAGAAAAATAACGACACAAAGAATACAAAGGATAATTTGTATGCTTAAGTAAATGAGATCTACGAAAGAAAGAATGATTTGTATACCTAAATAGATAGTATACACGAATAGATGAGATCTATGGTCTCGAATAGATGAGATTTACATGACAAAAGAGACCAAGTGAAGTAATCAAAAGAATATGTTCTTAAGATAACTACACGAGGAGACCAAAAGAAAGTTTTGATAAAAAATGACTAAAGAAGATAGAAAATGACTAAAGAAAAGTCTCAACAAGAGATTTTGCTAGTTCATGACCTAGATATAAATAGAGTTGCATCCTTGAAAATAAATGAGATTTATGATTAAAAGTTGCAAAGAAAGATATGCCGATATCTACATGAGCTAAGTTAATTGTTAACCACGCTAGTGTCATTACTTAACCTCATTATGAAAATAAAATGGTTAAACCTTCTTCCAAAAGGGGTATTTTGAGAAGGACGTATATTAAATGGAATTTCACATTTAAATAATGACATTGCTACGCATCATTATAAAAATGAATGAGTTAGAGATTAAAATCTCTTTCCATAAGTTTAAGATTGAAACCTTTTCAAAATAGATATTTTGAAAAGATATGTTGGGAACATATATGGTTTTATCTTAATAACTTGGCAAAGCAAAATGTATTTCAATTCTTGAAATGTTTCGATTGAGTAGTCAAATATGAAACATGTGGAATTGACTGGGAGTTTGAAATGTTCATGTGAAGACATGAAATTTAGTGGCAGCAATCATCTTGTAAAATTTATAACTCATTACTCATTGAGAATGACGAGCTAGTACTATCTTTCACAAAGAAGTATTTGAATTTTCAATTCTGGATGAAAATGGACTAAGATGAATCCAATCACATCATGGGATGTTGGATAGGCATTGAGACATGCACATCAAATCAACGAGAAACGTAGGTTATTCTTATCGATGAAAATGGAATTACCATAAGCAGTCATGGTCATTCATTGAATCTAAGAATGGTTGATTACATGATTTAAGATTACTAATGTTTCCGCCATTAGAATAATCATGCACGTGTCCTATAATGAGTCATACGCTTAAGAGCATGATGACTCATTGGTAAGCCATAGAAGAATCGTTATGAATTCTCGAGGAGAACTAATGAGCTATTCTAGTGTTTGATAGAACACTCTGTTATGTGACAAGAAGTTGCACATATTGAAGTTCGAAAACGCGTAAGGATTAATGAAAATCCTAAGCTATTTAAGCTAAAAGGAGAAATAAGAAGTTTGAAAAGATACTTGGTTATAGTAAGAAGTTACTCAAAACTAGTATTTTCAAATATACTAGGACTTATGAGAAGTGCTAGGCTAATCATCTTGACAATTGTTGCGAGATCATACAAAACATATACCTGGTACATTATGAGTTGGAAGAACACTTGACTAGTGCAAGTTATGTCGTCCACCATAATTCGTTTGTTATGTGATAAACAACAAGAAAGTTCTCTCAAGTAAAGAACCTGTACCTAGTTTGGGAAACTATATATGTACTTGGTAAGATTCATGCTATGTGAGACAAACATGAAAATAAAGGAAAATGCAATTCAAGAGTTTGAACACATGGACACATGGTGTGTTAAACTCATGTTGCAAATCACTAGTGGGTTGTTTGAGTTATTATTAACTTATCTTATACCTTGTTACATCCAAACGGTTTGTAGAGACAATTGAACCCCGTTAAAGTGAACACGGATTTGCATTGTATTTGCCCATAGTCACTTACATGAGGTGACGTCTCGAAGTGACTAGAGTGTCATGCGATTGATGGCAAGTTCAAGTGCCATGGAGTCATGTGAGATGACTAGTCGATCACATAGGCAGACTGTTAGGAACACTTTGTCGGGCTAATGACCGCTTATAGAGTTCTGGAAAATTTATATAGCCTGGTCGTGGCAAGAGCTACTATAGTATTCTAATGAGTCGATTCTTTTGACTAAAGAATGTTTGCCTAAGGTGGCACAGTTTCAGATTAACTTTGATTTATGTTGCTACGACCTTCGTAAATGGGGTCAAATTGGCATATTTTGGGTTATGATGGTTGTGGCTAGTCGAAGGGAATAAGTGCGATAGGAATTGTCCACCCCTTGTCAGGGTTATAACAATATCTCAGGGCCACTCGAGGAGTAATGAACTGGAAATGCGTGGCCACGCTCGGAAGATATCTATGGTAGATAATTCCGGTCAATCAGTTATTCTCCAGATCGAGGAAACCACTCTCGATATGATCACTTGCAAGTACGACCTGAAAGACACCTTGCATTGAGTGGGAGATAGTAATAGGACAAGAGAATTGGTGACGCACACTTGTCGAGGACAAGTGGGAGATTGTTGGAATATGTGTCCTCCGACAATAATGCGATCACAACTGTCGATCATGATGATCACATGTTTAAATCTCATTTTAAGAATGCATGTGGGATGTAATATTTTACAGTCAACTGGTCCACACATATCGGTAATGATTGGCTGACTAGAGTTTGACATTATTGTCATGCGACGGTGGTGATCAGTTGATCCCCTTAGGTCATACCTAAAGGGTGACACTCTTAATTGATTTTTTAATTGATCGTATGTCGATACGGGTTAATTAAATTGCTTAAAATTGACGGACGATTTTGTGAGTATTATTGACGTGTCTTAGTGTAATTCGATTAAATAAGATACGGTCTAAGTAATCAAATTGTTTTATTACTTAGATAAAATTATTGTTTACGAAACAATTGAAACTGAATGAATAATTTATTATAAATACAAGACGTTGTGATTTATAATTGATAAACCGTTTTGATACAAGTAATTATGAATTACTAAGTCGATTTTGTACATGACGTATTTTTATTAATACGTTGATTTTAATATGTTAAAAATACATTACAATTACACATGACTAGTAACATGTGACAATTGACAAATGACAAATATAAAATGGACCTCCCATTTTATATAAGTGCCGAAAATGGAGGGAGTATTAGGTTTAAATTGTGTTAATTATTTTTAAGTGGAAAACATGATGATTACAACCTAATATAGCCATGCATACCTATGATTTCTTGGGTATAAAAACTTGCCCATACATTGGGCATCCTCCTCCCTCCAACCGGTTTTTGCATGTTAAAAGCCAGGGGTTTTTACTCTATTTTTCTAATATACACTACAATTACTAGTGTTATATATTCATTCTTCCTAACATCTAAAACTTATAGAAATTTTAGAGAGATAATTACTCCATTTCTTCCCTTCTCTTGGCCGAGTAAACAAGAGAGCAAAATAATATTTTGGGTCATTTTTAGTAAGATTAATATTGTTCTATATCTAATAATATTAGTCTTTTAAGAGGTTACCTTGGGTATTCACTTTTGGGAGGGATTCTATTTTGGATCCTTGTTCATCCATTATAAGGAAGATCAAAAACAAGTTAGAAGGAGAACTCATTTGTGCTCATATATCCGAAATCCCATAGTAAGAAAGACAATTTCTTCTCTACTTTTGTTCTAGTTTGCATGCATAAGATCTAGTTTTAATTTTATGACTAAATTAAAATGTCACATATATGAATATGTTAAGTAATGGAATTAGTGAATCCTAACAAAACGACCCTAATACACACTAAAAAAGCATAGGAACTAGGCTAGTTAGGGGACTAAATGTGCGTAAATATGAGTCACATAAACATTTTCACAAAGTTTTTCCTAAAATGCAACTACATGCCATGATGCAACTAGCATATATATAACCTAATGCAAATGCTACTATCACTAGTATGCCATATAATCTAAATGCAACTCCTAGAATCACATTGGTTTGTACCACATCAAACAAAAAGAAGCCACATTGTCATTAACATATAAGCGAAAAAGGAGATTTGGAAAGATCATACCATGCGGTCTTCATATTCCTCATGCCTCAAATGTGGCGTAGTCGGTCCCAAGTGATAGAAGTGGACAATAAACAACAAATATATACAATATATACATTTCTATACTACAAAAGGGAAGAACATGTTTATGGTTTTTTCAAATTTTTCAAATTTTATCATTTTTGAGTTAGATGTTAAATGTTAGAATTCCCCATCCCCACACTTAAAATGGATATTGTCCCCAATGGACAAAACAATAGGGAATTGTACTGTGCAAATGCAATAAAACGAATGATGCATGATTTTATACTAGATGCGTGACATATTTACATGTGATATATACAAGCGATGCAAACTAAACTAAACTATATGATGCATGCTTTCTATTGTTCGGAGAGCTAATTCGAATTAACTCGGGTTGCTTGTGACTCAAATTCCCCATACCAATTAAATTAGTGGGTAAAGTTTGGCCACAAGGCCATGCATGCAATGCTATGTAAAAATGCAAATTGTCATTTTGGATTTTCAAGTGGGAACAAAATTTATCATGACCTTGGTTTTGCTAAGGTGTAAATAGTCCTTAAATTTTACAAGGACACTAGCAAAGGTCGAAAGAACAATGATTATTTAAATTAAGCTAGAATGCAATACCAAAATTTGACATAAAAATGAGAGAGGGAAAAGCTCACACAAGCCGTGGTGGGTGCCTCTTGCCCGCTCCACCAAGCTAATGGACTTCTTCACTAGTCGCCATCTTCTCCTCCAAGATCATCATCCCAATGTGCTCTAGACTCATCACTTTCGTAGAAATCCATGAACTCGTCCCCTTCACTAATAACCTCCACGGTGTCACCATTACTTGATTCCTTTCTTTCTCCATTGCCATTACCATTTGCTCCACCATTTCCATGAACCGAATTGGGGAAGAGTATATCAATTTGAGCCCATGAGGGAAGTGCCCCCTCTTCATCAATTTGCCCTTGGCGAGCCATCCGGTGGAAGCTAGGGTAGAGAGCATAGTAGGTGTCTACCTTGTCGTCATATTAATGGCGATGCAAAGCTTGAAGAAGTCCCGTGGCAAAGTCATCCATTGGTAGGATGAATGGATTGGGTTAATTGTAGGGTTGGTACGGGAAAAGGTAAGGAGGGATAGTGACCCTTTCTTGCTCATTCTTTTGAGGTTCATTTCCATGTTGTTGTCTTTGGGTAGGAGGTGGGGCTTGATTTGCTTGTCTTGTGCTTCCGGGTATGAGATAAGATGGTACTCTGGAAAAATAACCCCTTCTTGGTGCAATTCTCGTCAAACACTCCATTGGAAGGATTAGGGGGTTACTTCCCTTAGTCAACCATTTGATTTTCCGCTCATAGCCCTCATAGGCTATCCAATGGTGATGTTGAAAAAGGAGCATTTCATTGATACTTGTATTACCCGGAAGATGCATGTAATAGTTATTGTTGATGACGTTCGAGTTGAAGAACTTTGCAAGTCTTGTCACTAGGCCTCCATTAACGATATGTTTCATTCCACTATCATTCCCATTTCTAAACCGCACCCATCTTTCAAGTAGCGCTAATGGGGAATTGAACTTATAACCACTCTTTCCTTGGATTTTCAAGTAGGACTCCATAAAAGTGAGATCAAGTTCATTCACAATGGCGGGGTCACGACGAGCAAGTAGGGATCTCGCTATGAACCGATAAGTGAACCGAATGATAGGGTTTTGAATATATGAAGCTGAGCAGTCCTTGATTCTTGACAAATCTCTGCCCGTTAAGGCTCTTTAAAGGGGCTCTACACTTTAATTTCGAGGCTTTGAGGATCGAGTAGGTGACACATCTAGTCCTAGAACATCCGCGAACTCCACTAGGGTCATCATCCTAGTCACATTTTCAAGTCGGAACTCTATGCAAATTGTCTTGTTGAGGGTGTAGATTTTCAAAAAGCTTAGGAATTCAAGCACTAAGGGTCTATATGTGAGTTCATGCATGTGGAACATTGTGGAGGGACCAACTAATTAAAATAGTGCTTCGGTTTGACGGTAGATTCCTAGCTTTCTCAATGTTTCATGACAAACAAACTTAGTGGGGAGAATGTTCTTACCCAAGAGTCGGTGGAAGACAATTCGTTGCGCATCGTTGACGAACTCAATGTTGGAGAATTCATCTAGGCTTGAAAGATCAATTATCTTCTCATTTTCCCTTCTCCAAGTGTTGAGGTGTGAGGTTCATGAACTCCCAATGACTCTTGTTCTTCTTTCTTCTCTTGTCATGAATCTCCTTGGGGTTTTCATTTTGATTGAGTGAAAATAATCCTTCTAAATCAGATCTATTTGAATTTCTAAAACCCTAGATCTTGGGCGAGCTAAGGTTTTAGAGAGGTTTGTTTATTTGGAGATGAGATTGGGTGATTTTAAGTACTTGAGAGGGAGGTTTATGTTTTGATTTTTGAAGGGAGGGGTGAAGTGTCTTGATAAGTGTGGTGGAAAGAGGGGTTTGAAGTCAAAAAGAGAAGAGTAGCATGGGACGGAGACGCGCGGCTTGAAGCAGGAGTCGGGCGGTTCTTCCCTTTTTGCGAAATTCATAAGAGCAGACTGGGTCGTGCGGCTCGGGCAGATTTCCTTCCAGAGCAAAATTTCACTTTGTACTCCTTTCCCAGTCCCCACGAGCTCAGGTCTGCTCGTGGGGATCTTTGTCCCGTATCAATTCTTCTTGGGTGGCATTACAAAGGCTTGGTTTAGCCTAGGAATGTGTTTCCCCACACTTAATCATTAAAACACTACACAATTGAAGCACATTATAATCCCTCCCTCACTTGCTCTCATGTCAAAAGTTGTAGTTAAAGCAAAAATGTAATGCAAGTAAGTGGGTTAGTATATTTACAAGTGGTGGTTTAGGTGACGACTCCACCAAACTCTCCTCCATTTCAATGCTAGTCATTGTTGGGAGAGGCTCAAGGCGAGTAACCTCAACCTCTCCTACAAACGCTCCTTCATAGTAAGGCTTGATACATTGGCCATTGACTTTGAACTGATTCCCATCTTCCGACATTAGCTCAAAGTCTCCATAATTTCCATCATTTGTGACTACAAAGGGACCCATCCATCGTGAGTTCAACTTTCCGGGGAAGAGCCGATATCGAGAGTTGAATAGAAGGACTTTGTCTCCCTTGTGTAAGGCCTTTTGTTTGATTCTCTTATCATGAAGCAATTTGGTCCGTTCCTTGTAGACCCTTGCATTTTAATTCGAGTGAAGCCGGAATTCCTCCAATTCTTCAATTTGCAAGATCCTCTTCTAACCACTTAGCTTGAGATCAAGGTTGAGAGTCTTGATTGCCCAAAAAGCTTTGTATTCCAATTCAAGTGGCAAGTGACAAGCCTTTCCATAGACTAACTTGTAAGGTGAAGTTCCTATGATGTCTTATAAGCCGTCCTATAAGCCCAAAGAGAGTCATCAAGCTTCATGCTCCAATATTTACGAGTCTTGTTAACAACCTTCTCAAGGATTTGTTTGATCTCTCTATTTGGGAGTTCGACTTGACCGCTTATTTGAGGATGATATTCCAAGCCGGTCCTATGTTGAAAACCATACTTTGTCAAGAGAGATGCAAGTTTCTTCTCATGGAAATGTGATCCACCATCACTAATAATCGCTCTAGGAACTCCAAATCTTGGGAAGATTACTTTCTTCAAGAGCTTGGTCACCGTTTTTGCATCATCGGTTGGAGTAGCAATTGCTTCTACCCACTTGGACACGTAATCAACGGCAACTAGAATGTATTTGTTGCCTTGAGATGATACGAAGGGACCTTGGTAATCAATTCCCCAAACATCAAAGATTTCAACCTCCAAAATGCCTCGTTGTGGCATCTCATTCCTCCAAGATATGTTGCCGGTTCTTTGGCAAGGGTCACAATGAAGGATGAATTCTCTAGCATCTTCAAACATGATAGGCCAATAGAAGCCCGATTGTAAGACTTTGGTAATTGTTCTCCTTGCTCCATGATGTCCTTCATAAGGGGATGAGTGACAACCTTCCAAAACCCCTTGTACTTCCCATTATGGGACACACTTTCGATAAAGGCCATCACTACATGCTTTGTAGAGGTTGGGATCATCCCAAAAGTATCTCTTCACTTCAAATAAGAACCTCTTTCGTTGGTTGTACTTCAATTTCGGAGGACGAACACTCCTCCTACAATGTAGTTTGCAAAATCGGCAAACCATGGTGTGGTGTGCCTCTCAAGTTGTGTGTGGATGGCCATTAGAACATCATCGGGAAAGGAATCATTGATGGATGTATCTTCATCTTCGTTGTCAAATCGAATTCTCGACAAGTGATCCGCTACTACATTTTCGGCTCCTTTCTTGTCCCTTATCTCTAAGTCAAACTCTCGGAGTAACAATATCCATCTCAACAAGCATGGTTTTGACTCTTTCTTCACCAAGAGATGTCTAAGAGCACGTGACACGGCTGTCGCAACCCTATCAAAAATAAACCAACCGGCTCAACTAATAAATATAGTAGAGGTAAGTCGGGTATCGTACTCCACAAGGAGGCTATTATATCTACCTTCTATCTATGTCTGTCACGGTAACAATTGGTTGTTTTGAATTTGTTTTCTAACCAACTAAATTAGATTAAGGCAAGAGAAATAAGGCAATAAGAATAAAGTGAAATAAATTATGATCAACTAAGGAGAAGAATGCTAGGATGTAGGTTCACCATGGTAATTAGTCAATTCAGTCATAGATAACTCAGTCGGTCTAATGTGAGAAGGGTAAAGGAAAGGTCCTCTCGGTCCATTTTCTGCCCTAAAATACAACTAACTTAGTTTTCGCCCTCATTAGTGTAGTCTTACTATTCGTAACAGGTCTATTCATTCCAATCTCTCGATCTAGGTCTGAATTTAACCGAATTAACTAGTTTAGAAGCGTGCACTCAACTAAACGATTACAATTATATTGTTATAAAAAAGTTCTCACAATCAACCATCTAAGCATCATTAATTCACTACCATGGCTCCCCTAATCCTAACATAGAGAGAATTAGCTACTCATGATTACGAAACAAACAATAGCAATAAAAGATGATTTAATCCAAGACATAATATAGAGGTGGTGAAGATGAAATAACATAGACTAACAATAATGATAATTAAAATAGGGATTAAGAACAAGAGATTAAGATTGAAAAGAAGATTAAATAGAATTAGAGAAATAAGAAAGATTACAAAGCTCGAATCCCGGCAATAAGAGAGCAAAAAGCAACGTACTAAGGAGAAGAAAAATGTCTGCTTTCAAGAGTAATTAAGAGAGTAAAGGGCGATTAAGAGATAAGTGATAAGTGTTTTTGACCTAATGACGTCTTCCCTTATATAGGGAAGATATTTATTAAACAATCTAAGTTACTAATTAAGCTTACACGAAATAAAAATCCCGTGTTATACAGCAATCCTCTCAATCGAGGAACTTCAATCTCCTCGATCGAGCAACTCTCCAGCCAAATCCCTTGATCGAACAATTAGGGTCTTCGATCAAGGACCTTCAAATCAGCCTATTTCGATCGAGCTAAGCAGGGACTCGATCGACCATTCTTGAACCACCATACTCACTCGATCGAACAGAAAGACGAGGAAAAGCCTTTGATCGAGTGCTCAGCTACTGAAACAACTCGTTTCCATCATTGGTTACCTTCCGAGACTCCTTCACGCTTCCCGAGGCATAGTATTCTGCTCAAAGCCTTCCATCTCCATAAATGCATGCTAAAAGGACTGAAAAGGGTACGATTCCACTACTTTCGGGTCCTTTCCTGCAATTAAGGCGAACCAAACCAAAGTAGCCTATTCGGGGCATTTTTCAATATAAAACTACGAGAATGACATAGAAATGCCTGCATAAGAGGCCAAAAAGGACTATATAAAATGCACTTATCAAATCTCCCCAAACCGAACCTTTACTCGTCCTCGAGTAAACTAAATTCAAACTATTGGAACGGGAATGAAAACTCAGACCTACCTATAAGTTATCCACTTAAACCGATTTAATGCAAACGAAACTGACACTTATAGCCACAACAGTCAAGTGCAAACGAGTTGTAAGATGTTTATAAATAAGCTGAACTGTCGACCTTGCAAGACCTTTAAAAATGGATTCTCACGGGTCACTCTTCTCTCATGAAGCAAAGGGTAAGTATATAAATGTAAGAGAAGAAGAGAAATAGTCACTCACCTAAACTACGACCCACATAGACATGCATACAGCTAATATGATAGACAATTCTAACTACCAAACATACATTCCAACCATACAACGTCCGTCACAGCCGAGGGCTTACAAAATATATGGTAAATTGAGGTGATGAGAAAGGAAAAGGCAAAACATTTATGGGATTGTGAGGGAATAGTCAAGCTAGCTACCTAACGAAACCATACTAATCAAGATCCGATTCCTAGCCATCTCAAAATTAAACATAAATGCCCTTCAATTTGGCACACAACTCACTAACCAAACAAAAACTCCTCATAAGATACAAATAAAGCATAGGAGTGAAACCGTCTCATCAAACAACATTTTTTTTCTTTTTTCTTTTTCACGGTTTCTTTTCTCATTTTCCTGCTCACGTCTTTTTCTCTTTTCTTTTTCTTTCTGTTTTCACGTTTTTTTTTCTTTTTCCTTTTTTTTTCATTTTTGTTTCAACCAACCACCTTTCTTCTTCCATAAATTATCACTCCAAACAATACAAAACAAACCAAACTCGCAGCAATGGACAAAATACCGCAAAACGTATACTAAACTAGCTTGACAGGCAGGCTAAATTTGGTTTTAGTTAAGGGTAAAAAAGGCTAATTTGTTTAATAGTGGAGTTAAATGGGTAAAAATGAAAGAAAGGGAAATTGTAAGCGCCTCCCTTCATGTGACACCAACCACAAACCCGAATGTGTGTAGGCAAAAAGAAATTGAATTTTATATATGTGCAATTTGATGAACATGTTATGCAAGGAGTATACTACTCTCAATTCCTACATGAACTGGTCATAAATGACACCAGTTATACGACTCTAATTCTTAGAAATTTTAAGTAGGTTGCCAATTTTATTAGGTCAAGTCTGTTTGATCAGCTGTATTTTTAACATTAACTCGTAGATTATGCAAATGACAAACCAAATAAAATGACAGTTTGTTGCAAGGCTTAAGTGAATTGACAAATTATAGAGCAATGTCATCATTGAAATATACTGTTCCGACTCGACCTAAGTGCAAAAATAAACGTGAAATATTTTTGAAATTTTCGAAATTTTTTGATTTTTTCTTGAGTTTTTCATTATTTTTTTGAAATTAAAATACAATGCAAGCAAAAATGCAATAAACGTTAATGCAAAACAAATGCAAATGCAGACTCAAAGGATGTAATACCCTCCCCAAACCAAAACGGATAATGCCCTCGTTGTCCTCCAGCATACACCAGCAGAATAAATGGGGAAATGGGAAAATTACAACCAATAAATGAATGAAATCAATGACAAAAATGGAGATGAAAAAGAAATAAAAGCAGAAAATACTTACAATATGTACGAACTTCGCTAAACGAGCCAGAAAACTGGGGAAGTGAGTAGACCAGCAGCTACTCGTCAGCCTCCTCCTCCTCGTCAACCACCGTGTAGGTGGGGTCACTCTCCTCCTCTCCTCTCCTCCTCTGGCGACCTCCAGCAGCGAGGTCAGCTCTGACCCTCTCCTCCCTCTTAGTTGTGTCCTCCTCGCTCTCCGGCTATGGGTACCCCTCCGCCGGGTACCGGTAGAAATAAGGGTGTGGCCAGCCGTCAGGAAAAGGACGCCCTCTCCTCATGTGGTACATATATAGAGGGAACAAGGCAAGTGCCTGATCCCGCTCTATACGAGCCACTCTACTGCACATCTCAAGAAGCAAAGCGTCACGACGCCCTTGGTCCATGACCTCAGGCGCCACAAAGGGAGTAGGAGCAACAAAATTAGCCGGCAAAACCGGCCGAGGGACAGAGGGTGTAGGTGTAGGGGTCGGAGTAGGCGTAGGCGTGGACGTGTGTGTCTGCCTATCCTGTGGCTGTGTGGACCCCTCACCGGTCTCTTTGACAGCAATGTCAGGTCTCTTCCGCTTCTTATAAATGGAAGTAGCGAGTGTAAGGTGGTAAGAACGTAGAGGTGGAGGTAACCTACCCGACACAGTAGTCAAGGGTAAAAGATGGGGTAGGTCAGGTGAAGGGGTCACGGACAAGGAACCACAAATATTCCATGTTCGTTGGTCCTTTGCTAACCAACACATGGCCAACATGGCCTGAATATCTATAGCATTGTCCCTATATACATGTGTCAGGCCGCGGGGAAATTCTGTGAATAGGCTACAAGCAATGTGGGTGGCTAACCCACCACAAGAAATCGGGCCCTTCACCTTCTGCCCGATAACGTTAAAATGCTGAGCTGTCAAGTAAAAAATGCTAAGAACAAAAGGGTCACTGCAATCAATGTTCAAGTAACCCGCTAAAATCAACATCTCATCGTTGTTAATGTTATTAGGCTCGTGGCGTCCAAAGATTGTCTCTCCTAAGAGACGGATGTAGTAACGGGTTGGGGGAAGGTGGACGTGAGCAACACATCTCGAGTCAAAGGGAGTATGTGCAAGTGTGAGCCAAAGTAAAGCCAGGAGGTTCCTAGGAGGCTCTTGAGGTCCATCACTGGTCAAACCCAACCGCCTCCAAAACTCAGCTAAGGTCCAGGTGAAGGTCGAGTTAAATAGACGAAATGAAATACATGTGCTCCCTGGGTCGGTCTTATAATCAGCGGGTGAAAAAGTGAAAGAGCTAAATAATTCGAGGGTCACTTGTTCATATGTTATCTCTCTCATCGTGGTCAAACCCGACATCCCAGTCCCGTTTAGTAACTCAGCCACGGATTTAAAAATCCCCAATTTTTCCAATGAAGAACGACACAAAAAACGTGTAGAAGTGACGTCACAGTCCATCAAATTCATGAATCGAGTACGATGAAGCGGGTTAATAAAACGTACCCGTTGAAACTCAGGAAGAGGATCCAGTGAAGTGTCGGCAGCGAACCTGGCGGCTGTACGTGCAGCAGCTCTAGAACCCGCTCCCCTCCTCCCTCGTGAATCTGAAGCAACGGCAGCAGTGAGAGCGGCAGCGGCGAGCCCGGGAGCACGGACAGAAGGTAGTCTCTGTACAAGGGCAGAGGACGTGACTGTGACGGCTGGTGTCGACACAGCAGGGGTCGACACCGGGGTAGGGACAGCAGCAGTAGTAACAGTAACAAAAGTAACGGGGGCAGTAACAGTAGTGGTGGTTACGGTGGTGGCAGCAGGGACCACTAACTCAGACGTAGACGGAACAGTGGCAGAAGAAGTGGCAGGAACAGTACTACTATCCATCCTAATAATCACAAGCAAATTCTATAATCAAAAGGCAAGCAATTTAATTGAAATTTTCCCCCAAATTGAAAATTTCGAAACCCTAATTCGAAAAATCCAACACAAAAAAGCAATTAAATATCAAAGGAAGGGGGGATAACTTACTTGTGATGTTTACCCAATGCAATTAATTAATTAGAACCAACCAAAAATGTACAAATCAATCGAAAAATTTCAATTTTTTCGAACCCTAAAAACCCGCAAAACTCCGCAAAAATGACAAAATTGATGGGGCAAATATGGGGATTTGATTTAGTTGATTATAAGGGAAGAATGTGGGTAATTAGATTGGTAATTAGGGGAAGAAAATGCAAGGATATGGGGATTTTATTGTGGTTTATTGCAAAAGGAAGGAAGAAGAAGGGTTGAAGAAATGAAATAGAATAGGAAAAAGAATACTTCCTTGCGTGTTTATCAGCTGGTGTTTCTCGATCGAGTGATTTGAAACCACTCGATCGAGATCTTTCCTCGACAATCTGCTCGATCGAGAGCTTTGAAGCTGCTCGAGCAAATGCTCCCTGCTTTTCCTTGGATTCTACTCGATCGAGAACATTAAGTTGATCGATCGACTACTTTGGCTCTTCAATTCTGCTCGATCGAGTACAGGACAACTCGATCGAGAACCCCTGAAATATGACCATTCGATGAAGTACATTAGACCACTCAATCGAACGCTTTACCTGGGCAGTTTGCTCGATCGAACACAAAAAAAGGTCTGATCGAGAACTTTTCCTTGGCACGCATCCCAATGATCAACTATCTTCCCCAAACCTGCATAAAAACACAGAAAATACTTTTTCGTAAAATACACAATTCACAGTGGCAGTCTATTTTCGGTTTTATGCTATAAAAACTAACTAAACTAATCTAATGTCTAAACGCAAATTAAAATGTCTAACAAAACTTGAAATTACAAAATGTTATTACAACGGGACAGCTTCCCGTTTATCTTCCAAAACACTTCAATAGCCCAAAAGAGGACTTCTGACTGGAGGAGGTCCCTTCAGCAACGCGGATCGTCCTTCTTGATCTCTATGAACTTGAACTGGTTGAAGAAGAGTAATTTGCGTCCACATATGCCTTCACTTTCTTCTTTTCTTTGTTCCGTCCTTTGTCTTTGGCATCTTCTTTGGCAACAATCCCATCAGTGAGCGTGAATTTTATTGTACCTTTATCAACGGGATCTCCAATGCCCAATCTGCCTGTACCTGTAACAACATAAATGACAGAATGGTCCTCCGTATTGCTCTCAATCTGAGGCGGGGATGTTAATATAACAGCACATGAGTCAATACTATCCGTTGGAGGATCCGTGTCAGGGTCAGTTGAGGGTAGTGCATTGCAAGGCTAGACCTACATAGGAGCCCTGCGAACGCTAGACTGATAAAAAGTTAACTCTTCATCACCTACCTGAAAGGTTAGAGTCTTCCCCCCGACATTTATTACAGTGCGAGCGGTAAATAAAATGGTCGTCCTAAAATAATAGGAGTGTAAGAGTCTTCGGGGATGTCCAAGACTATAAAATCAACGGGAATAAAGAATTTCTTGATCGTGATAGGTATGTCCTCTAAGTCACCTAAGGGCCGTGATAAGGTACGGTCGGCCATCTGCACAGTCATATTAATACAATGAAATTTGGTCATACCGAGTCTCTTGGCGAGAGACAACGGTAAGACAATCACACTAGCTCCCAAATCACATAATGCATTATCAATGAAATGGGTCCCTATATGACATGGAATAGAAAAGCTACCCGGGTCAGATAATTTAGGTGGAGTCTTATTCTGAATTAAGGTCGTGCCCGCTTCGGTTAAAACCACCGTCTCATAATCATTAATGTGCCTCTTACGAGTTAAAGTTTCTTTCATAAATTTCATATAAGAGGGTACCTGGGTTAGCAACTTGGCGAAGGGAACTTTAACATGAAGACTCTTTAAAATTTCAGCAAACTTACCGAACTGTTCCTCAGCCTTCTTACTCTGCAATCGCCACGGGAATGGGACAGTTATGGGAATAGCTAGTTCTTCATTTCTTTTTACCAAATAATTATCACGCTTCTTGTCAGATTCACTCGATCGAACATCATTTCCATTCGATCGAGTGCTTCTATCATCAGTTTTGCTCGATCGAGCACCTTCCTGTACTCGATCGAGAGCTTCCTTTTCAACAGTGCTCGATCGAGCAACATCACCATTTGATCGAGTAGCTTCCACAGCATTTTCCCTCGATCGACCACCTGAGATCAGTCGATCGAGGACTTTCCTCGAATTCAGCATATCTTCGTCAAAGGACGACTGTTTATGAGCAGCAACTTCAATTTCCGGGTCTGATTTATCACTTTCAGTCGGTATTTTGGATCCCTCATAAGAAAGACCGCTCCTCAAATTTATCAGATTTACCGTCTCATGATGTTTCTTATCAGGTTGGGACGGTAAATGACCTGGTTGCCTCGAAGCTTGATTAGTAGCGAGTTGAGCAATTAGTGATTCCAGTGACTTGATAGAGGCATCTTTTTGTTGGTCACTTTTCTGCAATTGGATAGTCAATGATTGTATCATTGACTTCAGCTCAGCTACATCACTTATGCCATTAGAAGAGGCACCTTGTTGCGACGGTGGGAATGATGGACGCTTTTAAAAGCCTTGTTGAGCTTTGTGAGGTGGTACATATGGTTGTTGTTGCGGTGGAGGTGTCGGATTTAAAACATTTTAACTCGTCCATCTCAAGTTAGAATGGACTGCACCTTGATTGTTGTAATAGGAGCCTCCTTGCCTGAATTGTTGAAAGGCAAAAACATGCCCCTTCTCAGCTAGACAATCCACAGCAGTGTGACCGTCATTACCACCACATCTCTCACATGAGACGGTCTCTTGTCTAGTAAAAAAATGAACCGTCTGTTGATCTCCCGTAGCCTGCGACTCAAGTTTATCAAATCTGGCATTCATGGCTTCCAGCTGAGCCACAAGTGCACTATCAACAGAAGAAACTGTTCTAATTTCCCCTCTAGGATTACCATACTCAGTACAATGGGTGGCCATCTCTTCAATGATTCCCCAACCTTTCTCATCATCAATATTCTTTTGGAACCGACCCTTGGATGCAGCATCCAAAATAGCACGGTGGTCGTCATGCAACCCATTAGAGAATTGGTTGCACAAAAACCACTGATCGAAACCATCATGAGGGACGGACCGCACCAGTTTCTTGTACCGACCCCATGCCTCATACAAGTTCTCATCTGGGGTTTGCTTGAAACTTGTAATATTTCCTCTCAATTGATTCGTTCTCTACGGAGGAAAGTACCTTCTCTAAAAAGCCAGGGCCAGGGTCTCCCAGCTGGTAATCCCAGCTGCAGTCCTATCAAGATCAGTAAGCCACTCTCGGGCTTTATCGGTCAGAGAAAAAGGAAAGAGGACTTCCTTAATCTTATCTTGCGTCACTGCCTTAGTAGCAGGAATGGTAGAACAGTAATCTGTAAAGATCTCTATGTGCTTTCGTGGATCCTCACCAGCTACTCCACGATACAAATTCCTCTCGACCAAATTGACATAAGATGGCCGAATGTCGAATGTACTCCCATTTTTTGTTGCAATATTGAACCCTTTAGGGATAGAAGCAGTTGTTGGCTCGGAATGGTGATGCGTGTATTTTATATAAGGTTTTTACCTCATTTCTACACGCATTTCTATACTATTTACGTGGCATCTAGCTACAAATGCCCCCGAATATTCTACTTTGGTTCGTTTTATGTAAATTGCAGGAATAAACCAAAGAGGAGAAAAATCGAGCCTAAACTCGTCCCATTTGCATGCATTTATGGAGAACAAGGAGCCGGAGCTTGGAATCTATCACTTTGAAGACGCGTGAGCTGGTTTCGGAAGGTGTCTAGTGCCTAAACGTAACAAGATAGCTCGATCGACTACTTTTCTAGTCGATCGAATGCTTTATACACTGAAGGTTACTCGATCGAACAGTCTCATTATTCAATACAGTAGGCAATACAAGGAGTTACTTGATCGAGTGGTTTATTTCCACTCGATCGAAAGGTTTGACGCTTAGTTACTCGATCGCGTGGTTCATTTCCACTCGATCGAGTGGTTTTGCCTGTAATAGAGTTTTTCCAACTATTTTCGTATGGGCTTTTGTAATTAAGCTATGGATTAGGTTTAGAGAGGATTTTCGCATACTACTAAATACAGTAGACTGCGTAATCTTGCTCATTCACTTTTCACTGAAAAAAACTTCTACTGCTTCTTCATTTTTACCTTCCTTCTACTCTTTTGCTACTCGGATTCAAACTTGTATTCGGTATTATTATTCCCTTTTAATTCTTGTTCTTATTCTTAATACAATTAGTGCTTTTATTTCCTCTCTTCCTTTATTTTGCAATTGCTTATTTGTTTCCATCTTATTTTTATTATCATGTTTAATTCCTATCATTTTTATGTTATTGTTGTTAATTCAATGGTGATGCATAGCTAATTCCCTCTTGCTAAGGCTAGGGGATCCATGATTATGAAGGAAAAGTAGTTTCCATATTAGGTTAATGCTTGTGTAGTCTTTGTTGTTAATCGTTGTAGTTAATTGTATCTGTCTAATTGAGTCAACGCAATTAGACATTTTTATCATAGTAAACCTTGACCTGGACCGGAAGGTTGGAAAGGGTGAGACTCGTAGCGAACATTAGGGCATTGTAGTGAGGGCGGAAGCTTAGCTATCTGTGCTTTAGGGCGAATTGAGACCGGAAGGAGATATTCACTGCTCCTCAGACCATACTTGCATTTACCTGAGACTTAGATTACTTGACTGAATGATCATGGTGAACCGTCTGTCTTAGCTGCTTTCCTTATCTGTTTAATCCTTTTTCTCTGCTTTTTCTCTCTCTCGTTCTCATTAGTTTTGAACAACAACCGAATTAAAACCCCCCAACTTAGTTACCGTGACGAACTTAGACAAAGCTGACATTTTCCCATCTCCCTGTGGAGATCGACCCGACTTCCCTAGCTATATTAGTTAGACCCAGTTGGTTTTTTTTTATAGGTATACGACAGCCCTGTCAAATTTTGGCGCCGTTGCCGGGGAGGTGGCGCAATTTTGTTGCTTTATTTGAGTTTATCTCTCGTCTCAAGGTATTTATTCCTTGAGACTGATCTTATTTTTGCTAAGTTTTTGATTAGTTTTGCAGGTTATCTGTTCTATAAGAGAACGTCATCGCACCTGCTTTGCTTTGTAAATTCTATTTGCCGGGATGCCTAATATAGCCAGCCATTCAGAGCCTAATGTGGATTCGCTTCCAAAAGGTTTCCTATTACCCACTACTGAGTCGGGAACCTTTGGAATCCACCCATCTTAAGTACATTTGATCTAGAGAAATCTCTTTAGGGGGGTACCTGAAGAAGATCCATGCAGGCATATAGAGTTGTTTACAAAGTATTGCTCTACCATTCCTCTTGTTGTTGGGGTGACACAGGACAAAGTGAAGGGAGCTCTTTTTCCCTTTTCTTTAGCTGATGATGCCCGAGAATGGTTGAGGGATCTAGATAGGGAGGCAGCTGGTGTAACCGACTGGAGTTCTCTTGCTTTGGCCTTTTACAGGCGATATTTCCCACCGCAGCGTACCAATGCCTTGAGAGCTCAGATTACTTCTTTTAAGCAATTGCCTACTGAAGATTTGGATGGGGCGTGGGCGAGGTTCAAGAAGCTCATCCGTTCTGTGCCCCACCACGGTTTGCAGCGTTGTTTCCTTTGTACTCAGTTTTACAACAGACTATATCGAAACCAGAGAGCTATTCTTGATAGTGTAGCTAAGGGGAGATTCGCTAAAAATTTGGAGGATGATCAAGGGTGGCGTCTTATTGAAGAGATGGTTATCCATGTTGCAGAATATGGAAATCCCCGAGGTAGTGGGCAAGTTAACGAGTTGGTAACAGCTGCAGTGGAAAGTCCTAGCAAAAGTCTAGGTAATGTGGAGATTACGGAGGCTGTGAGTGAGAGCGCACAGGTTTGTTCAATTACTGAGCATGTGGAGTTATGTGGTAGATGTGACATGGAAGGGCATGACCCTATTGATTGTCTGGCAAGTATAGAGCGCGTCCTTACTTATCAGAAATACAAGCGAGGGGTCCCTTTTTCTCAATTATACGAGGAAATGAAGAATGTTCCTACTCCTTCTATGCCGGCACCGCAGCCGGTCTCTCCTTCTACAAACAAGGCAATTGCCGAACTGAAATCCTTGATGTTGAACTTGACGCAACAGTTTGGGGAGAAATGTAGCAAGAATGAAACTGTTATTGTGGAATTAAGAGCACAAGTCATGTAATTAACACTCGCGAAAGACCAAGCCAACCTTCTACCGACATGCGATCCGGTAAATGCTACGAATATCCAAGGTGGACTTACTCATGAGGGGCCAAAAGTACCAGAAGACGGGGCTTTGACAGCTGATAATGCCCCAGAAGATGATTTGGATGAGTTTTTGGACGAAATCCTTGCTGCGTGTTGTCCAGACACTCGATCGAGTGAAAATTCTACTCGATCGAGTGAATTAATCCATCCCATCACTCGATCGAATGATAATTATGGTCGATCGAGTAGTGCTCAATTTACAGATGCTCGATCGAGTGATATTCTTACTCGATCGAGTGAAATAGTTGGAAAAAGCACTCGATCGAGTGAACAAAGTGATCGATCGAGCAAACCTGAAAAAGAGATCACTCGATCGAGTGAAGAAAATGTTCGATCGAGTAAACACCAACATGAAATCACTCGATCGAGTGAGAAAAATGGTCGATCGAGTACCAGAAGCAGCGGAGATCCTATTTTGATATCTAATTCCGCTACCGTGTCATCTTCCCCTGCTGTGGAGACGTCACGCACTGATAAAGGTCAAGAGAAAGTCGCGGGTTCACTCATTGCTGCCAGAGTAGCCTTTCCAAGTCGTCTGAAGGACGCGAAGTTCGAGCGACAGTACGGTAAGTTTGTGGACGTTGTGAAGAACCTCCGTAATTGTCCCTTTACCGAACTTGTTACCCAGGTACCTACTTACGCTAAATTTATGAAAGATATTGTGACGCGTAAGAGAGAGCTAAGTGAATTTGAGACGGTTTCATTTATGGAAGAGTCTAGTAATTTACTTTTAAAGAAGGCTCCACCTAAAATGAAAAACCCGGGTAGTTTCTCTATTACCTGTGTTATAGGCAATTTAGTTATTGATAAGGCTCTTTGTGATTTAGGAGCCAGCGTCAGCGTCATGCCCCTATCTGTCTGCAAGAAATTGAATACGGGTCATCTTAAATTGACTAACATTACCCTACAGATGGCCGATAGATCTATTAGGAGACCCTTGGGTGTCTTAGAGGACGTGCCTGTGAAAATAGGCAAGTTATTTATACCAGTCGATTGCATTGTTTTAGACATAGCTGAGGACACCCGAACCCCAATTATCTTAGGAAGACCGTTCCTTTGTACAGCTGGGGCCATTATTGATGTCAAACAAGGGCATTTGACTCTTGCAGTAGGGGATGACGCGATCACTTTTAGCCTGCCTAGCACTTTGGCTCGGCCAATGATAGAGGATACTTGTTATTCGGTTGATATTATTGACGAGTCTATTTATGACTTCTGGTCGGGTTCTTTTATGAAGGACCCACTAGAAGCTCTTTTGCTTTTAGATGAGTGTGCAGATAACCCAGATGACGATGATGTTGTGTTGGATTTGCTTATAGATGATTTAGATGAGCGTGAACTCACCGACGCTGAGGGAGAGCAAGTGGAACAGATGATTAGTACTCTTTGCTCCATTGAGGTAAAGGTGCCAGAGCGTAAGCCTTTCCCCTCTCATCTAAAATATGCTTTCTTAGATGATACTAAGCGATATCCAGTCATCGTTAGTGCTAAGCTTGATAATGATCAGCTGACTTCTTTGTTAGCTGTGCTTACGAAAAACAGGAAAGCTTTGGGTTATTCGATGGACGATATCAAGGGGATTAGTCCCGATATTTGTATGCACAGGATAGAGCTGGAGGAAGATCACAAACCTTGCAGACAGGGTCAGCGCCGGCTGAACCAGAAGATGCAAGATGTTGTGATGGCTGAGGTAATGAAGCTGCTCGACGCAGGTATTATTTATTTTGTTGGTCATTCTAAATGGGTGAGTCCAGTGTAGGTGGTCCCGAAGAAAGGAGGGACTACCATGGTTAAGAATGATAAGAATGAGTTAATACCCACTCTAGTAGTGACTGGTTGGCGGATGTGTATAGATTACAGACAGCTGAATGCCGCCACCAAGAAAGATCACTTTCCCCTTCCTTTTATTGATCAAATGGTAGAAAGGTTAGTTTCTCATAAGTTTTTCTGCTATTTAGACAGGTATTCAGGGTTCTTTCAGATCCCTATCCACACAGACGATTAAGCTAAGACTACATTTACTTGTCCTCAAGGCGTGTTTGCTTATTGCAGGATGCCTTTTGGCTTATGTAATGCCCCTGCCACCTTCCAAAGGTGCATGATGGGGATATTTTCAGAGTATATCGAGTCTATTATGGAAGTTTTCATGGACGATTTCAGTGTCTATGGAAGTGATTTTTCTAACTGTCTGTCTAACCTTGATAAAGTGTTCGTAGCCACGCATTGAGGTTAATCTCGTGCTTAACTGGGAGAAGTGCCATTTCATGGTCAACGAGGGAGTTGTCTTAGGGCACTTATTTTCTGATAGGGGAATAGAGGTTGATAAAGCAAAGGTGGAAGTGATTCAGCAATGACCACCTTTTGTTAATGTTAAGGGGGTGAGGAGTTTCCTTGGCCACGCCGGCTTTTATCGCCGGTTTATCAAGGATTTATCGAAAATTGCTAAACCACTTACACAGCTGCTACTTAAGGATGCCCCTTTTGTGTTTACCGATGAGTGTCTTTCTGCTTTTCACAGGTTAAAGCAGGCTTTAGTCTCTGCGCCGATCATACAGCCTCCCGACAGGGACTTGCCGTTTGAGATAATCTGTGATGCCAGTGACTATGCACTAGGAGCGGTGCTAGGCCAAGGGAAAGACAAGGCTTTAAATGCAATCTATTATGCGAGCCGAACTCTGGATGAGGCTCAAGTGAAGTACACTACCACTGAAAAAGAGCTGCTAGCTGTAGTTTATGCCTTAGAGAAATTTCGCTCTTATTTGATCGGGTCAGAAGTTATTGTTTTTACTGATCATGCAGCTTTGAGGCATCTCCTTGCTAAGAAGGAGGCTAAACCACGGTTATTGAGATGGATAATCCTTCTCCAGGAGTTTGATTTGCAGATTAAAGATAAGAAAGGAGCTGAGAACGTTGTAGCTGATCATCTGTCGCGACTGACGCGACAAGAAGGGGAAGATTCTTTACCTATTGATGACTCTTTCCCTGACGATACTTTATTTGCTGTATTATCGTCTATTGTTAACCAAGAGCCTTGGTATGCAGATATAGCTAACTTCGTTGTCAGTGGCAAGCTGCCGCCTGACCTTTCTCATCAGCAGAGGAAGCGTTTTCTGTATAACGTTAAGCAGTATTTTTGGGACGATCCTTATTTATTTAAGGAATGTGCAGACGGTCTCTACAGACGGTGTATTCTGCAGTGGGAGACCAAAGTAGTCCTGGAAGGCTGTCACTCCTCCTACTATGGTGGTCACCACAGTCCATCGCGCACCGTGGCTAAGGTACTTCAGTCTGGTTTTTTACTGGCCTTCTTTCTTTGTTTCACGATGCTAAGTCTTTTGTTTCGACTTGTGATGCCTGCCAACGATCAGGGAACACTTCAAAGAGACATGAGATGCCACAAAATGGTATCTTAGAGGTTGAGGTTTTCGATGTCTGGGGCATTGATTTCCAAGGACCGTTCCCGTCTAGTAAAGGTAACAGGTACATTTTAGTGGTTGTAGGTTATGTGTCGAAATGGGTTGAGGCAATTGCCTCACCTCATTGTGATGGCAAGACCGTGATAAAAATGTTTAAAAAGGTCATATTTCCCCGATTTGGTGTCCCTAGAGTTATCATTAGTGATGGGGGAACGCACTTTAAAGAAAAGAAACTAACTTCCATTATGTGTAAAGTTGGTGTCCAACACCGGCGTGGTTTGGGGTATCATCCCCAAACTAGTGGTCAGGTTGAGGTCTCTAATCGCGAGTTGAAAGAGATGTTGTCTAAGGTAGTTTCTAAATCACGGAAGGACTGGAGTCTTAAATTAGAAGACACATTATGGGCCTACAGAACTGCCTTTAAGACACCAATTGGTGCATCACCTTATAGGTTAGTTTATGGAAAATCATGTCACTTACCTGTTGAGTTCGAATGTAAGGCTTGGTGGGAAATTCGTGAGCTTAACTTTGATCCTAAGTTGTGTGGTCAGAATCGTCTTTTGCAGCTAGATGAGTTAGAATAATTTAGGCTTAATGCCTATGATAGCTCGCGCATTTATAAAGAAAAGACGAAGAGATGGCACGACAAAAGAATTCTACCTCGGAAGTTTCATGTTGGGCAGAAGGTGTTGCTGTTTAATGCCCGACTGCGATTATTTCCTCGCAAGCTGAAGTCCAGGTGGAGTGGTCCTTATACGGTGACAGCTGTTACTAGATATGGATCCATTGAGCTAGAAGGTCCCGAGGGAAATTGGTTCAAGGTGAATGGGCAATATGTGAAGCATTATCACGAGGCAAATGAAGCAGATAATCGTGTTGAAGTCCTGTACTTCGACGAGCTTGACGCGCCAGTTTATTGATGCCAGAAACGTCGTGCGGGACCTCTTAAACCTGCGCTCTCCGGGAGGCAACCCGGACTGTTTTGTTGTATTTTTGTTGAACTATTTCTTTCCCTTTAGCTTTTTGTTGAACTTTAGACGTTGTTTTGTGCACCCTATGTACTCTCCTTGCTTTTTATGCGTGTTTTGCAGGTTAAGTTGCTCGATCGAGTAGTTTTTTCACTCGATCGAGCACTTTTGAGATGATATTCACTCGATCGAGTAGTTAAAGTACTCGATCAAAAAGTTGCATAATCACGTCCACTCGATCGAGTAATAATATTGCTCGATCGAGTCCTTCTGATACCAAATCACTCGATCGAGCTATTTCAAATCACTCAATCGAGTAGTTTCATCTTCCAGCTGTTACTTTTCTTCTGTTGAGCAACTGCTTTACTTCCTTTGACCTCCCATGTTCATGGTCGGTTTGGGGAGGTCCCTCTTCATGACATTTTGTAAGTCTTCCGACTCCACTTATCCTTTTCTCCTTAGTTTGCATTTCTTTCCCTATTTTTGGTACAATGAGGGTATTGTACGGTTTGGTTTGGGGAGGTATGCATCCATATCTGTGTCTGCATGTTTTCTTGCATTTTCGTTTGCACGTTTATTTATTTTCGCATGCATTGTCTTTTTTAATTCAAAAATCACATAAATTTCAAAAAATTTCACGTTTAATTTGAGTCGGAACGTTTGATCTTTGACGCTACATTGAATCTTTACCTTAGCCTTGCATATTCTTAACATTTAATTGGCATGATTATGTGCATGATCTACGAGTTTTTGTTTCTCTCTTACCTAAACGAATAGAGTTGACTCACATATCGGCAAGCTACATTAAATTCTGAGGTTAGAGGTTTATAAACTGGTGACATTCATGACCGGTTTCATTTAGGATGTGAGTAGTACTTTCTGTAAGGCATGTAACATCAATTTGCATAAGCATAAGTCTAGTCTTCTTAATACCTGTATGCATTCGGTCTGTGGATGGTGACATATGTTAGGAGAGGCAATTCCTTTTTATTACATTCTACCCATGAGCCCCACATAGCCAAATTGCCCTTTTGTCCTTTTAGCTACATACTATAATTTTTCCTACCCTAGCCGAGCTAGTAATGAGTAGCTGTTTGGAATGCTTTACTGCAGTTTGGTTATTTTTATCTGAATTCAGAAGATGGTGGAAGAATTGAAGGGAATGAAAGAAAAAAATGATGGATGAAAACGAAAAAAAAAAGAAGAGAAGAATGAAAAAAAATGGAAATATGAAAAAGAAAAAGAAAGAAAAATCATGTGCGGAGAATTGAGAAATTGTATAATGATTTTCACTCCTCTGTTTTACTTATATTTTATGGGGAGTTGACAAGTTTTTGGTGTATTGTGAGTTGAGTGCATTGAATGTGCACCGTTTTGATTTGTTATATTGAGTACGAAGTTGGGATGCAGTTCAATATTTGGATTCGTTGTTGCTAGCCTGGCTATTAACCCCACATATCCAAATTCATCTTAGCCCCTTCTTACCCATTACCTTACTTACCCAATTGTAAGTCCTCGGCATGTGTCTTGGTCATTAGTATGGTTGGAATGCGTATGTACGGTTGTAGAGACTTTATTCATGTTAACTGCATGCATGTTCATATAGGTCGAGTTAGGTGAGTGTCTTTACTTCTTTCTATCTTTCAGATATATACTCACCTCGTGCCTACATTTGAGTGATGAGCGACCCGTGAGAGTCCGATACTTTTGAGTCTTGCAAGGTCGACGGTTCAGTAAGTTTGAGACATTGATTTAACTCGTTTGTACTTATCATTAGCCACTTTGTTAGTTGTTGCATTAAACTGGTTTTCGTGGGTAATTTGTAGCTGATGCGTTGGTCCCGTTCCACTGTTTATTCTTAGTTGCATTCATAGTTTGCTTGGGGACAAGCAAAGGTTTGGTTTGGGGAGATTTGATGCGTGTATTTTATATAAGGTTTTTACCTCATTTCTACACGCATTTCTGTACTATTTACGTGGCATCTAGCTACAAATGCCCCCGAGTATTCTACTTTGGTTCATTTTATGTAAATTGTAGGAATAAACCAAAGAGGAGATAAATCGAGCCTAAACTCGTCCCATTTGCATGCATTCATGGAGAACAAGGAGCCGGAGCTTGGAATCTATCACTTTGATGACGCGTGAGCTGGTTTCGGAAGGTGTCTAGTGCCTAAACGTACCAAGATAGCTCGATCGACTACTTTTCTAGTCGATCGAATGCTTTATATACTGAAGGTTACTCGATCGAGCAGTCCCATTATTCAATCAAGTAGGCAATACAAGGAGTTACTCGATCGAGTGGTTTATTTCCACTCGATCGAAAGGTTTGACGCTTAGTTACTCGATCGAGTGGTTCATTTCCACTCGATCAAGTGGTTTTGCCTGTAATAGAGTTTTTCCGCCTATTTTCGTATGGGCTTTTGTAATTAAGCTATGTATTAGGTTTAGAGAGGATTTTCGCATACTACTAAATACAATAGACTGCGTAACTCTTGCTCATTCACTTTTCACTGAAAAAAACTTCTACTGCTTCTTCATTTTTACCTTCCTTCTACCCTTTTGCTACTCGGATACGAACTTGTATTCGGTATTATTATTCCCTTTTAATTCTTGTTCTTATTCTTAATACAATTAGTGCTTTTATTTCCTCTCTTCCTTTATTTTGCAATTGCTTATTTGTTTCCATCTTATTTCTATTATCATGTTTAATTCCTATCATTTTTATGTTATTGTTGTTAATTCAATGGTGATGCATAGCTAATTCCCTCTTGCTAAGGCTAGGGGATCCATGATTATAAAGGAAAAGTAGTTGCCATATTAGGTTAATGCTTGTGTAGTCTTTGTTGTTAATCGCTGCAGTTAATTGTATCTGTCTAATTGAGTCGACGCAATTAGACATTTTTATCATAGTAAACCTTGACCTGGACCGGAAGGTTGGAAAGGGTGAGACTCGTAGCGAACATTAGGGCACTGTAGTGAGGCCGGAAGCTAAGCTATCTGTGCTTTAGGGCGAATTGAGACCGGAAGGAGATATTCACTGCTCCTCAGAACATACTTGCATTGACCTGAGACTTAGATTACTTGACTGAATGATCATGGTGAACCGTCTGTCTTAGCTGCTTTCCTTATCTGTTTAATCCTTTTTCTCTGCTTTTTCTCTCTCTCAGTCTCATTAGTTTAGAAGAACAACCCAATTAAAACCCCTCAACTTAGTTACCGTGACGAACTTAGACAAAGCTGACATTTTCCCATCTCCCTGTGGAGACCGACCCGACTTCCCTAGCTATATTAGTTAGAGCCAGTTGGTTTTTTTTTATAGGTATACGACTGCCCTGTCAAATGGCTCGCAATATTAGGCATCTTTTGCAGAGTTGGCTGCAGAAATAGAAGTATCTTCTTTAAAAGACTAGTCTTATTCAAATAGAAATAATTCAAGATCAGGTTTAAAAGTACTCAAGACTTCCTTTTGACGATTCTTTCTCATCAAATTTTGTCAATAGCAAAAAGTCCGCTCCGGTTCAGGATCAGCTGGTACTAATTCAGACCTGTTAGACCTGGGCATAAAAAAAACTAGAGAAAATAAATAAGAACTCTCTCAAGGAATTAAAAATTCCCTCAGACTGAGACAAACATAAATAAGCGGATAAATAAGCTAATTGCCTCCCTGGCAACGGCGCCAAAATTTGACACGGTTGTCGCAACCCTATCAAAAATAAACCAACCGGCTCAACTAATAAATATAGTAAAGGTAAGTCGGGTATCGTACTCCACAGGGAGGCTATTATATCTACCTGCTATCTAAGTCTGTCACAGTAACAATTGGTTGTTTTGAATTTGTTTTCTAACCAACTAAATGAGATTAAGGCAAGAGAAATAGGGCAATAAGAATAAAGTGAAATAAACTGTGATCAACTAAGGAGAAGAATGCTAGGATGTCGGTTCACCATGGTAATTAGTCAATTCAGTCATAGATAACTCAGTCGGTCTAATGTGAGAAGGGTAAAGGAAAGGTCCTCTCGGTCCACTTTCTGCCCTAAAATACAACTAACTTAGCTCTCACCCTCATTAGTGTAGTCTTAATGTTCATAACAGGTCTATTCATTCCAATCTCTTGATCTAGGTCTGAATTTAACCGAATTAACTAGTTTAGAAGCGTGCACTCAACTAAACGATTACAATTATATTGTTATAAAGCAGTTCTGACAATCAACCATCTAATCTATTTACAGCATCATTAATTCACTACCATGGCTCCCCTAATCCTAACATAGAGAGAATTAGCTACTCATGATTACGAAACAAACAATAGCAATAAAAGATGATTTAATCAAAGACATAATATAGATATGGTGAAGATGAAATAACATAGACTAACAATAACAATAATTACAACAGGGATTAAGAACAAAAGATTAAGTTTGCAAAGAAGATTAAATAGAATTAAAGAAATAAGAAAGATTACAAAGCTCGAATCCCGGCAATCAGAGAGCAAAAAGCAACGTACTAAGGAGAAGAAAAATGTCTGCTTTCAAGAGTAATTAAGAGAGTAAGGGGTGACTAAGAGATAAGTGATAAATGTTTTTGACCTAATGACGTCTTCCCTTATATAGGGAAGATATTTATTAAACAAACTAAGTTACAAATTAAGCTTACACGAAATAAAAATCCCGTGTTATACAACAATCCTCTCGATCGAGGAACTTCAATCTCCTCGATCGAGCAACTCTCCAGCCAAATCCCTCGATCGAACAATTAGGGTCTTTGATCGAGGACTTTCAAATCAGCCTATTTCGATCGAGCTTAGCAGGGACTCGATCGACCATTCTTGAACCACCATACTCACTCGATCAAACAGAAAGACTAGGAAAAGCCTTCGATCGAGTGCTCAGCTACTGAAACAGCTTGTTTCTATCATTGGTTAGCTTCCGAGACACCTTCACGCTTCCTGGGGCACAGTATTCTGCTCAAAGCCTTCTATCTCCATAAATGCATGCTAAAAGGACTGAAAAGGGTACGATTCCACTACTTTCGGGTCCGTTCCTTCAATTAAGGCGAACCAAACCAAAGTAGCTGATCGGTCCGTTTCGTGTTCACAATTTATGGTGTGGTCGTTGGGTCACGTCCGAATCAAAACACAATTTATAGCTTCACAAACAACTCTACAATTAGTAAAGAGGCAAGTAAAGGTCGGATCCCAAGGGACGGGTATTGAAATAAGATTTCTATTGCAACTAGTGGTGTCTTAGGGGTGTCACAAATTGGGTTGATGTAGAAGGTCACTAAACTAAAATATCAATGGAAATAAACAAGCAAGATAAAATAAAAGGGTTGTAAACAATTGATTAAAAAGCACTAGGGTGTCATGGGATCATAGGGGAATCATGGGAATTGATCATACAAACATGTTCTCAAATTATAAGCAAGCAATTATTGTTGTGATGGATTGAGTTGGGTTATATCTTACAATCCTAGGAAAGTTTGGGTCCCGGAGCCGAATCGATTAGATTGTACAACACCTACAAGTCGACTTAGTCTTCCCTACTCAACAACATGCATGGTCTAACGAGACTCGAGTTGGGTTATGTCTTACAAGTCTCATTGAAAAGATAGGAGATGGTGGTAAATGCAAGGATTCATAGGCTTAGCATTTCATCAAATATAACATGTGCATGAGTTGAGATCAAAACAAGCAAGCAAATAAAACATGAAAGCATATTAATTTAAGCATGAATCATTCCCCATGTTGGTTTCCCCTAATCACCCATTAACCCTAGCTAAGAGACTACTCACTCATTATCATGTTGATCATGCTAGCAAGGTTGTCAATCATACCAACAAAAGGAAACATGATGAATAAATGAAAGTAATTAACAATAATTAAAGAGGGATTAAGAGAATTATACCTACTAATGATTCCAATAATAAAGCAAAGATAAAAGAAGTACTTGATGCTTGATTGAGAGGTTGTCAATCTCCCAATAATAACCCAAATAATCTTCAATTACCCAAAATAAAGGATGAACAAAAGAGAGATTAAGGAAATAAAACTTGTATTAGAACTTGATTAATTGTTGATTACAAAATTAAAGAGAGATTTGATTTGTATTAACTACTCAAATTATTGATAAGAAGAACATGCTCTTCTAATTAGACTAATGGGGTATTTATAGTGGAAATTAGGGGGATGCATTAGGGTTAACTAAGGGCTAAACTAGTAATTACACTTTTTAGATTAAGCGAGGGGAGGAGCGGTATTTTTCGAAGGAAGGGCTTCTTTCTTTGTAGCTTGGAGAAGACGAAATTGTTTGTAGAGGAATCCGAGCGGATTAGTGTCGGGACGGGCGGATTCGGGCGGTGGAACACGAGCGGCTTTGGAGGAATCCGGGCGGATTTCGCGTGCTAACCGAGCGTCGTGGGATGAAACCGCACAGATTGTGCAGGTGGAGGACGACCGGATTGTAGTCAATCCGCACGGATTGTTCTTCAGCAAGATTTCTTCTTCCTTTCTTCCCTTTTCTTCATAAATTCCTTGGGGATTTCCTTGGGGTCTCAAGGATCCTTTCTCAATATTGCTCATCTACTATAATATGTACAAAGGCCTTCTAAACTTGTCTCTCCTTGATGCTTGGTCATTGGATTCGATCAATTTAGTCTCGTTTTGCCATGAAAATGCAAGATTCTTACTCCTTTCCTACCAAGGGATCAAAATCTCAAAGAATATGCAAAACAAAGAACTAAAGATAATAAACGACCCAAATATGCACTAAAAAGCATGGGAACAAGGCTAATTCGGGGGCTAAATATGCGCTAATTATGGTCACATCAAATATCCCCAAACCAAACTTTTGCTCGTCCCGAGTAAAGAGGTGACAAAGACTAGGACCATTATTTAAACTAACCTAATAACATAGCCGATATGAGACAATTAGCGGGTCTCACTCCGCCCCTTCAACTCACAACAAGACAACCATAAGGTAGGATGCCTTCTTGCAAGGCAAGGTGGGTCTTGCCAAAATGGCGACACATCCAAACATTAAGTACACAAAATCACATAATGGATGCATCTACAAAAGAATAGCCACTTCCTCATCAAGCGGCGGAGGCACTAAAGAGGAACAAATTTAAGAGCATGTAATCCTTCACAAATACTAGTTCAACAAATTACTAAGGCTAATAGGATGGCACTAAATCACCTCCAAATGGTGTTAAACTAGACTACTTTTGTCCTCAATTTCCAAATGCTTTCGTCAAGAGCGATCGGATGGTGGTGGAATGATGATCCCTATGATGCTAGTAGCATATGACATGACAAGTCTCGAATTCTCTACAAAAGTAAAGGTCATGGATCGTCCCAAGCTCGACAAAGTGGCTTGACAAAAAGGCTTTTTGGGAATGAAATGCTCAAATATTTATACACAACGGGTGGATATGACTAGTATTCAAAATTGTCCTCATTTCCCTTTCACATTTCAAAAATTTAAGATGGGGTTTGTCCCTTCCGGGCTAGTGTCCTTTGCTTTCACCAATCGTTTATTAGGCAACCGGTTAACCTCTAGACAATAGCTTTTCGGGGTGATAGTCACTCTGTCTCTAGGCGGCCGAATTCACAACCGTGTGGGGGCCCAATTCAATGGATCCCGCTCCAAAGCACGTCGAAGTGGTTCGCCTCCATCAAAACAAATTAAATTTCTCAACATTCAACAATTCATAACATTTGAGGTTTCCTTGGCATTATATTACTTCCACATGACAAAATTCTTTGAAATGAGCACTTCAAGCTTATTGATAGAAAATATTTTTGGGTTGCCTTACCACAAGGTCAATCAAGGTCACCTAGACAAGTTAACCAAGTCCACATCGCATCATGGGGTTGGATAGGTGACTCACATGCAAACCCTTGACTAGGCTTTGGGTCATGGGTCAAAAGACACTAGTATGACACTATCTAGGGTGTTTTACAACCATTCTAATAGGCAAAGTCTTAAGTTGAACAAGTATTTGTAATGGCTTAGTTGCTCTTGTCAAAGTTCCTAATTAGGCATTTTTCAAAACTTTTATCTAAATGAAACTATATGCTATGATGCAACTAATATAAACATCCTAATGCAAGTAATTCTATCATCTAATATGACATATAAACTAAATGCATATCCTAAGTTCACATTGTTATACCGCATCAAACAAAATAAAGCCACATAGTCATTAACATAAAGAGGAAAAAGGAGATTGGAAAGATCATACAATGCGGTCTTCATGATCCTCATGTCTCGGATGTGGCGTAGTCAATCAATGTGAACAAGGATAGAACAAACACAATATATACAAACAATATATACAAGACTACACTACAAAAGGAAATAAACATGTTTTTGGCTTTTCAATTTTCAAATTTTTATGATTTTCAAAATTTTTCAATTTTTATCATTTTGGAATATAAAGTTAAGTTAGAATTCCACATCCCCACACTAATATGGGCATTGTCCTGAATGGCCAAAATGATGGGAAATTATGCAAAGATGATGCATGATTTCTATACTAAATGCAATCTACACTAGTCTACACTACATGATGCATGGTTTTTGTTATGACGGAGAGGATAATTTAGATTACCTCCCGTTGTGTATGCATTAACTTCCCCAAACCGAGTTAGACACTATTGCTAATGTCCAAGGATGGGTGTAGTTCATGCACACACTATGCAATGCATGAAACTAATTTGTCATTTTGGATTTTGAAAGTGGGAACAATAAAATTAGAACACCTCAATGGTACCGAGGTGTGAGTCCTCTATGGTGCTAGGACTACTCCAACAATGATCAAGAAAATAATTAAAACAAAGAGAGAAATAGACAAACCATGAGAGGGTAGGAGCCTCCAAGGCTTGCTAATCTTCCATCATATCATCACCATCATCACTTTCCTCATTAGAAGTGGTCTCATTGCCACTTCCCTCTTCATTTGCTTCTTCACTTTCTTCTTCACCTTGCTCATCATCTTGCTCACCATCCTCTTCTCCTTCTTCACTTGCTTCTTCATCAATGTTATCATCAACCTCTTCATTACCGACAACCTCATTGTCACCCGAAACGACCCTAGATGCACCCGGAAATAGGACTTCTCTATCCGCCCAACTAGGCAAACGACATGATGGATCAAGTAGTCCTTGCCTAGCTAAGTGTAGGAGGGGTGGATATTGAGCCAAGTAAGCATTTTTCTGATCCTCAAAGGCTTGCTTGTGCATTGCTTGCATGAGAAGAGTCAAATAATCATTTCTAGCTTCAACACCTTCCGGCTTGAACTCTTGGTACTCAAAAGGGTAAGGTGGTGTGACAATGGAAGAGGAGGGCATTTCAAGTTCACCCTTTTGTTGTCGAATAATATACTCGGCCTCTTTTGAAAGGGGAAGTAGATAATTGGTCCGGTGGACGCTTAGACGACAAATCTTTGAAGGCAAAGTAAACGATCTAGCCTCACTAGTGAGCCATCCATACTTGGTGTCAAGAGGGTTATGGGAACCCACTTGTACTTGTGTATCATAGTATGCATATCAACAAGATGACCACCCTCCTTTGCTTCATACTTGTTATCCTTGTTGAAGTTAGGATCAAAGTATTTAGCTATGATAGTGACTAGGCCGTCATTGACAATAACGGTAGTGCCTTTCTTCCCACAATCAATGTTGAGCCATCTATCTACCAAAAGCCTTAAAGAGTTGAAAGGCTTGGTGTGTACTCTTCCAATGTTCAAAGCCGATTCAAGAAGAATAAAATCAAGTTTGGTGAAATGGTTGGTATCTTTCCTTGCAATAATGGTGTTTCCTATGACCTTGTGCCATACCCTTATGCCCGTATGGTGGACTAAAAGAGCACGACTCGCATGAAAATCCTCAAATTTCCTTCCGGAAATTGCCTCCCAAACAGGGTCGGGGTCATACTTTCCATAATTCTTAAAATAACTCGGTTCATCACTAAGACCCAAAATTTCACCCAATTCCCTAAAGGAAATGCATCTACTAACATTAGCTAGACGAAACTCGAGGTTCTCCCTAGTCTCAACTTTGGTGACTTTCAAAGAACTCAAAAACTCCAAGGTAAGGGAGGGGTATGTCAATTCTTTTGATTCAAACAATTTCTTCAACCCCATTGCTTTGAAAAAGGCTCTAGTTTGCTCAAGGACACCCAACTTATCTAAGGTATCTTCACAAATAAACTTGGTGGATTGAAATGATTTCCTAGCAAACTTGGCAAAAGTATCTCTATGGGTTTTGGAAATAAAAGTTACCTTCGGATAATGCAAAAGTTGATCAATTTCCGGAGTCGTAGATGTTGTTGCTCCCATAGAAGGTTGTTGTTGTTGTTGCACTTCCAAGTTTGGGGTTGCTACCACCATAGCCAATGCTTTCTTTGCTTGAAGAGCCTTTTGCCTTTGTGAAAGTGTCTTAGCCTTTGGTGCCTTTGTTGCCTTTGTTGCTCCCTTAGTCCTTGCCATTGATGAATTAACCAAGAAAAGAATGAAAAATCTTCAATTTGTAGTGTACCCAAATCGATTTAAAGGTGAAAGGCTTTGCCTTTATGAATTCAAAAATCGACTCAAAGGTTGAAGATTTTGTGCTTGGTTTTGATTTTTATTGAAAAAGGAGTGATTGATTTGTTGTTAAAAGGATGATTTGATTTGATTTTGGTGAATGTAGTTGAGGAATTTTGTTTTTGTGATGGAGAGGATGAGGGTTTTGATGTTTTTGAGTAGTGTTATGAATGAATGAATGAATGAATGAATGAAGGTGGGAGGGGTTTTATAAAGCCCGAAAAAATTGAATCGCAGGGGCAATCCGTGCGGTTTCGCTCAAGACGGGCGGATTTCGCACTTTCGGGTTGGGAAAAACTCGCCTAAAGACGGGCGTCTTTAAGAGAAGACGCTCGGATTCGCTGACACGGGACGGGCGGATTCTTCAGAAGACGGACGGATTTCAGTCCAGGAATTTTTCTTGTTTTCCTCAGCAATGAAGACGGGCGTCTTCCTTTCAAGACGGGCGGATTTTCAGAGATGAGCGGATTGCTGTTCAGGACGCCCGGATTCTCTTACAGTCAAAAATCTTTCAAAAATTCATCTCATAGGGACGTGCGTCTTCTACCCAATACGCTCGGATTGTCTATAGACGGGTGGATTCTCCTGAATCCGCTCGGATTCGGCCCCTTTGTACCCGGATTCAGTTCTATCCGTGTACAATGCATATCCCTTATCATTCTTCCATTCTTCTTTATATCTCGTGTTCTTCATTGTGGGGGCACTACTAAGGCATGGATAGCCTAGGCAATTGCCATCCCCACACTAAGCTAAAGCACTACACATCAATTGAAATTATTAGTCCCTCCCTCACTTCTCTCAAACATGACAATTATCTTGATCAAAGTAAATAAAAATCCAAAGATGACAAAAATGCAATACAAGAATTGAAATGCAAGTTAGGGAGTTAGAAATATTTATAAATGGTGGTTTAGGGAGGACTCCACCAAACTCTCATTCTTGATGAGATGTCAAGGGGGCATGTCCAAGGTGTTGTTGATGTTGCTCAACACCTTGAAGAAGTAATCAAAAGCTTGTTCATATCATGGTAGAGGTCTTCAATAGACCTTGGCCCTTGTTGTCGGTCTTGATCGATGGCATTACCAATGTAGGGATTAAAAATCCCTTCAAATTCGTCGTCCCAAAGACCACAAACTTCATTAAGTTGATCATTGAAAATCTCTTGATTTGATGGAGACAACTCACCCAAATTCTTTTCTTGGCCAATGAGGCCATCTTCTTCTTCTTTGATTGATTTTGATGAGCTTTGCAAGCTCTCCTTGTCACAATTCACTTGCTCTTTGAATGGAGCATCTTCAATTTTCTTCTTCCATGGAGTTCCGATTTCTTCCTTTCATCCTTTCGGCTATAATGATCAATCATGAAACACGGTTCATATAAACGAGGAGCTCTCATAGTCTTGTCAAGATTAAAGGTTATGCTTTCATCTCCCACTTCTAGAGTGAGCTCACCATGTTTCACATCAATCACCGCACCCGCGGTGTGTAGGAAAGGTCTTCCTAGAATGATTGGAATGTTGGAATCTTCCTCCATATCAACAATGACAAAGTCCACCGGGATGAAAAACTTCCCAATTCGCACGGGGACATCTTCCCATATCCCTAATGGTGTCTTCGTCGATCTATCGGCCATTTGGAGTGTGATGTTGGTGCATTTAAGCTCTCCCATCCCCAACCTTTTACTCACCGAGTACGGCATAACACTCACACTAGCTCCTAGATCACATAAGGCTTTGTTGATCGTTGTGTCGCCAATGGTACACGGTATTGAGAAGCTTCCCGGATCCTTTAGTTTTGGAGGTGAACTCCCTTGAAGTATTGCACTACTCACCTTAGTGAAGGCGATAGTCTCAAGTTTCCGGATCGACTTCTTCTTTGTGAGGATATCTTTCATGTATTTCGCATAGGCCGGCACGTGATTTATTAATTCCGTGAAAGGAATTGAGACTTCCAAATTCTTCACAATTTCCATAAACTTTCCAAGTTGGTCATCAAATTTGGGCTTGGCTTGACGACTTGGAAAAGGAAGTCTAATCACAATGGGCTCCTTCTCCTTGACCTTGTCTTCATTTCTATTTGAAATTTCTTCTTTTGATGATTCTCCATCTTTGGAGTTTTGCACAATTTCTTCCTTATCACTAGCTTCCACAACTTCATCCTCAACTTGCTTCTTCGGTGCTTCATACCTTGTACCACTTCTCAAGTGAATGGCACTAACCGTTTCATGTCTTGGGGGATTACTTTGAGGTGGTAATTGCCCCTTTTGTCTTTGTGAGCTTGAAGATGCTAGTTGAGTCAATTGTGTTTCCAACATCTTGGTGTGAGCTAGAATGTTGTTGATGGTGGTTTCCTTTGCTTGACTATCTTTTTGCATTTGAGTGAAAAATTCTTGTTGATTCTTTTGCATTTGGAGGACCGCTTTTTGGACATCAAAACCTTGGTCATTTTGGTGATTGCATGGATTTTGATTTTGGTAACCTTGGTTTTGATTGTAAAAGGGTCTTTGATTTTGGTTTCTCATGGGTGGTGAAGTGTATGTTGTTTGAGGGTTTTGAACATTTTGGCTTTTGTATGAGAGATTTGGGTGAAACTTGGTGTTTTCATTGTAATAGTTGGAATAAGGGGTACCACTCTTGTATGCTTGGAAAGCATTCACTTGTTCATTTGTTCCCCTACATTCACTTTGGTCATGTCCCAAAGTTCCACAATTCTCACATATCCCACTTGGGATTGATGAGGATGCCGTCATGGCATTAACATGATGCTTTGGTGATTTTGAGACTTCTTCAAGTCTAGCCATAGCTTTTTCAAACTTCAAATTAATTGTGTCAATATGAGCACTAAGTTGAGCACCCAATTGAGTAACGGAGTCCACTTCATGCTTTCCTCTTCTAGTAGCCTTGCGAGGTCTACTATATTGTGAGTTATGGACCGCCATTTCCTCAATTTTGTTCCATGTTTGATTGTCATCAACTTCGGTGAACATTCTATTTGATCCCATGTTGAGAATGTTCCTTGAATCTTCATATAAACCGTTCCAAAATTGTTCTACCAAGAACCATTCGCTAAGTCCATGGTGAGGACATGAGCGACCAATTCCCTTGAATCGATCCCAAGCTTCATACAAAGATTCTTCATCCCTTTGCTTAAAACCCGTAATTTGAGCTCTTATCATGTTAGTCTTTTCCGGTGGGTAGAATTTTTTGTAGAAAGCTAGAGCCAACTTCTTCCAAGAATCAATTCCGAGAGTGGCCTTATCAAGGCCCTTCAACCATTGTTTTGCGGTGCCGATTAGAGAAAAAGGAAATAAGACCCATCGAATTTGGTCTTGAGTCACACCGGTTTGAGAAATCGCATCACAATAGTCGCAAAAGGTTTCCATATGAGAATGAGGGTCTTCACTAGGCATCCCCCCAAATTGGCTCCTTTCGACTAATTGGATAAAGGCGGATTTGGCAATAAAATTTCCGGTTAGATATTGTGGTGTAGGAGTACCATTGGGTAGGTTCTCCTCGGTGGGTACGGAATGTGACGAGAATTTAGGCATTGTAGGTTGATTTTGGGTGGTATTGTGTAATGGGTTCTCCTCTCCTTCTCTTGCAAAAGGGTTGATGAACTCAATTGTTGGTTGAACAACATCACTAATACCTCTCAAATTCCTCCTAGCAAATCTCCTATTGTTCGTCAAGGTTCTTTCAATTTCACGGTCAAAAGGTAACAAATCACCTTGTGACTTTCTAGACATGCAAAATATCAAACAACTCGAAAACAATTAGAACAAACCTTGAGGAGTTTTACTTCCCCAAGGCGAAGAAAGACACAACTAATAACAATAAAAGGAAATCTAAATCAACTAAACACTGTCCCCGGCAACGGCGCCATTTTTGATCGGTCCGTTTCGTGTTCACAATTTAAGGTGTGGTCGTTGGGTCACGTCCAAGTCAAAACACAATTTATAGCTTCACAAACAATTCTACAATTAGTAAAGAGGCAAGTAAAGGTCGGATCCCAAGGGACGGGTATTGAAATGAGATTTCTATTGCAACTAGTGGTGTCTTAGGGGTGTCACAAATTGGGTTGATGTAGAAGGTCACTAAATTAAAATATCAATGGAAATAAACAAGCAAGATAAAATAAAAGGGTTGTAAACAATTGATTAAAAAGCACTAGGGTGTCATGGGATCATAGGGGAATCATGGGAATTGATCATACAAACATGTTCTCAAATTATAAGCAAGCAATTATTGTCGTGATGGATTGAGTTGGGTTATATCTTACAATCCTAGGAAAGTTTGGGTCCTGGAGCCGAATCGATTAGATTGTACAACACCTACAAGTCGACTTAGTCTTCCCTACTCAACAACATGCATGGTCTAATGAGACTCGAGTTGGGTTATGTCTTACAAGTCTCATTGAAATGATAGGAGATGGTGGTAAATGCAAGGATTCATAGGCTTAGCATTTCATCAAATATAACATGTGCATGAGTTGAGATCAAAACAAGCAAGCAAATAAAACATGAAAGCATATTAATTTAAGCATGAATCATTCCCCATGTTGGTTTCCCCTAATCACCCATTAACCCTAGCTAAGAGACTACTCACTCATTATCATGTTGATCATGCTAGCAAGGTTGTCAATCATACCAACAAAAGGAAACATGATGAATAAATGAAAGTAATTAACAGTAATTAAAGAGGGATTAAGAGAATTATACCTACTAATGATTCCAATAATAAAGCAAAGATAAAAGAAGTACTTGATGCTTGATTGAGAGGTTGTCAATCTCCCAATAATAACCCAAATAATCTTCAATTACCCAAAATAAAGGATGAACAAAAGAGAGATTAAGGAAATAAAACTTGTATTAGAACTTGATTAATTGTTGATTACAAAATTAAAGAGAGATTTGATTTGTATTAACTACTCTAATTATTGATAAGAAGAACATGCTCTTCTAATTAGACTAATGGGGTATTTATAGTGGAAGTTAAGGGGATGCATTAGGGTTAACTAAGGGCTAAACTAGTAATTACACTTTTTTAGATTGAGCAGGGAGGAGCCGGTATTTTTCGAAGGAAGGGCTTCTTTCTTTGTAGCTTGGAGAAGACGAAATTGCGCTGTAGAGGAATCCGAGCGGATTAGTGTCGGGACGGGCGGATCTAATCCGCTCGGATTCTGGCGGTGGAACACGAGCGGCTTTGGAGGAATCCGGGCAGATTGTGGCAGTGCTAACCCGAGCGTCTTGGGATGAAACCGCACGGATTGTGCAGGTGGAGGACGGTCGGATTGTAGTCAATCCGCACGGATTGTTCTTCAGCAAGATTTCTTCTTCCTTTCTTCCCTTTTCTTCATAACTTCCTTGGGGATTTCCTTGGGGACTCAAGGATCCTTTCTCAACATTGCTCATCTACTATAATATGTACAAAGGCCTTCTAAACTTGTCTCTCCTTGATGCTTGGTCATTGGATTCGATCAATTTAGTCTCGTTTTGCCATGAAAATGCAAGATTCTTACTCCTTTCCTACCAAGGGATCAAAATCTCAAAGAATATGCAAAACAAAGAACTAAAGATAATAAACGACCCAAATATGCACTAAAAAGCATGGGAACAAGGCTAATTCGGGGGCTAAATATGCGCTAATTATGGTCACATCAGTAGCCTATTCGGGGCATTTTGCAATATAAAACTACGAGAATGACATAGAAATACGTGCATAAGAGGCCAAAAAGGACTATATAAAATGCACGTATCAGCACGATGGTCCGAAAATACAATAACCTTCGATCCAAGTAGGTAGGAGCGGAACTTGTCCAAAGCATACACTATAACAAGAAGTTCCTTTTCCGTGGTATCATAGTTGACTTGTGATGCATCAAGGGTCTTTCTTATATAATATATGGAATGTAAAGCTTTTCCAACTCGTTGGCCAAGAACCACGCCAACAGCATAGTTGCTTGCATCGCACATTATCTCTAAAGGTAACTCCCAATTTGGGGGTTGGGTGATTGGTGCCGAAATTAGAGCCTCTTTGATCCTATAAAAAGCTTCAACACACTCATTAGTAAATTGGAACGGGGCATCCTTAAGTCAAAGTTGAGTGTGGGGTTCTGCAATTTTGGAAAAATCTTTAATGAATCGTCTGTAAAACCCCCCATGACCGAGAAAACTCCGCACCCCTTTGACATTCACGAGTGGTGGTAGTTTCTCTGTCACTTCAACTTTGGCTTTGTCAACCTCGGTGCCCCTTTCCGTAATCAAATGACGTAAGACAATGCCTTCATTGACCTTGAAATGACACTTTTCCTAGTTTAGCACAAGACTAACATCTTCACACTTTTGCAAGACAAGAAATAGATTATGCAAACAAGAATCAAAGTCTTTTCCATAAACACTAAAATCATCCATAAAAACCTCCATTATGGTTTCTAAGTGATGGGGCATATTCTGCACCCGCTGACCGAGTCAACATATTGAGCAAGGTCAAAGATATCCACAGCAAGTCAACACCTTGGACAGCCTAACCGACGCAGCCTGTCGGCCTGTCACTTGGGTCTCGGCTAGGCAACTAGCCAGCCGGGATACACATCCGCGTACTCACATCCAAGACCCCTCGGCATGGAGTCAACAGGGCCCGCCGGCCTGCCATGGGTCCCTCGGCCGAGGGTAGAACAGTCTTTCCACCTGCTCTGCCACTTGGCCACTACGTGACAAAAGGTGAAAGTCTATAAATACACCTCAACCCTCATTGAGGAAAGGATCCGAAAATAATCAGTTAAACACACTAATCTGGTATAAACTCCCTTATCTCTCTACAATATACTTTGTGCCAAGTAAAACACAACTTAATCCCTTTAAGTTTACTGACTTGAGCGTCGGAGTGAGTTCGCTCGGTATTAAGCCGAGCCCTCAGTTTGTTCATTGTTTCAGGAGAGGCCGAAAGAAAGAGTCAAGCAAAGTCATCATTCTACAAGCTTACGTGGTAACAAATCTGCTCTGGAACTACACCCGGAACAATTGGCGCCGTCTGTGGGGAAACCATACTAAAAGCTAGTCAAATCCCTTACAAAAAAAAAACACAAAACCCACCTAACAAGCTAAGAAGATGTCAAAGCAACAAGAAGTAATTGTGATCGATTTAAATCGCATTCTACCGGGATGACACGGTCCCCATTCCCGAGATCGGGCGAGTCCCCCACCGGCCGAGTAATTCAACCGGCGTACGAGATGCCAATAATACGAAAACACGCTGCCGCCGCCATGTCCTTGTCATGGGACATGTGGTCGATGCAACCAAACTAAAGTCGTTCCGGACATGATGGGTATACGCCGATCACCCCCGCCGCAACGACGGTGACGGCAAAGACACCCGCGGGTGACCAGGGCCCATAAAGTGACTCCGATCAACTTGACCGGAGCAATACAAGGAGCGGAGCATGCAAGGACGCCGGCGGTGCCCGTGGTGTCGATGCGGACCAAAGTCCTTCCCCACCTCACGGGAGGACAGCGTCGTCGCGCGGCAACAACGAGGCCACCCCGAAGAAACGAAGAAAGGAGCCCGACTCACCAGAGTCGGATAACAAGAAGCCCTTCCCGCTACGGGGAGAGAAGCCGGACTAGGGATGCGAGGAGCCGATCGCCGCGTGTCATTCGGCACGTGGTCAGACAGCCCCTCCATGACTACGTCCTCGAATTTCCGGTGCCGACCAAACTGAAGCTACCGTCCCTATCATACAAAGGGGACAGTGACCCAACCGACCACGCCGAGGCTTTCGAGTTTTACATGTCGGTGTGGGAGCAGCCTGATGAGATATGGTGTCGAGTCTTCCCAACAACCCTGCACGGGATGGCCCAAAGTTGGTACAAAGGGCTACCTGATGGCTCGGTGTACTGTTATGCCGACCTCAGGGATAATTTCATAGCCCAGTACGCTTGCAACAAGCGAAGGGCCGTGGAGACATCGGATCTCCTGACTATCCGACAGGGGGAAGAAAAATCCCTCCGCAGCTACGTCAAGAGGTTCGACGCTAAGGTTCGGCAAATTCGTGAATCGAACCCGAATCGCGCCTTCGCGCGATGAAAGGCTGCCGAAAGGCGATTTCAAAAATGAGCTCATCAAGTGCGAGGACCTCAATCTAGCCTCCGCCAGAAAGATGGCCGACCGAGCCATAAAGGTAGAGGACTACCACAAGACTGGGTAGGCCACGCCGAAGCCGGGCAACCAGAGAGGAGGAGCCACGGGAGAACAACGACGAGGGTCGCCGTGACAATAATCGGTCACGACTGAAAGATCTAACAGAAATGAGAACTCGGCGGGCGCCGGGGGGAGTTTGGGACCATACACCCAGAAGCGGTACCACGGTCTCACCCCCCTGGTCAAATCACCGGCCGAGGTCTTTGCCCTGAGCAAGAATAAAGGGCAGAAGTGGGCAAGGCCCCCCAAGATGAAGGCGGAGGGCGACGCAAGCCAATTTTGCGATTACCATGGCCAGCCCGGCCATAAGACCGACGACTGTCGGCATCTGAAGAACGTCATCGAGGAGCTGATCCGAAAGGGGGCCCTTAGCAAGTACGTAGCTGGTTCCCCGGAAACGAGCTCCGACGGGGCGAATAGGAAATAAGTATTCCAGAGGATGGGAGTGATCCAGGTGGTTATCGGAGGAAACGAGAACGGAGGGTCAGCTAATGGGCACAAACGGCACCTAAATGAGCTTTACCAAGCCATCAACTTTGTGCCCACCACAGCGATCCCCGCTTCCACCGTCCCCGACATAACCATCGGAAAGAAAGACTACGAAGGAGTCGTAGGTCCCACACAGCGATCCGCTGGTAGTCCACCTAGACATAGCCAACCACTTGGTTAAGAGGTGCCTAATTGATACAGGCGCCTACACAAACATCATGTTCAGGGAATGTTTCCTCAATCTCGGTCTGAAGATTGAGGACCTGAGCCCCTGCGCCAACCCACTATACAACTTCTCTGGGGCCGGCCTAGTACCCCTGGGGTCAATCAAGTTGCCGGTGATGTTTGGCCAAGCAGATGCGGCCAAAAATGTTTGGTCTGAGTTCGTGGTTATTGATGGTTCGTCTGCCTACAACGTTCTCATCAGCCGAGTGACTTTGAGTGAAGCCGATGCGGTAATGTCCATCCGGGCCCTGACATTAATGTACGTCTCGGACCGGGGGGAAGCACAAAAGCTCATCTCAAAAGACGAGAGGGACGAAGTGGTCAATATCCAAGTATCTGCCAGGGGGTGCAACATGCAATCCCTCAAAGTGGCGAAAAAGTCAGAGAAGGGGAAGAGCTCATCCTTACGACAGGAGGGTGATCCGATGAGCACCAACACCGTCAGCATGGTTGAGGGAGCCGAGACCGAACAAGTAGAAATTGATCCAGGACGCACCGTAATCGGTGTCGGCACGGGAGCCAAAGTTCGAGCCGATCTCCTAGACCGCCGAGGAAGAACAAAGACGTCTTCGCGTACTCAGCCGCCGAGATGCCAGGTGTGAGCCGAGAGGTGATCGTTCACAAGCTGAACGTGCTCTCCAACGCTCGCCCTGTCAAGCAGAAGATGAGGAACTCCTCGGCCGAGAAAGATGACGCCATCAAGGCCGAGGTAGATAAACTATTAGAGGCGGGTTTTATCATGCCTTGTACTTACCCTGAGTGGCTAGCAAATGTTGTAATGGTGAAGAAGTCATCAGGGGGGTGGAGGATGTGTGTTGATTTTACAAATCTTAATAAAGCATGCCCTAAAGATTGCTATCCCTTGCCTCGAATAGATAGTTTAATAGACGCAATGGCAGGCTACACTATTCGAGACGCTCGACGCCTTCTCGTGGTACCATCGGTATTCATGGTCGAAGAAGATATGCCTAAGTGCGCATTCATCACCATACACGGCACATACATGTATAAAATGATGCCGTTCGGTTTGAAAAACGCTGGCGCAACTTACACTAGGCTGGTGGACAAAGTGTTCCAAGATCAAAAAGGGCGAAACATCGAGGCTTACGTCGACGATGCTATTGTAAAAAGCAAGTCTGACAGCGAGCACTTGGCCGACTTGAGCGAAACATTTTGTTCACTAAGGAAATACAAGATGAAACTTAACCCAATGAAATGCAACTTCGGTGTCCGGGCAGGTAAGTTCCTCGGCGTGCTTGTCAGCGCCAGGGGAATTGATGCCAATCCAGAGAAAGTCCAAGCAATACTGGACCAACCGGAGCCGAGGAATCGGAAAGAGGTTATGATGTTGACCGGGAGGATGGCGGCTCTTGCCCGTTTCATCTCTCGGTCAGCCGACAAGAGCACCCCATTCTTCAAAGTGTTGAAGGGGAATAAAGACTTGGTGGGGAGGAACGAGCACGGCTTTCGTGCAATCGAAAGCTCATCTTCAAACTCTCCCAACCCCTGTCCAGGCCGATCTTTGGGGAGACGCTATATCTATACATAGCGATTACCTCGGCCACGGTCGGTGTCGTAATCGTCGAGAAGAAGACAAGCAAGCAACACCCAATCTACTTTGTCACCATACATCACGCCTGAGAAAGAAATTACCCACCGATTGAAAAAGCAGCCTTTCTTTGTCGTCGTTGCCGCAAGGAAACTAAAACCTTACTTCGACGCACATCCCGTGACGGTCTTAACCGACCAACCATTGGAGAAAGCATTGGAAAAATTTGAACAATCCGGCAGGCTCATCAAATGGGCAGTAGAGTTATCCGGCTTCGGCATTCAATACAAGCCGAGGCCCTCGATAAAAGGGCAGGCACTTGCAGACTTCCTGGCCGAGTGCACATATCAAGAAGAACCAAACCCCGGAGTATGGGAAGTATACACCGACGGGTCCTCCACGACGAACAGCTCAGAGCGGCATCCTTATCATCGGCCCCAAACGGGGACGAGTTTGAGTACGCCTTGAAATTTACCTTCTCGGCCTCAAACAACGAATCCGAATACGAGGCGGTGATAATCGGAGTCGAGCTAGCTAGAGTCACGGAGCAGAACACATTGTGTTGAAGACAGACTCACTATTGGTGACTAACCAAATCAGAGGAGAGTATGAGGCTCGAGATGACAGGATGGTAAGATACCTGGAAAGGGGAAAAGCTGACACTGCTAAATTGAAATCTTTCCAAATCCAATGCGTCCCCAGGTCTGAGAACAACCGAGCCAACGCTCTCTCGAAACTTGCCAGTTCAAGCATCAAGAATGTCAGCCGGACCGTGCAGGTGGATATCAGGAATGCTAAAAGCATCACTGAGACCGTCGGCATGGTGGGCGACATAGAAGCCGAGACGACGTGGATGACTCCGATAATGAAATTCAAACTTACAAATGAGTTTCTGGGAGGACCGCAGTCTCTCCCGAGAAGATAAGAAGGATCGCCGCAAGGTACTTAGTGTTTGAAGGAGAATTGTATAGAAGGTCCGTAATAAGGCCACTTCTGAAATGTGTCGGCCGGCCGACGCAGAGCTCATCTTGACAGAGATTCACGAAGGCATCTGTGGACATCACATGGGGGCAAGAACACTAGCCCACAAAGCTCTCCGAGCTGGCTACTTCTGGCCTACCATGCTTGAGGATTCCAGAGCTAAGACCAAGAAGTGTGAAAATTGTCAGATACATGCTCCGGTGATACATGCACCTTCCCGAGACCTGCAACCGGTGCTTAGTCCCCTTCCTTTTGCACAGTGGGGGATGGATTTATTGGGGCCATTTCCAACGGCCTCCGGAGGAAGAAAGTACCTGATTGTCGCCGTTGACTACTTCACCAAATGGGTCGAGGCAGTCGCCGTTAATCTGGGAGAACGTCATAACTCGATTTGGGTTACCCCAAGTCATGGTGTTTGACCACGGCCGAGAGTTTTGGAGTGACATGGTGATGAACTGGCTAGAAGAGCTCGGTATCAAGTTTGCATACTCCTCCGTCTGCCACCCTCGAGCAACGGGCGGCGGAGCGACTAATAAAACAATCCTAAACGGGTGAAAAAGAAGGTTGAAGATCTAAAGGGAAGGTGGGGTGATGAACTACCCGGCGTCCTATGGTCCCTTAGAACCACGGAGAAAGAAGCAACGGGATACAGTCCATTCCACCTAGTCTATGGGTGCAAGCCGAGTCCGCCAATTGAAGCATCGGTGCCAACATTCGAGAAGGCAAACCTTTGACCCGATCGAGAATGAGGAAGGTCCGAGAGTCTCCTAGACACTGGTCGAAGAAAGCGAGACACGGCACGGCTTAACTTGCGCAAAGTATATCAAAATCGAATGAGAAGATCATACAACCGTAGGGTCCACAAAAGAGACTTAAGAGTAGGAGATCTAGTCCTAAGAAAGTCATCCGCCACCAACAAAGGAAACATCCATGGCAAAATGACGGCCAACTGGGAAGGACCCTACAAAGTGGTTGAAGAAATGAGGGCGGTACATACCGGGCCGACAGACATGGGGGGAGTGCCTCTAATGGGCCACTGGAACACCGACAATCTTAGAAAATACTTTGTATAGCGGCGGAGGTGTCCGAGACCGTTGTAGGCACCCCAACGCTTGATTATATCTAATGAAGAATGTTCCAAGTTTTCTATCAAAGTGAAATGTCCCTCCCATAGTCATACCAAGATATTTACAACAAAGGTCAAAACGTAAACTCGTTCATCTCGGCCAAAGACGGGAGTGACGAGGGAAACACGACTTGCCCACGGCGAGTTGTTACTCGCCACAACGACCAACATGCTTAGGAACGTATAAGTACGGTTGAGAAACGCAAATCGGACGCCTCGGCTAGACCGAGAGTGAAAGAGGAAGCGATCAACACGTCTACAGATACGAACGCCGTCGCCAGTAACCCCGATTGCCTCGGCCGGGACCGAGAGTGATGGGGACACAACGACCGATACGCTAACATGTTCACAACGGCGGTTGGGAAACGCAAACCGACCTGCCTCGGCGGTGGAGGAAGCGGCGACACGCCAACATGTTTAAAAACGTTAAGTACAGTTGAGATACGCATTCTAACTGCCTCGGCCAAAGCCGAAGGTAGAAACGAAAGAAAAAGCGCTCAATTAATAACGAAGGAAGACAACTCAGACAAAAATGAGAAAAAGACCTCGGCCAAGCCAGAGGCAAAATAAACAAACTCTTATTAAAAATGTTTACAGGTAATACAAAAAAGAAGTTGACGGCCGTCCCCATAGGGATAGCCTAAACACTACCTACCAAAGTTTATAAAAAAGAAGGAACAGCAAAAGGGTACAGACATAAGACATGAAGTGCCAAATGATGGCAGGGAGGAAAGGCTTAATAATTGGCCCCCGGACAGCTGAAGCTATCCGAGATGCCGGGTGAACCTGGTGATGACCGCCCGTCTCCCTATGCCTGTTGCTGCTCGCCACCGGCGACATCAGCAGCATCATCTTTGGTGGGCGACCTAGAAGCTGACTTGGCAGCTTCAGCTTCAGCTGCCTTTGCCCTCTCAGCTTCCTCCCTGGCCGCCTTCACCTTTTCAGCATGGGCCGCCTTCTCCGCAGCCTCCTCTTTCTCCTTCTTCACCTCTGCCTCCTCCGCAACCTTTGCCTTAGCATCAAGCTTATCATCAAACAGCTCGTCAAATTTTTGCCACGGGAAGGAGCCTTCAGGAAAGAGCTCTCCGATAACTTCCCTGGCGGCTTCTTCGGCCAGGTCCCGGTATTGGGCGCACATGTTAGGGAGGACGACGCTTTGGAGCGTCTCAATGTCCAACTCCCTCTGGGCGATGATAGCCCTCGTGTTCCGATGCGCCTTCGCCTGGGCCGTATACAGGGATTTCCATTCCTCCCTCTTCTCAACAGCAAAATCGAAGGCAACCTGAAGCTTGTCACGCTCCTCCAGCAGCTTAGCGGCATCAGCCCCCGCAGCCTCAATCTTGGCTCTCTCAGAAAGGACCGCCTTTTCAGCGTCCTCCCTAAGTCTTCGCTCGGCAAGGACCGCCTTTTCAGCCTCGACCTTGGCCCTCTCGGCTTCCTTCTTCACAGCAGCGAGCTCAAGCCTGAGCCGCTCAAGCTGTGGGGCAGCTTTGGCTATGACCTTTTCTTGCTCCATAATATGAGCACCGGCCATGTCAGCCCACTTCGCCAGCATCTTCCTAATCTGGGCGGGGGAAGGCTTCTGGGAGGAGGAGACGACGGCGGCATCTTTATCACCCGTCTGCGCAGGTCGCTTCTCAATACGCCGTTCAGTATGATCGGTAGACGGCGGCGGTTGATCTACGAAAAATTCGGACAAAGCATCCATGTCAACGTTCATTGACATGCCAGAGAGCCTGTCATCAGGAACGCCTAATGAACCAGCTAAATCTGAGCCACAGGTTAGATCTATACCAGGCTTGGCCTTCTTGGTTGGAGGACCCATTTCTTTGCCGGCCTCGGTAGCAGTAGCAGCGGCAGCAGCAGACGCTGTCTCTTTCCTCTTACGTAAAAGAGGAGATTCCTCGGCAACGGTGACCTCCTCATCGGTAATGTCGACGACCACCACCTTCTCCTTTTGGACCACAGGGATCGAAGACGGAGCCGGAGTTGACGTCGTCGCCGCCATAGATATTGCCTTTGGTTTACGGCGCGGCACTTTACTGGCAACCTTCGCCTGGGCCGCCGTCACATCTAGGGCCTTCAACTGCTGATCCATGAGGTCGTTTGGCGCCGGTCTGCGATCACGTGTCTCGGCCTTCGGATGCAACTCAACAACTTTCTTGTCCTTGTTAAGTCCCATCCTCTTGAGGATATCCGCAGACAGATCCGGGCCAAAACGGTCTGTGAAAGAAACGAGGCAAAAGTTAAACGAAAGAAATAAATCAAAGTTCAAAATGAAACATTAAAAGCAGAGATGGGCCTCACACCAACCCCACTCACCCTGTTCGAGGGCCGGTATGAGGCCGACGTGGCAGAGCAGCTCATCCTGAAGAATGATCTGCGTCGGGGGCATCCATCCCTTCGGCGTCCCATCCTTCTCAGCCTCAAACAGCTTCATTGCCCGCCTTTCGTCCTCATTGAGATGGACCCTAAAGGCGTCCATCTTAAGCTTATTCCGGGAGACATATTTCTCACGCTCCCCCCGACTCTCACACCGCAAATTGACGCGGCTTTGGAAGGACCGGGGCAGTGGATAATCCCCTGGAACCTCAACATATACCCACCGTGCCTTCCAGTCCTTGCAGGAAGTAAGCTTAGAGACGGTGATATAACCTGGCTCGGCCTCATCAGTATGCTATACCACCCCTTGCCACCTTGGACATTGGTCGAAGGTGATGAAGCCGATGGAATAGGTTCACCGTTGGGGCCTCCCCTTAAAGCGGCATAGCCACACAAAGCCAACAATCGTCCTAATGGCCAACGGATGCGGTGTGCCACAGCGACGTTCATTGCTTTAATTATGGCAGCAACGTATGCATTCAGAGGAAACCGGAGCCCATACTCCAGGTGTCTCATGTATACGCCAATACAACCCGGGGGAGGGCAACAGACGGCCTGACCCTCTTTAGGAATAACAATCCTATACTCCCTGCCGAAGGAGAAATGATGTTCGAAAAATTCAGAACCAGAACAACTGGCGAACTTGTTGGTCCAAGCACGATCAGGGCCGATCTTACAGGCATCGCCGTGATCCAGGAGATGCGGCCTCTGCTCATCGGAATGAGTCCTTTCCTCATCATCACCATCATCATCAACATCATCACCGTCATCATCACCATCATCATCATCCTCGAAACTCTCCAGAAATTTGGGATCAACCTCGGGAGAAGGAGACCTAGGGCCCCCAGACCTTATCGGGATGGCGGCCAGTGCCTCCTCTTCATCAAGGCGCGACGGGGAACCCCCCGGCGCAGGATTACTAGTCCGGCATCAGCAGAAGACATGAAAACGAATATTTAACAAGAAAAAGATTGAAGAATTTGTTTGATTACCTTGGAAGGAAATGTTACACCGAGTAAACGCTTCGAGAAATTAGAAAAAGAAAGGAACTCTGCGAAAGAAAAGCGAAACGAGAGGAAATTTTTGAGAAAATGAAATTTGGAAGGACAAAATGAGGGGGTAACTGCCCTATTTATAGAGCAAAGCCCACTCAATCCGACCAATCAGAGCAAAGCCCATGAGGCGTCAACCAATCAACGCCGAGCCATGTGTCAAGCATGCAGCCATGGAATGTCAATCGACAAGCAGTTACAAAACTTCTTTAACACGCTCCTTGACAGAATGCCAATCGACGTATCTTCTTCAACACGATCCTTGGTATCTACTTGCAAAACGGCCCGCTGTTCAACCGAGCTTGGCTGCACCGGCTGGGGGCAATCAAAAGCACACGGCACTCACAACCTCGGTCTCGGCCAGCGCCATTTTCTATTTCCACATTTGATGCCCTTTACACATCCATGTGGAGGGGGATACGGTACGGCCTAAGCAGAACCAAGCCGAGGAAGAAGAAGCCGGGGCAGAAATTTTTACTTGCGCAGAATATGCTCAACACTCATCGAAGGTCCATACCACGGCATAGACTACGCTGGGGGCAAATTGATGGGGCATATTCTGCACCCGCTGACCGAGTCAACATATTGAGCAAGGTCAAAGATATCCACAAAGAAGTCAACACTTGGACAACCCTTAACCGACGCAGCCGTCGGCTGTCACTGGGTCTCGGCTAGGCAACTAGCCAGCCGGGATACACATCCGCGTACTCACATCCAAGACCCCTCGGCATGGAGTCAACAGGGCCCGCCGGCCTGCCATGGGTCCCTCGGCCGAGGGTAGAACAGTCTATCCACCTGCTCTGCCACTTGGCCACTTGGCCACTACGTGACAAAAGGTGAAAGTCTATAAATACTCCTCAACCCTCATTGAGGAAAGGATCCGAAAATAATCAGTTAAACACACTAATCTGGTATAAACTCCCTTATCTCTCTACAATATACTTTGTGCCAAGTAACACACAACTTAATCCCTTTAAGTTTACTGACTTGAGCATCGGAGTGAGTTCGCTCGGTACCAAGCCGAGCCCTCAGTTTGTTCATTGTTTCCGGAGAGGCCGAAAGGAAGAGTCAAGCAAAGTCATCATTCTACAAGCTTACGTGGTAACAAATCTGCTCTGGAACTACACCCGGAACACTAAGTAATCGGAATAGACACTCATCATGCAACGTTGAAAGGTAGCGGAGCATTGCATAGCCCAAAGGGCATTCTTCTATATGCAAATGTTTCATATGGGCAAGTGAAGGTGGTCTTATGTTGGTCATCCGGGTGTATCGGGATTTGGAAGATTCCCGAGTACCCGTCAAGGTAGCAAAAGAATTTGTTAGAGGCAAGCCTCTGAAGCATTTGGTCAATAAATGGGAGGGGGGAGTGGTCTTTTCTTCTTGCGGAATTCAACTTACGATAATCAATACACATTCGCCAACCGATAATCTTCCTTGTGGGTATTAGCTCGTTCTTGTTATTTTTCACCACCGTGGTACCTCCTTTCTTGGGTACCACTTGAACGGGGCTAACCCACAAGGAATTCGATATAGGGTAGATGATTCCCGCATCAAGTAATTTCATAACCTCCGCTTTTACAATTTATTGCACAGGAGGAGACTCTCAAACGACTTCTCTAGACTTAGACTCAGTATCCGACTCGGACTCCGACTCAGATTCAAACTCGTCGTCTTCTGGTTCTCCTTTGAACATCTCTCCTTCTCCAGTTGTGAGCTTGAAGAGCCTTCCTTGATTGTTGGTCCATTAAATTGACTTTCTCCATCGTTTCTGCTGGTTGGCTGGGTTAGCATCTGTGATGAACGCTGCAGGGTTGAAATGGTCATCCCGAAGTATCATGGTAATAATCTCGTCTTGGGCTGCCTTAACAAATCGATCTTCTCCGAACAAAAGGCTAACGGCTTGTTTGTCGAGATAAGGTGTCGGACGATTTTTTACGGTAGGAACTGTTTCTTGAGGAATGAAATAGCAGTCATGGAACACCTCGATTCCAGCTAGCTTGTTGCCTTTGAAGACCCAAGGCTCAGGAAATCCGTGAAAAGATTCATGGTCTCCTTCCTTGACAAAGTACCCATTTAGTGTAGGGTGATATGGTCGCATTTGGATTCCTCGATGTTTATGATCGTGGGCTTGAGCGAGCATTTCGAAGGCTTCGAATATGGTACGCTCTTATCTCAATCCTAGTGGTATCTTCTGGGAATGGCCTTCTTTGAATCGTGGGAAGGTGTTATTCCAGATAGGGTTTAGTGGCATTCCTAGGAAGTATCCCTGGGATTTGAGTATGTGGTTGACCACTAGGTTAGAGTAGGGATTTAAGTATAGAGGTGCCAATTCACTTTCTACAAGGTTGATGATTTGAAATCCTCCTAACTCGTGCACTGGATATGACACCACTTGATTGCTGGACATTTTTTCAATTATTGCTTTGATAGGTGACGAAGTGATCGTCATTATTCGGCCATCTAGAGGGATTTTGATCTTTTTATGAAGCGTGAATTCCACAGCTTTGGAAGCGTGAATCCATGGCCTTCCTTGAAATATGTTAGAAGATACTTCGATGTCAACTATCTGGAAGTGGACTTTTCTTTTGATTGGCCCAGTGGCTATAGTAAGAGTGATGAGACCTATCACTTTACGTCGCGTCCCATCGTATGCGAAAACACCATGATTAGTTGGAGTCCAATCTGATTCTTTCATGCCTATCTTGTAAGCTTTTTTCAGTGGTATGACGTTGACTGTGGAGTCATCATCCACTAGTGTCATGGGTAAATTCTTTTTGAGACATGTGACCGTGATGTACAAGGCTAAATTGCTTGTGAGTGACGCCGAAAGGTGGCAAATCTTCATCTGAGAAAGTAACTGGGTTACTTAGCTTGATTGAGTCCTGGAGGACTAGGTTGACCACATTGTCTGGAGTAGAGTCATGTGCTACGTTGAGTTTAGCCAATTGTAATACAACGGTTTTATGTGTTGTTGGGTACTCTATCGAGTAAGGCTTACTCTGTCGAGTAAGTGAGTTTTGCATACAAAACAGTGTTCTGTCTGATGGATACTCAATCGAGTAGGGGCCACTTGGTGTCGGTTAAACTCGTCGTCAAAAGCTTCCTAACAAAACAATATTTATAACTTTACAAACTACTCTTAGTAAAGAACAAGTAAAGGTCGGATCCCAAGGGACGGGTATTGATGTAGGATTTTCAATTGCAAATGGTTGTGTCTTAGGGTGTCACAATTTAGGTTGAGATGGGAGATCAACTAAACTAAGTAACAATATAAAAGCAAAGTAATAAAAACAAGCAAAGTGATTAAAATTAGATGTAAATAATTGATTAAAAGCACTAGGGTGTCATGGGTTCATAGGGGATTCATGGGAGTTGATCATACAAACGTGTTCTCTACTAGATGCAAGCACTTATTGTTGTGATGGGATCGAGTTGGTGTATAAGCTTACAATCCCTAAGAAGGTTTGGGTCCCGGAGCCGAATCGATTAGATTGTACAACACCTAAAAGTCGACTTAGTCCTTCCTATCCAACTATATGCATTGTCTAATGAGACTCGAGTTGGTGTATAAGCTTACAAGTCTCATTGAAAAGATAGGTGATGGGTAAAAAATGCAAGGATTCATAGGCTCGCATTTCATCAAACATAACATGTTCATAAGTTGAAATCAACAAGCAAGCAAATTAATTATGAAAACATATTAGATTAAGCATGAATCAATCCCCATGTTGGTTTCCTCTAATTCCCCATTAACCCTAGTTAAGGAAACCACTCACTCATTATCAAGTTTAACATGCTAACAAGGTTGTCAATCATACTAGCAAGGCAAAACATGATGAATAAATGACTAACAATAATTAAACAAGGTTAGGAGAGAATTATACTTGTGAAGATGATTCCAAATAATAATGCAAAGAATAATAGAAGTACTTGATGATTGATGGAAGGTTGCCAATCCTCCAAATAAACCCAAATAATCTTCTAATTACCCAAAATAAATGAAGAACAATAGAGAAATTAAGAAAAGATTAAGTATTGATATTTGTATTAAGACTAGATTAAAAGTTGATTATAAGATTAAGAGAGTATTAAGATAGCATTAAGATTGCTTACTAATTGATTACAACTTGATGATAGTCTAGGTACTACAAAGGGGTATTTATACTAAAGATTAAGTACAAAAATTAGGGTTACTAAGGGCTTAAATGACTATTAAGACCCTTAAGAAAAGTTGAGGAAATGCTCCTCTCCAAGGAAATGAGCATTTCCATTTTGCTAATCCCGTATGGATATGCTCGTCTCGAGCGTCTTTTGTCTTGGAACGTTGGGTTCTGTCCTGTGATCCGAGCGGATCATAGAGGAGACGCTCGGATTCTTTGGCTTCAAGATGAGCGTCTTGGCTGCGGGACGCTCGGATGGTGGTGCTGGGAGACGCCCAGATTGGTGGCAATCCGCTCGGATCCTGGGTCAGACAGCTTCTTTTCTCTTCGTTCCTCAACAATCCACGGGGATCTTGTTGAGAATGCAAGGATCCTTTCATCATTGCCCAATCTACTTTATTATCTACATAGGCCATCTAGTATAGTCTTCTCCTTGATGCTTGGTCATTAGATGCGATCAATTTAGCTCCATTTCGCCATGTAAATGCAAGATTATCTCTCCTTTCCTACCGAGGGGGACAAAATCTAAAAGAATATACAAAATGGAGAAATAAAGCTAGTAAATGACCCAACTATGCACTATAAATCATAGGAACGAGGTAAATTCGGGGACTAAATGTGCTCAAATATGAGTCACATCAAACATCCCCAAACCGAACCTTTGCTCGTCCCGAGTAAAGAGGTGACAAAAACTAGGACCCTTAATTAAACTATCCTACTAATATAGCCGATGTGAGACAATTAGCGGGTCTCACTCTGCCCCTTCAACTCACAACAAGACAACCATGAGGTAGGATGCCTTCTTACAAGGCAAGGTGGGTCTTGCCAAAATGGCGATACATCCAAGCATTAAAGCACACAAAACAAGTAATGGATGCATCTACAAAAATGAATAGCCACTTTCCTTATCTAAGTGGCGGAGATTATCTACAAGGGAAGCAATCTAAGGGTACACACTCCTTCATAGATATGGTTTCTTCAAACTACTAAGCCTAGAAGGATACCAATAAATCACCTCCAAGTTGTGTCAAGCTAGGGTACCTTTGTCCTCAATCGTTAAATGATTTCGTCAAGGGTAGACTCCCTATAGTGTTAGAAACACTGGAGGATCGCGGAATTCCCCTTCTTGCCTGGGCAAGGAGAAGGGTCGTCCTCTCTCTACCATGCACAAAAGTGGATTCGATGGATAAAGGGATCATTTGTGTTTGAGTTTCATATGGGAGTTTGCTTTTGTTGTTGTTTTTCCCCCCAATTTCTTGTGGCATTTGACATTTGAGAACACTTTCTTTTTCCCATTTGTAGTGAGGGTGCTTATATTTGAAGCATAGGAGTTTTCATTTTTGTTACTCGTCTTTTCTTTTGATGCAATTGCAAACTTTTTCTTTTCTTTTCAATGCTTGAACTCAAATTTAACCAATATTTGTGCCCATTCCCTTTTTTATGACCAAAATGTGGTAGAATATGGAAGATGGTTGCATGGCTTCAAGGGTTACCTTGGAATAAACGGTAGCCAAGGAGTTATCACACCACAAGGTACTCTTGACTAGGCCTTAATCCATGGGTCAAAGGATACTAGCTTGACACATCCTAGGGTGTTTTACAAGCATTCTAATGAGCAAAGTCTTAAGAAGAAAAAGTATCTACAAGGGCCTTATATACACTTGTCAAGCTTCCCAAATAGATGTTTTCACAAAATTCTACCTAAATGCAACTATATGCCATGATGCAACTAACATTTATACAACCTAATGCAAATGTTTCTACCAACTAGTATGACAAATAATCTAAATGCAATCCTATAATCACGTTGTTTATACCGCATCAATCAAAATAAAGCCACATAGTCATTAACATAAAGAGGAAAAAGGAGATTGGAAAGATCGTACCATGTGGTCTTCAATATCCTCATGTCTCGGATGTGGCGTGGTCGACCAATGTGAAAAAGGATAGATAAACACAATATATATAAGACTACACTATAAAGGAAATGAACATGTTTTTGAGTTTTTCAATTTTTCAATTTTTTATGGTTTTTATGATTTATGGAATAAAAAGACATGTTTTTGTATTTTTCAAAAAAATTCAATTTTTATCATTTTTGTTTTAAAAGTCATGTTAGAATTTCCCATCCCCACACTAGTATGGACGTTGTCCTCAATGGCCAATACGATAGGAAATTATGCAAGCTATATGAAAATGCATGATTTCTATACTAAATGCAACTATATGACATATAAACAAGTGAATGCATTCTAAACTATACTATATGATCCATGAATTTGTTTGGTTGGAGAGCATAATTTTAATTAACTCCCAATGCTTATGCTTGAACTTCCCGAAACCAAATGAGAAAATATTGCTAATGTCAAAAATGGGAAAGATCATGCATTAGAATGCTATGCATGAAACTAAATTTGTCATTTTGGATTTTACATGGTGGGAACAATAAAAGACACCTCAATGGGACCATGGTGGGAGTCCTTTGAGTGTTGCTAGGACTCAAACGAATGATCAAGTTAAAAATTTAAAAACAAGAGAAATGAACAAAGCTAAAGGAGGTGTCGGAAAGTCACGATGGATTGTGGCATCCTCCAAAAATCTTGCTAATCCTTAATTGTCGCCCATGGCGACATCACTTCCATCGTCATCGTCATCATCAACTTCCTCACTAATATCATCATCATCTACCTCCATAGACCCGGAGGCTTCACCATCATCACTTGAACTTTGATCCTCTTCTTCCTCATTTTCCTCTTTTTCTTCAACTTCTTAAACTTCTTCACTCTCAACAACAATCTCCTTACCACCCATGCTAGCATCCCTAGGAGCATTAGGAAAGAATACTTCCCTATCCGCCCAATTAGGCAAAGGACATGATGGGTCAAGAAGTCGTTGCCTAGCTAGGTGTAAGAGGGGCGGATATTAAGCTCTATAGGCATTGACTCGGTCTTCATAAGATTGCTTATACATGTGTTGCATTAATTGAGTCAAGTAATAGTTACCTACCGCAACACCTTCGGGTCGGAATTCTTGGTAGGTGAACGGGTAGGGTGGAGTCACAATAGCGGAGGAGGAGGACTCGGCATTGAATTACCTATGTTGTTGTATGATCATCTCGGCTTCACCGAAGAGTGGAAGAAGATAGTTTGTGCTTCGGACATTGAGTCGGCAAATCTTGTTTGGTAGAATGAAAGACTTAACATCTTTTGTAAGCCACTCAAATTTGTTGTCAAGGTTGTCATTCTTGACCCAATAGAATTTGTGAACCATAGTGGCTAGATCAATAAGGTGACCTCCCTTAACCGGCTTGTAAGTCCCATCTTTGTTGAAATCCCGATTGAAGTGCTTTGCCAACCACGTTACAAATCCCCCATTTACAATAAAGGCCGCACCTTCTTTGCCATGGTCGATCGTAAGCCACCTTTCTATTAAGAGTTGAAGAATATTGTATTTTTGGGTGAACTTGTTATCAACATTCAAGGTTGATTTAAGATAAATGAAATAAAGTTCGGTGAAATGGTTAGTTCCCTTCCTAGTAATAAGAGTATTTCCCACAACCTTGTGCCACACCCTTATGCCCGGATGGTGAACATAAAGGGCACGACACTCATGGAATGATTCGAATTTTATTCCGGTGATAGCTTTCCACAAAGGGGCGGGATCATATTTTGAAGGTTTCTTCACATAAGTCGAGTCATTATCAAGACCGAACACCTTGCCAAACTCATTAAAGGACATATTTCTATTCACATTCTCAAGGCGGAATTCAATATTCCTTCGAGTCTCCACCTTTGTGACTTTCAATGAACTTCGAAATTCTAAGGTGAGGGAGGGGTAGGTCAATTCTTGCATATCAAATAATGTAAGCAACCCCATAGACTCAAAGAAGTTCTTGGTTCTTTCAAGGACACCTAATTTGGTCAAAGCATCTTGGCAAATAAACTTGGTGGGCAAAATCGATTTCTTAGCAAGAGACATAAAATTTTTCCTATGAGAATCGGATGTGAAAGGTACCTCTGGATATTCATGTAATTGCGCAATAACCGGGATAGAAGTAGTAGCTTCCACCATAGAAAAAGGTGTTCCTTGAATTTCCACTCTTTCTTGTTGAACCACCAAAGCTTTGGAAGCTTGAAGAGCTTGTTGCCTCTTTGAAAGATTTGATTTTGTAGGTGCCTTGTTTCCACCTTTAGTCCTAGCCATTGTTCTTCTCCTTGTATATATCAACAACCAATGATTTGCTTGAATTCTTCTAGTATCCTCAAGCTTCAATGAATCCCAAATCGATTTAGGATTTTCGAAATTTGCTTATAACCCTAGAAAATCGATTCAATTTTTGAGGATTTGGATGTTTGAATGGCTTTTTGTTGATAAAGGAGTGATTTGATTGAGTTTTGGGGGAGTTTTGTTTGATTTTTGGTGAATTTGGTTGAGGAAATTGAGTTTTATGGATGGAGGGATTGACGGTTTTGATGGTGTGTTTCTGTTTGAATAGAATGAAATGAAATGGGAAATGGGGTTTAAAAACCTGTGTTTTTGCAATTCAGCAGTAGGAGACGAGCGGCTTAGGCACGGGACGCTCGGATTTTTCCTGTACCTCACTGGTTCAGTTCCACCCGTGGGTATTTTCATATCCCAAGTCATTTCTTCTTCATTCCTTTGCTCTTCATTGTGGGTGCACTACGAAGGCTCAGATAGCCTAGGCAATTGCTATCCCCACACTAAGTCAAAACACTACATTTCAAGAAACATTTGAGTCCCTCTCTCACTTTCTCTCAAAATGATAATCTTGATCAAAATGTACAAATGTAAATCCAAAATTGACAAAAATGCAATACAAGAATCAAAATGCGAGTTAAGGGGTTAGAATATTTACAAATGGTGGTTTAGGGAGGACTCCACCAAACTCTCACTCTTGAGATGAGATGTCAATGGGGCATAGCCAAGGTGTTGTTGATGTTGCTCAACACCTTGTAGAAGTAGTCGAAGGCTTGTTCATTGTCATTATAAAGATCTTCAATAGACCTTTGCACATTGTGTTCTTCATGGTGGTGACTTGAGTCAAGATGGTCACCAAAGCCTTGGTCTATAGCATTGCCAATGTAGGGATTGACTAACCCATCTAATTCGTCATCCCATAGACCACATACTTCACTAGCTTGCTTCCCTTTAGTATCATGAGTTGATGGAAACAACTCCTCTTTCTTGTTATCATGGCCAATGAGGCCTTCTTCCATACTTGTCATGAGTGGTGGTGAGCTATTCAAGCTCTCATTCTTATTGAAACTTTCTTGCTCTTTGGATAGAGCATCTTGAAGATTGTCCTCTTTCTTCTTCCATATGGGTGGTGATTCTTTACCCATAGCTTGTTCTTTGCATTGAGATGCCAACTTCTTCCTATCACTTTCTCGGCTATAATGATCAATCTTGAAACACGGCTCATGTAAGCGGGGAGCTCTTATTGTCTTGTCGAGGTTAAAAGTGATTGTTTCATCTCCCACTTCAAGTGTGAGCTCTCCATGTTTCACATCAATCACCGCTCCCGCGGTATGTAAGAATGGTCTACCTAAAATGATAGGAATGTTGGAGTCATCCTCCTTGTCAACAATAACAAAGTCCACTGGGATGAAGAACTTGCCAATTCTTACCTGCACATCCTCCCATACCCCTAAAGGTGTCTTCATTGATCGATCCGCCATTTGAAGTGTGATATTTGTGCACTTGAGTTCTCCCATTCCTAGCCTTTTGCACACCGAGTATGGCATGACACTCACACTTGCCGAAGGACACATAAGGCTTTGTTGATTGTAGTGTCGCCAATGGTGCATGGAATAGAGAAACTTCCTGGATCCTTGAGTTTTGGAGGTGAACTTCCTTGTAGGATGGCACTACTCACCTTAGCGAACGCAATAGTCACTAGCTTCCGGATGGATTTCTTCTTTGTAAGAATATCTTTCATGTATTTCGCATAGGCCGGAACATGATTAATTAATTCCGTGAATGGAATTGAGACTTCCAAGTTCTTCACAATCTCCATGAACTTTCCAAGTTGTTCATCAAACTTAGGCTTAGCTTGATGACTTGGAAATGGAAGTCTATTCTGAAGGAAATGTAGATCTTTATACATAAACATACTCATATATGTTATAAATTAATTTGTCATAAAATTAAACATGGATTTTATGCATGCAAACTTTAATAAAAGATGATAAGAAAACATTTTCTCACCATAATGATTTCGGTCATATTGGGCACTAACAAGATCTCCTTCTTGTTAGTTCTTGAGCTTTCCATTAATGGATGAACATTCTTGACTTCAAATTAGAAGCCCTCCAATTAGTTGCACCCAAGACAATCCCTTAAACCCACAAATAAACATGTACTAGATGTTTGCAATGTAGTTTACCTTAAAATCTATTACTAATACTCATATACTACTTCTAGTAATCTTAGTAATTCATATGAACAATTTAGATTAAAATCTCATCCTTTTTGATGAAGATGGAAGAGAGAGAAGAGAGGAAATTATACATGAACATTTTGCATGTGAAAAATTAGAATGAATGATAGTAAAATTAGAGAATAAAAATTCTCTACTAACTCTCCAAAAACCGGTTGGAGGAGTCCTAAAAGACCAATGCATGGTCTTTGCTTTTTACCTTTTTGTCTTATCAATATTGTAGGTGTAAGGCTATGTAATAATAGGTATGATTATAATAATTTTAGGCATTAAAATAATACACCCATCATCCTCCACTACCTACAATATTTCGGTCCATATGTAAAATGGACTACCATTTTATTTTGTCAATTTGTTACTTGTCACACAATATGTCACATGTTATGAGAAACATGTTATTAATTAATTTAATGCATATTTATCACATAAATATCATTTCATGAATTAATTAAATTACATACAACAAATTGACTAGTGATACTTGATCACATAAATAAAATGGGTCATATAGTTATAATTCACAACTTCTTGTAATTATAATTAACCATTCATTCTTATCTTTATTGTTTCTCAAACAATAAATAATTTTAGCAACAAAGCATTTTATTACTAAAATAAATCTTATTTAATCCCATTACAATAAGATATCAATATTCTCTTTCTCACAAATCGAATTGTTCAATTTTAAGGAATTAATTAATCTGTATCGGTATACAACTAATTAACCTTTTCAATTAAGGGAATCGTCCTTTAGGTGTGACCTCAAGGGATCAACTGATCACCACCGTCGCACGACAGTAATGTCAAACTCTAGCCAGCCAATCATTACCGATATGTGTGGACCGTTGACTATATATGTAATGTATCATCCCTTCCGTATTCTTGAAATGAGATTTAATAATGATATTTAAATCATGTGATCGCACTATTGTTGAGGACACATTTCCCAACAATCTCCCACTTGTCCTCGACAAGTGTGCGTCACCAATTCTCTTGTCCTATTACTATCTCCCACTCAATGCAAGGTGTCTTTCGGGTCGTACTTGCAAGTGATCATATCGAGAGTGGTTTCCTCGATCTGGAGAATAATCGATTGACCGGAATTTATCCACCATGGATACCTTCCGAGCGTGGCCACGCATTTCCAGTTCATTACTCCTCGAGTGGCCCTGAGATATTGTTTTAACCTTGACAAGGGGGTGGACAATTCCTATCGCACTTATTCCCTTCGACTAGCCACAGCCATCATAACCCAAAATATGCCCATTTGACCCCATTAACGAAGGTCGTAGTAACACAAATCAAAGTTAATCTGAAATCGTGCCATCTTAGGTGAATAGTCTTTAGTCAAAGAATCGACTCATTAGAATACTATAGTAGCTCTCGCCACGACCAGGCTTTATAAATTTGCCAGAACTCTATAAGCGGTCTTTGCCCCGACAAAGTGTTCCTAACAATCTGCCTATGTGATCGACTAGTCATCTCACATGACTGTATGGCACTTGAACTTGCCATCAATCACATCACACTCTAGTCACTTCGAGACGTCACCTCATATAAGTGACTATGGGCGAATACAATGCTAATCCGTGTTCACTTTAACGGGGTTCAATTGTCTCTACAACCCGTTTGGATGTAACAAAGTATAATAAAAGAGTTTTAAAGTAAAACTCGAACGACAAATGCGATTATCACATATGAATAGTTAATGCCTGATTACTATTTCATGTTCTATAATCTAATTTGATCTTGTACGTAGTTGTTCATTTCAATTCAATTGAAATGACATGACTCATCATGTTTAGCCTTTGAGAAGGCTTTGGTTAGTAGGTTTTATCAATTTCTTGTACCTTACTCAACCTCACTACATACTCGTTTTCCTTTGTAATGTATACATTTGCATCACAAAACTTTCTGAGTACGTGTCGAGATCCAATCAAGACATAGGCCTTCTATCCTTAGAATAGCTCCCACTTTGTTTTCGCAGGTGTGCGGGACTCTTCCTTCTTGCACATCCCATGATTGCAAGTGTACTCAATTTCCGTTATAAATATCTCTCATTGTTCTTTATTGCCTAGAACGATTCTAGAAAATCTACTTCTTAATTAACATTGCCACAATGGTATCTTAACCATCCTAATGTGTTTTGATTATGGTTTTGTCGGAAACCATGCGCAATCTCAATTGTCAATTGTCACTTGTGTAACACCCTTACACAAAATTGCATCATAAACACTTTGCATCATAGCCTTAATGCTTCTGCAAGCACTTAAGGGTAATCTTTATAGCTTACTTGGTAAAGATTACTTAAATTCGATTTTGAAAACAGTTCATCATACTCAAAGCATATGAAGTGTTATACATCATTCCTTTTTAATTGATTCGGCAGCGGAAGCAAATGAAATCAATCAAATATGTTCAATTTAATTGAACTAGTCATGAATCTTATCAACATAAGACTTCTTACTGACGCTAATATCATGTGGATTTATCTTCATAAATCCGGATATTCAAGATGTATTATAATACTCCAAAAGTCTTAAATCATTCTCAATGATCAATATGTCATCCACATATCGGACTAATTAAAAATTCTGTAACTCCCACTAAACTCCATGTATAAACATAACTTCTCGACTTACCGAGAAATGTTTTATCGCATGATCAAAATGTTGATTCCAACTCATTGATGTCCTACTTAAGACCCTCTCTTAAGTTTCACATTATCTTAGGATTGCAAGAATCTACAAAACTCATGACATGTATTGAATACATTCCTTCTTTTGAAGAAGCGGGTTTTAGATTCACTTGCTACGTATTTCATAACCTCATAATGAAACACAATCCTTAAGAAGATCCAAATAGACTTAAACATTTCAATTAGTGCAAAACCCTTTGCAACCAATCTTGCTTTGAAATATCTCTTTATTAGTGCAAAACCCTTTGTCACTAATCAAGCCTTTTCGTTTCGGATTTTCATGGCTCTAAGCCTTGTATTGAGTTGTGACTTTAAACACTCTTATATAAGTCATATGTTCATTACTTTCTAGAAGTAATCAACTTAAATCAAACAATTTCTTTTGTAAGTTATAAGCTCTTTACTTTCTTAAGAGTAGCATGAATTCATCATCTTTAACAAGTGACGAATTTAACCTCCTAGGTTTTAAAGAAACAATGTATAATGTCTTGCACAAAACGTCTCATGTAGCCAAGAAAGACCAGTTTCTTGCGACATAACATTCTCTGTGGCATTCTTTGTGGCTCTTGAATAATTTCTCCCACTCTGTCTTCTAAAAATAAACTTGTATTTTAGAAAGACAGCTTCATGAGCCGCAAACCCGTCGTGCTCGTGATAATTGCAAGGGAAAAATGAGCATTTGTTTCTTATGAAAAACTTACAACCATGGTACCCTTACCATTTCATATCTCATATGATTCGATTTAGTGGAAAAATAATTTAGATAAAAATGATAAAATCCCCAAAAGGATCAAGTAACTCAAAGTAACTTGATTGAAGTCCAAACCATATCAAATAGCGTTTGATTTCTTATCCATCCACACATTATTTCATAATGCGTGCTAAGAGAGATTAACTTGTGATACTATATCACATTTCCTTTGGCTTATATCAAAGTCTTCAGTTTGATAATCCCATCACGACTAAATCGTGATTCCTTGAACTCTTGAACTTCTTCAAAGATTTCTCTATTTACCTTATTAAGTGATGAGGGGTAATATCCGTATAAGACCCTTTAAATTTAGGACTATAACGTAAATTTAACATGTGAAATATGGTCATAAACGAAATACAACAATGAAACGATGAAGATAAAGAATCAACCTCGGGTCCTTTGATGCACGGCGTAAAAGAATGTAAATCAACAGAGATTCCCTCCTAATTGTTGCACCCAAGACCGTCCGAGAAATGCCCTTGTGCTAGAACGTGTTCTCCGATTGTCTTGCAATATTGGGAGAACTTGATGTGAGTTTTTCTTGAGATGTGAGATCTCGGTTTCAGAGAAAACTTAATCTCCAAAACCCTAATTCTTTTTCACTGATGATGATTAGGTTAAACAAGAGGAGGAGCTCTCCTTTTGTTCTCCTAATCTCGGTTTGGCCGAGTGGATCAAGGAGGGAATGGGCTTCCGTTTTCTCCTTACGTTCAACTCGTGGTCCGAGGCTAAAATGTATACGACGCGGTATATATATTATAAACTGTCATCGGTTATCGGATATTAAAACATCAACTAATAACACGGATTAGTTGAATCATTAATACATGTCCGACAAAGACAATATTGTATAATTATATTCAATATACATTTAATTAAATATAAAACGCTTATATTCAATTTTACGAATTAACCGTTTAATTCGTCTTAGCCATTATTATTTAATCCGTATTAAATAACATATCTCAACATCACATTTTTACTAAATATTAGTCAAATAACTCGGACTAATGGTTAGTCAAAATTGGCATCTACATGATTGTATTTTCATACCGTCACGTCTCTCAAACGTATCCTATAGGTGTGACTTTTAGGGACCAGTTGATCACCGCCATCTGTATGACAATAACGTCAAACTTATCTAGCAAGCCAACCGTTATTGATAAACGTGGATCAACTGATAATAATACCAAAAGTATGCCCTTTGATCCTTTTAGAGGTTTATAAGTCCTTGCACTAACTGTTAAGGACACCAACCCCAACAAGCTCCCACTTGTCCGTACAAGTGTATGTGCAATGACGTTATCCGCACTAACTGGAGGACACAAGCTCCAAGAAACTCCCACTTGTCCGTACAAGTGTATGTGCGATAACCGATTCTCATATTCATTTAAAATTTCTCCCACTCAATGTAAAACAATTTGCAGATCTGGATCCACAAAGGTCGTATTTTACAATCGATCTGGATCAAGAGTGGTTTCCCCTACTAGAGAGTAACTTAACTGATAAAACGAATCCGTATCCGAGCATGGCCATGCATTTCGATTCTGACTCCTCGAGTGGCCCCGAGAAATATCGAGTACACGATAAAGGTGAATATTTCCTTCAACTCGAACTCCTTCCGATCTAAGCACAAAGCATGAAATGACCAGAAAAAATCTACTTGGCCCCCTGTTACGGATGACCGTGAGAAAGAAACCAAAGTCACCCAAAATCGGCCTTAGTCTCAAGAGACAGTCGATAGTCAAAAGAATCGACTCTTAGGATCACCATGGAAGTCCTATCCACGACAGGGCACCGAATGTTATAAAACATTTAGGACTCCACGTCGATGTCACAATTGTGTCCTACGAGATATCCGTATAAATCGCCTCTGTGATTGGTCAGTCAACTGGTTGATTTATGGCTCGTTGAACCCACCATCAACCAACGTCACAAAATAATTGCCAGAGTTATCAGCTCATGTGGGCAATTAAGGACCGAAAAATATAATGTTCGTTCAGTTCACTTTGTGGTGTTCAAGAATTGTCGTACAATTCCACATGAAAAAACAAAATATGTATAAAATATCAAAACGATGATGTCGTATAGAGTACAAAAGGGAATGAATCTAATCCATAAAAGAGTACTACAACTTAGGAACACGTTTAATTCCCATGGAATTAACATGCCCTTCATGCTTATCTTGTCGTAATGCTTTAGTGAGAGGATCTGCTATGTTATCATCGGTAGCAATCTTGTCTATCACTACTTCCTTTTGCTCCACGTAATCTCGGATTAGATGAGCTTTCCGTTGTACATGTCTAGACTTGTTGCTAGACTTTTGCTCCTTAGCTTGGAAGATGGCACCACTATTGTCGCAATAGATGGTGATCGGGTCATTCGAACTAGGCACAACAGATAGCCCATGTAAGAATTGACGCATCCATATCGCTTCCTTTGTAGCTTCAGACGCGGCATAGTACTCGGACTCGGTCGTAGAATCTGTTTTTATGCAGTTTGTTTGAACTCTTCCGGTGATGCGGCGCCATTAAGAGTAAAAACGAATCCAGGCATCGAGATTTCGAGTCATCACCCGTTTGGAAGCTAGCATCTCTGCGAACCGGTTGCGCATAGCTTTTGAGGGCCTCCATAAGTCAATGCCCAATCTTTAGTCCTCTGGAGGTACTTAAGAATGTTCTTGACGACTAACCAATGTGATTCACCGGATCTTTGTTGGAATCGACTTGTCATACTCTCAATGCATATGCCACGTCCGGACATGTGCATATCATGGCATACATGATTGATCCTATAGCCGAAGCATAAGGAATCCGTGTCATGCGCTCTTTCTCTTCCGGTGTCTACGGTGCCCGAGATTTGCTCAAATGCACCCCTGGAGCCATAGGAAGAAACCCCTTCTTGGAGTTAGTCATGTTGAATCTCTCTAGGACTTTGTCTATGTAAGACTCTCGATCGAGAGATAACATCCGTCGTGATCTATCTCGATAGATACGGATGCCTAGAATTCTTTGTGCCTCTCCCAGATCTTTCATCTGGAAATGGTTTTTTCAACCATACTTTCACCGAAGTTAAGAGAGGTATGTCATTCCCAATCAGGAGTATATCGTCAACATACAATATTAGGAAAACAATCTTGCTCCCACTCGACTTGATATAAAGACATGGTTCCTCGACCGATCGAGTAAATCCATTTTCTTTAATCACTTGGTCGAAGCGATGATTCCAACTCCTTGATGCTTGCTTAAGTCCATAAATGGAACGCTTAAGCTTGCACACTTTCTTAGGATGTTCTGGATCGATGAAACCTTCGGGTTGTACCATGTACAACTCTTCCTCCAAAAAGCCGTTTAAGAAGGAGGTTTTCACATCCATTTGCCAAATTTCATAGTCATGAAAAGCGGCAATCGCTAAGATAATCCGAATGGAACGCAACATGACTACGGGTGCAAAAATTTCATCGTAGTGCAAACCTGGCACTTGGGTGAAACCTTTAGCAACTAGTCGTGCTTTATAGATATCTTGTTGACCTTCCACAGAATGCTTTATCTTGTAAAGCCATTTGCATTGAAGGGGACGAACCTTAGCAGGTAAGTCAACAAGATCCCACACGTTGTTCTCATACATAGAGTCCATCTCGGATTGCATGGCCTCAAGCCATAGCTTTGAGTCAGAACTAGTCATGGCACCTTTATAGGTTGCGGGTTCACTACTCGTTAAGAGTAGAACGTCATCTATGTCATGTTCCTCGACCATACCAATGTATCATGCGGAGGAATAGAGACTCTTCCCGACCTCCTAGGTTCCTCGGGAATATTAACCGCATAGGGATTGAAGGAACTGGTTCCTCCAATGGTTGCTCGGTATTTGGTTCTGGAATCTCCCGACAGTTCGAAGGTTCTATCACTCTTTGCATTCTCGAGAAATTCCTTCTCTAAGAATGTCGCACTAGCCGCAACAAAAACACGTTGTTCGATTGGCGAATAGAAGTAATGACCAAGTGTTCCTTTAGGATAACCTATAAAGTATGTCTTGACCGATCGCGGGCCAAGCTTATCTTCAGGTCTCCACTTGACATAAGCCTCGCAGCCCCAAACCCGTATAAAGGACAAGTTAGGGACCGTTCCCTTCCATAGTTCATATGGAGTCTTGTCAACAGCTTTAGACGGACTTCGGTTAAGTATTAGAGCGGCTGACAAAAGAGCATAACCCCACAATGAGTCAGGCAACACGGTGTGACTCATCATGGATCGAACCATATCAAGTAGTGTTCGATTTCTCCGTTCGGACACACCATTCAATTGAGGTGTTCCGGTGGAGTTAATCGTAGGGCAATCCCACGTCTTTAAGGTGTTGATCAAACTCGTGAGAAAGATACTCGCCACCACGATCCGAACGCAGTGTTTTAATCTTCCTACCTAATAGGTTCGCACCCTATTCGGTATTCCTTGAATTTCTCAAAGGATTCACTTTTGTGCTTCATTAAGTAGACATATCCATATCTACTTAAATCGTCCGTGAAAGTGATGAAATACCTATAGCCTTCTCGTGCGGTGATTGACATAGGTCCACATACATCCGTGTGTATGAGTCCTAATAGGTCGCCAGGGCGCGCATTCCAACACCTTTGAAGGAAATTCGAGTCATCTTACCGATGAGACATGATTCACACGTGCCAAATGATTGAAAATCAAAGGCCGAGATAGCTCCATGTTTAATGAGCTGTTTTACGCGTTTCTCATTAATGTGTCCCATACGGCGGTGCCATAGATACGTCGATCTTTGTCACCAACCTTTAACCTTTTATTCATTACGTGTAATATTTCGGTTGTCTGATCTAAAACATAAATTCCATTCATGGAGACTGCCTTGCCATAAATCATATCGTGTAATGAGAAAATGCAAGTATTATTCTCTATTACAAATGAAAAACCAAGTTTGTCAAGTGCGAAACGAGAAATAATGTTTTTGGAAAGACGGGTACATAATAGCAATCATATAATGATAACTCAAATCCGCTAGGAAGCTGGATCACATATGTTCCCTACGAGACGGCAGCCACTCTTGCTCCATTCCCGACACGCAGGTCAACCTCACCCTTTACGAGAGGCTCGAGATTTCGGAGGCCCTGCACATGATTACATAGATGAGAACCACAACCAGTATCAAGTACCCAAGTTCCGTAACTTGCGTGGTTAATCTCAATCATATGAATAAAAGTAGAAGAAGAAGACATACCAACAGGTTTAACGCGACCTGCTTTTATGTCCTCATGATAAACAGGACATGTGCGCCTCCAATGCCCAGTCTTGTGGCAATGATGGCATTCCATGTTTTCATTCTTGCTCATTGTCGCTTTGATGAGGTGCTCGACTCACCAGGCCCACTCTTACCTCGACCCGACTTCTTGAACTTCGGTTTACCTCGCTAGGTTTGCACGAGCTTTGCCCTTACCTTTCCCCTTGTTTGTCACAACGAGAACATCCTGTTTCAAGCTCCCACTGAACTTCATGTCCTTCTCGGTGTCCGTACGAGAAGGGAGTGCGATTCATGGGGACTTTTCTTCAAATCATTCATATAGTAATTCGCTCTAAATTGCGAAAAACCATCGTGGAGTGAGTGAAGCATGCGGTCGATCACAATGTTCTCGTTGATCTTACAATCAAAGGTCTCCGACTTCTCGACATTCTCAATCATGCGAGAATGTGTGGGCTAATGGTTGGCCCTTTTCGGAGTCTCGCATCAAAGAAGCGAGTGGTATGCTCATAGGTCACGATTCTCGGTGCTTTCGAGAATTCCTTGGTGAGCGTGGTGAAAATCTTGTTCGCACCATGGGCTATGAAGCGTTTCAGCAAATTGGGTTCCATTGCAAAAATGAGTACGTTTTTAATCGCACCCGCTTCCATACAGAAATCATTAAACTTGGTGATTTCAAGAAACTCAGCCGTGGGACGGGTTTCCGGGATGGGCTCTAATAGATATTTGAGCTTCCGTCGCAGCAGCAGCATTCCGTAATGCCGCCTCCCGGTCCGCGAAGTTTGATCCATCATTCTTGATCGAGTAGACCGATTCATCCGATTCATGAAGATCCGAAGCCGGGACTCACGGTCCAATGTGGCACTTGGCATTGGGTTATCGTAGAACCACCATTTGATATTAGCAGTTTAAAAGTTCGTGATCTACTTTGAAAAAGAAAGAAAAACAAAAACGAAATAAGCAACTCATCGAGGTGATTTAAGTCTATTTAAAAATTCGTTTTAACGTGTAGACTCTCGCACTTGCATAATTGATCTCCCTCAAGAATGATACAAGTGATCCCAAGACTCAATTTCTGTAAATTGATAAGCCAACTGTTTAGCTAATTCTTCCGTAAGAACTCTTGGTCGATAGATATCCGTAAATCCTATCTATAGTCCACCATAGTCACAGGATCGTACGAGTGACCATAGTGTTGAGATAAAATAGGTCAATCGGTTCCAACTTACCCGACGTAGAAGGGGTCATATTATGCCTACCGACGAAGAAGGGACTCATTGGAGTTTGACCTATAAAGACCGTTCTCAATTTTTGTTTATACGAGGAAGATCCCATCAACTAAATTATAATTCATATTAAGTGAACGAATAACTAGCGTCTGCGTGATTGAATTAATTTGGGTGATGGCTTAAAAACGTGTGACATGAGAATGTCAAAGAAAACTAACTCGTGACCTCTATATGTGTCAGTTTTCATGCAATGATTAGGTGGTTTGGTTTTTTAGGCGGAAAATGATGCATACTATCGTTACGATAAAATAAATAAATGAATGCAATACGTAAATAAAAATTCCTAGTGTGGCCTATCCTAGTAAAATAAAACATAAAACAACTTTGGAATCCACCGTTGGACCCGAGAAGCTTGTCTTGATGTTCCATCTTGATCCATGTAGCGGGAGTGAGCATCCGGTCTCCATCTTTGGTCTTCTCAAAGATTACAATTTAAAATTTACAAATATAAACCTATTTACATTCTAAATAAAAACTGTAATTAAAAGAAATAAAAATGGAGATACGAGATCTCAAAATACAACCAAGACCGTGTTCCATCATTACGGTAACACGTTCTACTAAGGCCACACTAAGTTACAACCGTTTGCAAAAATAAATAAATACGTAATTAAAAGCATTCAAATTAAACAAGAACGATAAATAAAATGCATCAACTAAATTAAATTTGTTCGTGACATAATTCCGTAATTATGTGAAATTTATCCAAACCACCTTTTACTGATTAAAATTCATGTGATAAAACCGCTTCTATCAATTTAATTTTAATCTAATACAGTCCGTTACTTTAAATACGCTTTAAAATAACTTAATGGTACGTGTGTGAACCGTTTCACAATCATAGCGAGTGTACAATATCTGTATAATGTACAAATTAAGGCCAAAAGAAAATTTAAAGCAAAAGGAAAAATTTTCAAAGCTGCCAAAACAAAATCCCTCGATCCAGGGACATAAGTGCTCGATCGAGGAACAAGAGGGCTCGATCGAATGAGGCTGCCATTCGATCGAGGGGCTTGCTAATCAGGAAGTACTCGATCGACAAGATCGAGGTCGATCGAGAGCTTTTATCAAGCAAATCGCTTCGATCGAGTACGAGGACTTCTCGATCGAGCGGTGGGGTTTTAAACAGGGTCGATCGAAAATACGCAAGGACTCGATCGAACAAAACAAGACAGAAAAAGCTCTCGATCGAGTAGAAATCCATTCGATCGAGACCAAACAAGTTCTGAAAACTTAAAACCCTCGTGAAAACAGTTTTGACGAAACAAAACAACTTCAATTTAGATCAAAATGGCATCAAAACAATTTAACAATTTGATAAAACTTGACATATTGTTATAATCTCCGTATAAAACAACAATATGCAGAAAACAAATCGAAAACAAGATGATATAACCGTGTAAAACATGTCACGGTTTCAAAAAAAATTGCAACAGCCAAAAAATTCCTGCCGAGAGGATTAAAACGCTGCTGCCGCACGAATTTCAAGACAATAAAAATCGTTTCGAGATCGTTTGATGAAAAATCACAAAGAAAATTTACGTGGCCTCGCTCTGATACCACTTGAGGGGTAATATCCATATAAGACCCTTTAAATTTAGGACTATAACGTAAATTTAACATGTGAAATATGGTCATAAACGAAATACAACAATGAAACGATGATAAAGAATCAACCTCGGGTCCTTTGATGCACGGCGTAAAGAACAGAAATCAACAGAGATTCCCTCCTAATTGTTGCACCCAAGACCGTCCGAGAAATGCCCTTGTGCTAGAACGTGTTCTCCGATTATCTTGCAATATTGGGAGAACTTGATGTGAGTTTTTCTCGAGATGTGAGATCTCGGTTTCAGAGAAAACTTAATCTCCAAAACCCTAATTCTTTTTCACTGATGATGATTAGGTTAAACAAGAGGAGGAGCTCTCCTTTTGTTCTCCTAATCTCGGTTTGGCCGAGTGGATCAAGGAGGGAATGGGCTTCCGTTTTCTCCTTACGTTCAACTCGTGGTCCGAGGCTAAAATGTATACGACGCGGTATATATATTATAAACTGTCATCGGTTATCGGATATTAAAACATCAACTAATAACACGGATTAGTTGAATCATTAATACATGTCCGACAAAGACAATATTGTATAATTATATTCAATATACATTTAATTAAATATAAAACGCTTATATTCAATTTTACGAATTAACCGTTTAATTCGTCTTAGCCATTATTATTTAATCCGTATTAAATAACATATCTCAACATCACATTTTTACTAAATATTAGTCAAATAACTCAGACTAACTGGTTAGTCAAAATTGGCATCTACATGACTGTATTTTCATACTGTCACGTCTCTCAAACCTATCCTATAGGTGTGACTTTTAGGGACCAGTTGATCACCGCCATCTGTATGACAATAACGTCAAACTTATCTAGCAAGCCAACCGTTATTGATAAACGTGGATCAACTGATAATAATACCAAAAGTATGCCCTTTGATCCTTTTAGAGGTTTATAAGTCCTTGCACTAACTGTTAAGGACACCAACCCCAACAAGTGAACACACTAGCGTCAACTTAAATCGTTGGTAAAAGAGAATGATCAACCTATTATGGATCAATGATTTATAACCTCGATCTCCTTTTCAACCAAAAGGCACGAGACATCTTGCTTTGAATACAAGATACGCATATACCATTAACAATCTAATGGTTTCAAGAGTACTCGTTAACTCTTTGCGTTCATTATTCCAAAATTTTAAGGTTTAATCTTGGGTTACCAATTTGAGTCTTGCATCATCTTCATGATATATTATTCTAGTTTGGTTTAGAATATAATCACCTTGATGATGGGCTAGCCATACATCAAATCATGGTGTATAGGGTCACAAAAGTGAAACCTCTTTTGTATCTATAACAAATTGTATTCTTATTTAGAGTTTATGTACTTAATAGTCACAATTAAGTACAACTCCAAACCCGAAAACTAGATTTAGTACACAATGACTCTATCTCTTGACTTCATTGTTGCTAGTCGTCATATTCTAATCATCCTATGTATCAAACATAATGATGAAAACCACCACCGGTTTCTAATATTGACGAAGTAATTGTAATACCCCGTATTTTATATCGTTAATTGAGTCGAGTTAATTGTTTAGTCGTGTTGATATCGTAAGACCAAGTTACTCGTAAGTTTGTTGAGACGGGTTTATCTGAACGATAGCTTACCCTTTTACCAATCACGTTACCCATACCCATGACCCATTTACCATCTAACTTGATCTTTAACCTAAATTTTAACCTAGTTTTACCCTAACCATACACACCCCTCATCTCACACGCCTCCCTCCTTCACCAACACCAAAACACCAGATTTCACGCATAGAGAGGGAGAGAGTGTGGCCGTGAGTGTTGACAGCGAAGCAAGGAAGAGCTAGGGGCTTTTGTCGACGGCCGTGGGTGGCCCTGGTGGCGGTTGTGGTGGCGGAAAAAGGTAAGAGTCAACCCTTTCCTCTGTTTTCATCCTTCTGTCGAGTTTTTGGGTGGTTGTTCGTGTCTTGTCGAGGCATTGTTGGTGGTGGTTGGTAGAGTAAGGGAGTAGGGTGGTAAGGGACGAGTGTAGTGGTGGTGGTTAGGGAGGTTTTGGGTGGTGATGGTGGTTGTGAAAGGCTAAATAGGACAGGGGTAGCCAAAACGGGTTTTGGTTACGGTTTTCGAGACGGGTTTAGGTGGGTAGTTTTGGGGTGGTGCCACCGTGGACTAGGGGAGGTCGAAACGGTGGCGCTATGGTGTCTGTGTGCGTGGGTTGGCGGCGAGCAGAATGGTGGTGAGAGATTAGTGTTTTGTTGACAGTGGTGGTGGCCGAGGGGTGGTGTAGGGGCTGCTGTGGTGAGGCACGGTGGTGAACCAGGCCCAATGTCAGCCCTGGTTCGACTCGCCGGCGGCAGTCGACCAGGTGGGGCTTGGTTGTTGGTGGCTGGGTCGAAGTGGGCAGCAAGCTTGGCGGTTGTCGCGGTGGTTCAGGCGGCGCGTGAGGGGTTTGGGCGAGTGAGGTGTCACGGGTGGTGGAGTCGGGTTTTTCGAGTTGTTTTATGGTTGATTCGGGTTTTCTTAAATCGTTTAACTCGTTTAATCTTTTATTTATCATATTCGTATTTAATTTAATTCCCGAGTCCTTTAAAATAATTAGAGACGGTTTTTGAGTCGGGTTTGTTAAAAGAGAAAAGTTACTATATCGGGAAAGTTTCCATTTTAAGAAATTCTATTTTTAGTAACTTCTATTTTGGGAACGGGGATAGTTAAGTAATCGGTTATCATTTCATTATCTTTCAGAGGGCGAATTTTTGTGGATTAGCACTGAGCTTCCGACTATTTGACTGCAGTACTGAGGTAGGGAAATACACTTGACTTACCGGTGTTGTTAATTTGTGTTGATTTGTTGTGTTTCATGTGACCAAGCTGTGATCGTTGACTTGTTCGTGGTTGTGATTTATGTTATGTTTCATACACTGGAGTGTGGTTGACTGAACTGTTCGTGTTGATTATGTTATTTCATTATTTTGATAGCTGGCATGATTTCATTCGTTGATATACATATTATGTTGCATTGAGTACTGTTGAGCATTGCATATGCATTGGAGTTGGAGGATGGTGTGGTGGTGACGATGATGAGATACGATGTGATGTTGTGATAAGGCCCAGGCTGGTTCTGCAGGACTTGCCCTGGTGTCCTCAGCTGCGAGCTGGCAGATCGACTGCGGTCGATATATATAGTCTACCGGGGATCGGTATGGCTGGGTTGTCCGGGTTATGAGATATGAGTTGAGATGGAGATGGAGGTGACGGAGGAACATGCATATCATATTTTGTTGTTTCGTTGTATTCCCTACTCAACCTCATGGTTGACCCTGTGTATTCGTGAACACCTGTGATGACCCAAATATTGGCGAGCAGACTTGACAGGTTTAAGAGATAGGACGGGAGCTTGATGGGCGTGAGACACTGGATCAGAAGACATAGTAGTTAGATCATTATTTAGAAGACTTCCACTTCCACTTATGTAGTTCTTTATAATTGTTGTAAAAAGAAGTTTGTAATAATCAAGTTAGAGTATTTATATAAGTTGCCTTGGAGTTTAATTTGTTATTCACTACCTCGGGGAACCGAGATGGTAACAGTTCGGTTTATTAGGGAATGTCTTGCCAAAGGCTCCTTCATAAACCGGGGTGTTACAAAGTGGTATCAGAGCGAACGATCCTCAGGCCTGAACCAATGAACCCAAAGAACGTAGGATGCGTCTAAATAAAATGAACCCCTGGGAATAAATCGCTAGAGCTCACAGTGCGGTTAAGAAGGCGCCCTTAATACGTGCTCTTTTGCCCTCTCAGTTTTGAACCAGGTAACCCGAGAGAAAATTGAGTGAATGGGGTAGTTAGCAGGAAAACCTTGGATATAATCGAGTTGATGTATACCTTGAGACCCATATATTCTAACCATTCTGCAGGACAACGTTATGGTAAGTATTTTGTATGAATGATGACGTGATCATATGATGTTGTGGAAATAAGAAATAAAATTTTCGTGTTTGATTGATAATCAACGAAGCGTTGGATTGTGGTAATCGTGAGCGCGAGAATAATTGCAAATTGACGATATTTATCTGGATGGATGTGAATGACGTGTTGATAGTGCTATTATGTCTAGTAATATGTGGTTATGTGATCCCGAAGCCATGCTAGTATAGTATTGTGATAGTAATTAGAAACACTATTGACTTACTTGTTCCTAGTCATACCAATCGTGACTTAGATGTAAGGAGTAGGTCGAGATGCGAAGGGATTCTATGGGATAGACGTTTACGTAAGTGCAAAGTGTGAGATTTAAGTTGGGATGGGTTAGTGTACATAGTGGATTCATAAGAGCTCGTAACATAGTAAAGAATGACCTAGTGCTGAAACACGCTTGTTTGATTTTACTCCCTAATTGATCTTGCTGTCATTTCTTTTCTGTTAACTTCCTATGGATGAAAATTTTATGAGAGTTAGCCTCGTGAGTTAGTGTTCATTTGGCGTTGGTTTCATGTGTATAGGATATACGGATTAGGAGTAATAAATGTTTTAGTGGGCTGTGGTCAGGAAGTTCCTGTGCAGTGATGTTTTGACCAACGATTTTGTAAAAATCCTCATTTAATTTGTATAAATGATTTTTGCATAATTCCAACTCCATCGACTAGAAGACTCGCTTATGTTTTCAAATTGATAAGCCACGAAAATTATTGATGTCTCTATATTAAACGGTAAATTTTGCAAATTGACCCAAGTTTCGGACCAATTGCTGTCATGTACTTGTTTGGACCAACTGAGCTGTAAAATCCTTTAAAAATTGAATTCTTGAACTTTGGACCTCATTCTTTTTATCACGAATTATTAACTCTCTGTATGTTATGAAAAGTAATATAACTCAAGTTTTCGTTGAGCGGTTATTTATTCGTGATTTTTGAAAGTTACAACTGAATCATGACTGTAAAATGTGCGTTCTATGTTAAGTTTTCATACAGTTGATTGATTAATTCATGAGCCTTAGTAATGTGAAATTATAATGTCTTTATATGAAGGTAACCGCACGCATGTTCAGTAGTTATGTAACTTAACAAGTGATAAAATTGAAACTTAGTTGATAACATTGTTGGCATGATAGTATGAGTAAAATTGAATAGATTAATTTGATTCTTAATCGAGGGTGAAATATGTTGTACGAGTCCAGTTGTTTGCATATTTTGTGGCATGTTGTAATATCACTGATGTGTTCGTCATATTTGTATAGTGGTCGGGTATACATAAATATCAAACTATGTTATCATATCTGGGTAAAATTTTGGTGGCGTTAAACGTCCTAATGTCCTCGCATGAATATTTACAATAACTATGTTAAATGTTTACACATGAATGGTAGTAATGATTATGTCTAAATGTTCCCACATGTAGGATGTCATCTGAGTTCTAAGGTCCTTTATGTGAGTCGGTGTGCCTATAGTTATACTTATTGCTTTCATTGCATTAAATTAATTCATTGAACCTAAAACCTATAACATGATAATAAACCGTGTCGTTATTCCTTATTGAATATGTTCGTTATTATATCGTCATAAAACGCTAAAGTGATTCTTGCAATTGTAGCACGACATTTGACATACCTATATTTCCGAGTCGTTTCTATCAATTATAATCTAACAAATATTGTTTATGATAGCTATGTTGGCAATTATAATGGGATAACCCTTTGATGATCCACATGTTAGGTGTATGTTCAAATGATAGTCGTTATAGTTACGTTTAATTGAGCCGCGAGTTGCCTATTTGTTCAAACCGTGCAAACCGGAGAACTTGTTCACCTTGCTAATCTTTTGCCATAGATAATGTTTTACAAGTTATATGATGGTATATGTACATGCTTATGCTAATTATGCGATATCTTTTGTTTTGTTGAAAATGAGTTATACTAAGTTCTTTGGACACGATTGAATGATGTGGTTGCTAAAATGTCAAACACATGTGTGATATGGAAGTAATGTTGTTGTTGTCATGGATCATATGTTGTTACTTTTATTGGGAAATATGTTTCAGAATTTACATCAAACAAATTGACTAGTTCGTGTTGTATGTCGGATGAGTCAAAAGGTTTTGATTACGTGTTATGTTTTCTATGGTTTCAAGGTGTTTAAGTAGTGCTTATGTATCACATGTTTTAATACTCCTGTGATTTATTAGTAGTAGGGCGGAAGGAATACACATATGGTTCAATTGTTCGGAATTGGTAATAGTTTCGACTTGGGAGAGGAATTTGGTGGGGTCAATGTTAGATTGTATCTTTGGTTTACGTGTATTCTTACAAAGTTGATATTTCTAAAGTGGTTGTTCTCTCGGTAGATAATGCGAACCGTGATGATCTCGAGTTGACCAAAACCCTGGTATTACAACAGTTACCCGAAAACTTGTTATATAGCTTTCGCACACTTAAACCTCGAGAATGAATCCTTTATCTTAACACCCTTCTACGGTAACACCCTTGTGTCTTAATTTGTTTAACTTTCCACCTTGTAGGATGGATCCCTACAATGTACACCCGCGAGACTGTTACATGTCACCTGATGCCGACTTTAATGAGCATTGTGAGAAACTTTGTCCGCCATGGACAAGTATGGGCCATAATGGGCACCCGAGTACTTAACTAATACTCGATTAAGAGCGTATACCCTTATCGATACTATCCCGACGGCATACTAAAGGACAGCAAACGCTTCTATATGAGAGAGTTGTCCACCCATTGCATGAGACTATGCCGTGACCCCATTATCGCGGCGGGGCCGATACCCACCCGAGCATACCTTTGACTTCATAGCAAAGCGACCGAGATACGAATTTTACGCTAATGTATCCGATGCCGAAAGTACGATCGAACCACCCATGCCAGACTTCGGGGAAGAGGTGAACCAGGTAGGGAATGACATAGAAGTCACCAGAATCAGAGGAGGCGCGACCTAAGGACCGTTAGGTTAGGGTTAGTGACACCATGATCGGTCTGTTGTGGAGCCGTGTAAACCTTTGGCTCCTTTCTTGTTGTTCTTTAGTTTGATGTTGTATTTTAAGTCCAGCATGGGCTAAGTAATAAGTGTTACTTGATGACAATCAGTTAATTCCATAATAAAACCTTGTTTTCGACTTAAATGTTACACGCAATCTCTTATCATGTGTTCTTTTCTGTTACCTGTTGTTGACAGTGAGTTGTTGCATAGGGATATGACATTTGAAAAGAGGTTACGAGGACGTAACCATGTTTTTTAGTTGGGTAGGATTGTAAAATCTTAATGTTTACATTGCACTTGTTTATAGATTGTGGTTTTGATCAAGTTGTAGATCGTGGTTTTGATCAAGCCGATGCGTCGTTGCGTGGTACCCATACAAATGAGTTCTCTATGTTGTGTATTAAATCGCCGCTTTTATGGTGCTCGATAGTTTACATGAGTTCATGAGTGGTGATAGGTTTGCATGAAGTAAGTTCCGGGACGTAACTTTCTTTTTAGGAGGGTAGAATGTAACATTCCGTCTCACCCGCTTGAGTTCATGAATTCTTGTACTAGAAAATCTGTTTGGTAGTTGAGCGAACTTCGGGACGAAGTTCATTTTAAGGGGGGAAGACTGTAATACCCCGTATTTTATATCGTTAATTGAGTCGAGTTAATTGTTTAGTCGTGTTGATATCGTAAGACCAAGTTACTCGTAAGTTTGTTGAGACGGGTTTATCTGAACGATAGCTTACCCTTTTACCAATCACGTTACCCATACCCATGACCCATTTACCATCTAACTTGATCTTTAACCTAAATTTTAACCTAGTTTTACCCTAACCATACACACCCCTCATCTCACACGCCTCCCTCCTTCACCAACACCAAAACACCAGATTTCACGCATAGAGAGGGAGAGAGTGTGGCCGTGAGTGTTGACAGCGAAGCAAGGAAGAGCTAGGGGCTTTTGTCGACGGCCGTGGGTGGCCCTGGTGGCGGTTGTGGTGGCGGAAAAAGGTAAGAGTCAACCCTTTCCTCTGTTTTCATCCTTCTGTCGAGTTTTTGGGTGGTTGTTCGTGTCTTGTCGAGGCATTGCTGGTGGTGGTTGGTAGAGTAAGGGAGTAGGGTGGTAAGGGACGAGTGTAGTGGTGGTGGTTAGGGAGGTTTTGGGTGGTGATGGTGGTTGTGAAAGGCGGCAGTGACAGGGGTAGCCAAAACGGGTTTTGGTTACGGTTTTCAGACGGGTTTAGGTGGGTAGTTTTGGGGTGGTGCCACCGTGGACTAGGTGGAGGTCGAAACGGTGGCGCTATTGTGTCTGTGTGCGTGGGTTGGCGGCGAGCAGAATGGTGGTGAGAGATTAGTGTTTTGTTGATGGTGGTGGTGGCCGAGGGGTGGTGTAGGGGCTTTGTGGTGAGGCACGGTGGTGAACCAGGCCCAATGTCGCCCTGGTTCGACTCGCTTGGCGGCGCGATCGACAGTGGGGCTTGGTTGTTGGTGGCTGGGTCGAAGTGGGCAGCAAGCCTGGCGGTTGTCGCGGTGGTTCAGGCGGCGCGTGAGGGGTTTGGACGAGTGAGGTGTCACGGGTGGTGGAGTCGGGTTTTTCGAGTTGTTTTATGGTTGATTCGGGTTTTCTTAAATCGTTTAACTCGTTTAATCTTTTATTTATCATATTCGTATTTAATTTAATTCCCGAGTCCTTTAAAATAATTAGAGACGGTTTTTGAGTCGGGTTTGTTAAAAGAGAAAAGTTACTATATCGGGAAAGTTTCCATTTTAAGAAATTCTATTTTTAGTAACTTCTATTTTGGGAACGGGGATAGTTAAGTAATCGGTTATCATTTCATTATCTTTCAGAGGGCGAATTTTTGTGGATTAGCACTGAGCTTCCGACTATTTGACTGCAGATCGAGGTAGGGAAATACACTTGACTTACCGGTGTTGTTAATTTGTGTTGATTTGTTGTGTTTCATGTGACCAAGCTGTGATCGTTGACTTGTTCGTGGTTGTGATTTATGTTATGTTTCATACACTGGAGTGTGGTTGACTGAACTGTTCGTGTTGATTATGTTATTTCATTATTTTGATAGCTGGCATGATTTCATTCGTTGATATACATATTATGTTGCATTGAGTACTGTTGAGCATTGCATATGCATTGGAGTTGGAGGATGGTGTGGTGGTGACGATGATGAGATACGATGTGATGTTGTGATAAGGCCTAGGCTGGTTCTGCAGGACTTGCCCTGGTGTCCTCAACCTGAATGCGCAGATCGACTGCGGTCGATATATATAGTCTAGGGGATCGGTATGGCTGGGTTGTCCGGGTTATGAGATATGAGTTGAGATGGAGATGGAGGTGACGGAGGAACATGCATATCATATTTTGTTGTTTCGTTGTATTCCCTACTCAACCTCATGGTTGACCCTGTGTATTCGTGAACACCTGTGATGACCCAAATATTGGCGAGCAGACTTGACAGGTTTAAGAGATAGGACGGGAGCTTGATGGGCGTGAGACACTGGATCAGAAGACATAGTAGTTAGATCATTATTTAGAAGACTTCCACTTCCATTTATGTAGTTCTTTATAATTGTTGTAAAAAGAAGTTTGTAATAATCAAGTTAGAGTATTTATATAAGTTGCCTTGGAGTTTAATTTGTTATTCACTACCTCGGGGAACCGAGATGGTAACAGTTCGGTTTATTAGGGAATGTCTTGCCAAAGGCTCCTTCATAAACCGGGGTGTTACAAAGTGGTATCAGAGCGAACGATCCTCAGGCCTGAACCAATGAACCCAAAGAACGTAGGATGCGTCTAAATAAAATGAACCCCGGGAATAAACGCTAGGAGCTCACAAAGTGCGGTTAAGAAGGCGCCTTAATACGTGCTCTTTTGCCCTCTCGATTTTGAACAGGTAACCCGAGAGAAAATTGAGTGAATGGGGTAGTTAGCAGGAAAACCTTGGATATAATCGAGTTGATGTATACCTTGAGACCCATATATTCTAACCATTCCGCAGACAACGTTATGGTAAGTATTTTGTATGAATGATGACGTGATCATATGATGTTGTGGAAATAAGAAATAAAATTTTCGTGTTCAGATTGATAATCAACGAAGCGTTGGATTGTGGTAATCGTGAGCGTGAGAATAATTGCAAATTGACGATATTTATCTGGATGGATGTGAATGACGTGTTGATAGTGCTATTATGTCTAGTAATATGTGGTTATGTGATCCCGAAGCCATGCTAGTATAGTATTGTGATAGTAATTAGAAACACTATTGACTTACTTGTTCCTAGTCATACCAATCGTGACTTAGATGTAAGGAGTAGGTCGAGATGCGAAGGGATTCTATGGGATAGACGTTTACGTAAGTGCAAAGTGTGAGATTTAAGTTGGGATGGGTTAGTGTACATAGTGGATTCATAAGAGCTCGTAACATAGTAAAGAATGACCTAGTGCTGAAACACGCTTGTTTGATTTTACTCCCTAATTGATCTTGCTGTCATTTCTTTTCTGTTAACTTCCTATGGATGAAAATTTTATGAGAGTTAGCCTCGTGAGTTAGTGTTCATTTGGCGTTGGTTTCATGTGTATAGGATATACGGATTAGGAGTAATAAATGTTTTAGTGGGCTGTGGTCAGGAAGTTCCTGTGCAGTGATGTTTTGACCAACGATTTTGTAAAAATCCTCATTTAATTTGTATAAATGATTTTTGCATAATTCCAACTCCATCGACTAGAAGACTCGCTTATGTTTTCAAATTGATAAGCCACGAAAATTATTGATGTCTCTATATTAAACGGTAAATTTTGCAAATTGACCCAAGTTTCGGACCAATTGCTGTCATGTACTTGTTTGGACCAACTGAGCTGTAAAATCCTTTAAAAATTGAATTCTTGAACTTTGGACCTCATTCTTTTTATCACGAATTATTAACTCTCTGTATGTTATGAAAAGTAATATAACTCAAGTTTTCGTTGAGCGGTTATTTATTCGTGATTTTTGAAAGTTACAACCTGAATCATGACCTGTAAAATGTGCGTTCTATGTTAAGTTTTCATACAGTTGATTGATTAATTCATGAGCCTTAGTAATGTGAAATTATAATGTCTTTATATGAAGGTAACCGCACGCATGTTCAGTAGTTATGTAACTTAACAAGTGATAAAATTGAAACTTAGTTGATAACATTGTTGGCATGATAGTATGAGTAAAATTGAATAGATTAATTTGATTCTTAATCGAGGGTGAAATATGTTGTACGAGTCCAGTTGTTTGCATATTTTGTGGCATGTTGTAATATCACTGATGTGTTCGTCATATTTGTATAATGGTCGGGTATACATAAATATCAAACTATGTTATCATATCTGGGTAAAATTTTGGTGGCGTTAAACGTCCTAATGTCCTCGCATGAATATTTACAATAACTATGTTAAATGTTTACACATGAATGGTAGTAATGATTATGTCTAAATGTTCCCACATGTAGGATGTCATCTGAGTTCTAAGGTCCTTTATGTGAGTCTGTGTGCCTATAGTTATACTTATTGCTTCCATTGCATTAAATTAATTCAGTTGAACCTAAAACCTATAACATGATAATAAACCGTGTCGTTATTCCTTATTGAATATGTTCGTTATTATATCGTCATAAAACGCTAAAGTGATTCTTGCAATTGTAGCACGACATTTGACATACCTATATTTCCGAGTCGTTTCTATCAATTATAATCTAACAAATATTGTTTATGATAGCTATGTTGGCAATTATAATGGGATAACCCTTTGATGATCCACATGTTAGGTGTATGTTCAAATGATAGTCGTTATAGTTACGTTTAATTGAGCCGCGAGTTGCCTATTTGTTCAAACCGTGCAAACCAGAGAACTTGTTCACCTTGCTAATCTTTTGCCATAGATAATGTTTTACAAGTTATATGATGGTATATGTACATGCTTATGCTAATTATGCGATATCTTTTGTTTTGTTGAAAATGAGTTATACTAAGTTGCTGGACACGATTGAATGATGTGGTTGCTAAAATGTCAAACACATGTGTGATATGGAAGTAATGTTGTTGTTGTCATGGATCATATGTTGTTACTTTTATTGGGAAATATGTTTCAGAATTTACATCAAACAAATTGACTAGTTCGTGTTGTATGTCGGATGAGTCAAAAGGTTTTGATTACGTGTTATGTTTTCTATGGTTTCAAGGTGTTTAAGTAGTGCTTATGTATCGCATGTTTTAATACTCCTGTGATTTATTAGTAGTAGGGCGGAAGGAATACACATATGGTTCAATTGTTCGGAATTGGTAATAGTTTCGACTTGGGAGAGGAATTTGGTGGGGTCAATGTTAGATTGTATGCTGGTTTACGTGTATTCTTACGGTTGATATTTCTAAAGTGGTTGTTCTCTGGTAGATAATGCGAACTGTGATGATCTCGAGTTGACCAAAACCCTGGTATTACAACAGTTACCCTGAAAACTTGTTATATAACTTTCGCACACTTAAACCTCGAGAATGAATCCTTTATCTTAACACCCTTCTACGGTAACACCCTTGTGTCTTAATTTGTTTAACTTTCCACCTTGTAGGATGGATCCCTACAATGTACACCCGCGAGACTGTTACATGTCACCTGATGCCGACTTTAATGAGCATTGTGAGAAACTTTGTGCTGCCATGGACAAGTATGGCCATAATGGGCACCCTGAGTACTTAACTAATACTCAGTTAAGAGCGTATACCCTTATCGATACTATCCCTGACTCTGGCATACTAAAGGACAGCAAACGCTTCTATATGAGAGAGTTGTCCACCCATTGCATGAGACTATGCCGTGACCCCAATTACTGCGGCGGGGCCAGATACCCACCCGAGCATACCTTTGACTTCATAGCAGGCGACCTGAGATACGAATTTTACGCTAATGTATCTGATGCCGAAAGTACGATTGAACCACCCATGCCAGACTTCGGGGAAGAGGTGAACCAGGAAGGGAATGACATAGAAGTCACGAGAATCGAGGAGGCGCGACCTAAGGACCGTTAGGTTAGGGTTAGTGACACCATGATCGAACGTTGTGGAGCCGTGTAAACCTTTGGCTCCTTTCTTGTTGTTCTTTAGTTTGATGTTGTATTTTAAGTCCAGCATGGGCTAAGTAATAAGTGTTACTTGATGACAATCAGTTAATTCCATAATAAAACCTTGTTTTCGACTTAAATGTTACTGCGCAATCTCTTATCATGTGTTCTTTTCTGTTACCTGTTGTTGACAGTGAGTTGTTGCATAGGGATATGACATTTGAAAAGAGGTTACGAGGACGTAACCATGTTTTTTAGTTGGGTAGGATTGTAAAATCTTAATGTTTACATTGCACTTGTTTATAGATTGTGGTTTTGATCAAGTTGTAGATCGTGGTTTTGATCAAGCCGATGCGTCGTTGCGTGGTACCCATACAAATGAGTTCTCTATGTTGTGTATTAAATCGCCGCTTTTATGGTGTGCTCGATAGTTTACATGAGTTCATGAGTGGTGATAGGTTTGCATGAAGTAAGTTCCGGGACGTAACTTTCTTTTTAGGAGGGTAGAATGTAACATTCCGTCTCACCCGCTTGAGTTCATGAATTCTTGTACTAGAAAATCTGTTTGGTAGTTGAGCGAACTTCGGGACGAAGTTCATTTTATGGGGGGAAGACTGTAATACCCCGTATTTTATATCGTTAATTGAGTCGAGTTAATTGTTTAGTCGTGTTGATATCGTAAGACCAAGTTACTCGTAAGTTTGTTGAGACGGGTTTATCTGAACGATAGCTTACCCTTTTACCAATCACGTTACCCATACCCATGACCCATTTACCATCTAACTTGATCTTTAACCTAAATTTTAACCTAGTTTTACCCTAACCATACACACCCCTCATCTCACACGCCTCCCTCCTTCACCAACACCAAAACACCAGATTTCACGCATAGAGAGGGAGAGAGTGTGGCCGTGAGTGTTGACAGCGAAGCAAGGAAGAGCTAGGGGCTTTTGTCGACGGCCGTGGGTGGCCCTGGTGGCGGTTGTGGTGGCGGAAAAAGGTAAGAGTCAACCCTTTCCTCTGTTTTCATCCTTCTGTCGAGTTTTTGGGTGGTTGTTCGTGTCTTGTCGAGGCATTGCTGGTGGTGGTTGGTAGAGTAAGGGAGTAGGGTGGTAAGGGACGAGTGTAGTGGTGGTGGTTAGGGAGGTTTTGGGTGGTGATGGTGGTTGTGAAAGGCGGCAGCGACAGGGGTAGCCAAAACGGGTTTTGGTTACGGTTTTCAGACGGGTTTAGGTGGGTAGTTTTGGGGTGGTGCCACCGTGGACTAGGGGGAGGTCGAAACGGTGGCGCTATGGTGTCTGTGTGCGTGGGTTGGCGGCGAGCAGAATGGTGGTGAGAGATTAGTGTTTTGTTGACAGTGGTGGTGGCCGAGGGGTGGTGTAGGGGCTGCTGTGGTGAGGCACGGTGGTGAACCAGGCCCAATGTCAGCCCTGGTTCGACTCGCCGGCGGCAGTCGACCAGGTGGGGCTTGGTTGTTGGTGGCTGGGTCGAAGTGGGCAGCAAGCCTGGCGGTTGTCGCGGTGGTTCAGGCGGCGCGTGAGGGGTTTGGACGAGTGAGGTGTCACGGGTGGTGGAGTCGGGTTTTTCGAGTTGTTTTATGGTTGATTCGGGTTTTCTTAAATCGTTTAACTCGTTTAATCTTTTATTTATCATATTCGTATTTAATTTAATTCCCGAGTCCTTTAAAATAATTAGAGACGGTTTTTGAGTCGGGTTTGTTAAAAGAGAAAAGTTACTATATCGGGAAAGTTTCCATTTTAAGAAATTCTATTTTTAGTAACTTCTATTTTGGGAACGGGGATAGTTAAGTAATCGGTTATCATTTCATTATCTTTCAGAGGGCGAATTTTTGTGGATTAGCACTGAGCTTCCGACTATTTGACTGCAGATCGAGGTAGGGAAATACACTTGACTTACCGGTGTTGTTAATTTGTGTTGATTTGTTGTGTTTCATGTGACCAAGCTGTGATCGTTGACTTGTTCGTGGTTGTGATTTATGTTATGTTTCATACACTGGAGTGTGGTTGACTGAACTGTTCGTGTTGATTATGTTATTTCATTATTTTGATAGTCGGCATGATTTCATTCGTTGATATACATATTATGTTGCATTAGTCTTGTTGAGCATTGCATATGCATTGGAGTTGGAGGATGGTGTGGTGGTGACGATGATGAGATACGATGTGATGTTGTGATAAGGCCCAGGCTGGTTCTGCAGACTTGCCCCCTGGTGTCCTCGGTGTGAGTGGCGAGATCGATCGCGGTCGATATATATAGTCTACCGGGGATCGGTATGGCTGGGTTGTCCGGGTTATGAGATATGAGTTGAGATGGAGATGGAGGTGACGGAGGAACATGCATATCATATTTTGTTGTTTCGTTGTATTCCCTACTCAACCTCATGGTTGACCCTGTGTAATCGTGAACACCTGTGATGACCCAAATATTGGCGAGCAGACTTGACAGGTTTAAGAGATAGGACGGGAGCTTGATGGGCGTGAGACACTGGATCAAAAGACATAGTAGTTAGATCATTATTTAGAAGACTTCCACTTCCACTTATGTAGTTCTTTATAATTGTTGTAAAAAGAAGTTTGTAATAATCAAGTTAGAGTATTTATATAAGTTGCCTTGGAGTTTAATTTGTTATTCACTACCTCGGGGAACCGAGATGGTAACAGTTCGGTTTATTAGGGAATGTCTTGCCAAAGGCTCCTTCATAAACCGGGGTGTTACAAAGTGGTATCAGAGCGAACGATCCTCAGGCCTGAACCAATGAACCCAAAGAACGTAGGATGCGTCTAAATAAAATGAACCCCTGGGAATAAACTGCTAGGAGCTCACAGTGCGGTTAAGAAGGCGCCCTTAATACGTGCTCTTTTGCCCTCTCAGTTTTGAACCAGGTAACCCGAGAGAAAATTGAGTGAATGGGGTAGTTAGCAGGAAAACCTTGGATATAATCGAGTTGATGTATACCTTGAGACCCATATATTCTAACCATTCTGCAGGACAACGTTATGGTAAGTATTTTGTATGAATGATGACGTGATCATATGATGTTGTGGAAATAAGAAATAAAATTTTCGTGTTCAGATTGATAATCAACGAAGCGTTGGATTGTGGTAATCGTGAGCGCGAGAATAATTGCAAATTGACGATATTTATCTGGATGGATGTGAATGACGTGTTGATAGTGCTATTATGTCTAGTAATATGTGGTTATGTGATCCCGAAGCCATGCTAGTATAGTATTGTGATAGTAATTAGAAACACTATTGACTTACTTGTTCCTAGTCATACCAATCGTGACTTAGATGTAAGGAGTAGGTCGAGATGCGAAGGGATTCTATGGGATAGACGTTTACGTAAGTGCAAAGTGTGAGATTTAAGTTGGGATGGGTTAGTGTACATAGTGGATTCATAAGAGCTCGTAACATAGTAAAGAATGACCTAGTGCTGAAACACGCTTGTTTGATTTTACTCCCTAATTGATCTTGCTGTCATTTCTTTTCTGTTAACTTCCTATGGATGAAAATTTTATGAGAGTTAGCCTCGTGAGTTAGTGTTCATTTGGCGTTGGTTTCATGTGTATAGGATATACGGATTAGGAGTAATAAATGTTTTAGTGGGCTGTGGTCAGGAAGTTCCTGTGCAGTGATGTTTTGACCAACGATTTTGTAAAAATCCTCATTTAATTTGTATAAATGATTTTTGCATAAGTCCAACTCCATCGACTAGAAGACTCGCTTATGTTTTCAAATTGATAAGCCACGAAAATTATTGATGTCTCTATATTAAACGGTAAATTTTGCAAATTGACCCAAGTTTCGGACCAATTCTTTGTCATGTACTTGTTTGGACCAATCGAGTGTAAAATCCTTTAAAAATTGAATTCTTGAACTTTGGACCTCATTCTTTTTATCACGAATTATTAACTCTCTGTATGTTATGAAAAGTAATATAACTCAAGTTTTCGTTGAGCGGTTATTTATTCGTGATTTTTGAAAGTTACAACTGAATCATGACTGTAAAATGTGCGTTCTATGTTAAGTTTTCATACAGTTGATTGATTAATTCATGAGCCTTAGTAATGTGAAATTATAATGTCTTTATATGAAGGTAACCGCACGCATGTTCAGTAGTTATGTAACTTAACAAGTGATAAAATTGAAACTTAGTTGATAACATTGTTGGCATGATAGTATGAGTAAAATTGAATAGATTAATTTGATTCTTAATCGAGGGTGAAATATGTTGTACGAGTCCAGTTGTTTGCATATTTTGTGGCATGTTGTAATATCACTGATGTGTTCGTCATATTTGTATAGTGGTCGGGTATACATAAATATCAAACTATGTTATCATATCTGGGTAAAATTTTGGTGGCGTTAAACGTCCTAATGTCCTCGCATGAATATTTACAATAACTATGTTAAATGTTTACACATGAATGGTAGTAATGATTATGTCTAAATGTTCCCACATGTAGGATGTCATCTGAGTTCTAAGGTCCTTTATGTGAGTCTGTGTGCCTATAGTTATACTTATTGCTTCCATTGCATTAAATTAATTCAGTTGAACCTAAAACCTATAACATGATAATAAACCGTGTCGTTATTCCTTATTGAATATGTTCGTTATTATATCGTCATAAAACGCTAAAGTGATTCTTGCAATTGTAGCACGACATTTGACATACCTATATTTCCGAGTCGTTTCTATCAATTATAATCTAACAAATATTGTTTATGATAGCTATGTTGGCAATTATAATGGGATAACCCTTTGATGATCCACATGTTAGGTGTATGTTCAAATGATAGTCGTTATAGTTACGTTTAATTGAGCCGCGAGTTGCCTATTTGTTCAAACCGTGCAAACCAGAGAACTTGTTCACCTTGCTAATCTTTTGCCATAGATAATGTTTTACAAGTTATATGATGGTATATGTACATGCTTATGCTAATTATGCGATATCTTTTGTTTTGTTGAAAATGAGTTATACTAAGTTGCTGGACACGATTGAATGATGTGGTTGCTAAAATGTCAAACACATGTGTGATATGGAAGTAATGTTGTTGTTGTCATGGATCATATGTTGTTACTTTTATTGGGAAATATGTTTCAGAATTTACATCAAACAAATTGACTAGTTCGTGTTGTATGTCGGATGAGTCAAAAGGTTTTGATTACGTGTTATGTTTTCTATGGTTTCAAGGTGTTTAAGTAGTGCTTATGTATCGCATGTTTTAATACTCCTGTGATTTATTAGTAGTAGGGCGGAAGGAATACACATATGGTTCAATTGTTCGGAATTGGTAATAGTTTCGACTTGGGAGAGGAATTTGGTGGGGTCAATGTTAGATTGTATGCTGGTTTACGTGTATTCTTACGGTTGATATTTCTAAAGTGGTTGTTCTCTGGTAGATAATGCGAACTGTGATGATCTCGAGTTGACCAAAACCCTGGTATTACAACAGATTACCACGAAAACTTGTTATATAACTTTCGCACACTTAAACCTCGAGAATGAATCCTTTATCTTAACACCCTTCTACGGTAACACCCTTGTGTCTTAATTTGTTTAACTTTCCACCTTGTAGGATGGATCCCTACAATGTACACCGCGAGATCGTTACATGTCACCGATGCCGACTTTAATGAGCATTGTGAGAAACTTTGTCTTTGCCATGGACAAGTATGGCCATAATGGGCACCCGAGTACTTAACTAATACTCGATTAAGAGCGTATACCCTTATCGATACTATCCCCGACTACGGCATACTAAAGGACAAAGCAAACGCTTCTATATGAGAGAGTTGTCCACCCATTGCATGAGACTATGCCGTGACCCCATTATCTGCGGCGGGGCGGATACCCACCCGAGCATACCTTTGACTTCATAGCAAAGACCGAGATACGAATTTTACGCTAATGTATCTGATGCCGAAAGTACGACTGAACCACCCATGCCAGACTTCGGGGAAGAGGTGAACCAGGAAGGGAATGACATAGAAGTCACCAGAATCAGAGGAGGCGCGACCTAAGGACCGTTAGGTTAGGGTTAGTGACACCATGATCGGTCTGTTGTGGAGCCGTGTAAACCTTTGGCTCCTTTCTTGTTGTTCTTTAGTTTGATGTTGTATTTTAAGTCCAGCATGGGCTAAGTAATAAGTGTTACTTGATGACAATCAGTTAATTCCATAATAAAACCTTGTTTTCGACTTAAATGTTACTGCGCAATCTCTTATCATGTGTTCTTTTCTGTTACCTGTTGTTGACAGTGAGTTGTTGCATAGGGATATGACATTTGAAAAGAGGTTACGAGGACGTAACCATGTTTTTTAGTTGGGTAGGATTGTAAAATCTTAATGTTTACATTGCACTTGTTTATAGATTGTGGTTTTGATCAAGTTGTAGATCGTGGTTTTGATCAAGCCGATGCGTCGTTGCGTGGTACCCATACAAATGAGTTCTCTATGTTGTGTATTAAACTGCTGCTTTTATGGTGCTCTGATAGTTTACATGAGTTCATGAGTGGTGATAGGTTTGCATGAAGTAAGTTCCGGGACGTAACTTTCTTTTTAGGAGGGTAGAATGTAACATTCCGTCTCACCCGCTTGAGTTCATGAATTCTTGTACTAGAAAATCTGTTTGGTAGTTGAGCGAACTTCGGGACGAAGTTCATTTTAAGGGGGGAAGACTGTAATACCCCGTATTTTATATCGTTAATTGAGTCGAGTTAATTGTTTAGTCGTGTTGATATCGTAAGACCAAGTTACTCGTAAGTTTGTTGAGACGGGTTTATCTGAACGATAGCTTACCCTTTTACCAATCACGTTACCCATACCCATGACCCATTTACCATCTAACTTGATCTTTAACCTAAATTTTAACCTAGTTTTACCCTAACCATACACACCCCTCATCTCACACGCCTCCCTCCTTCACCAACACCAAAACACCAGATTTCACGCATAGAGAGGGAGAGAGTGTGGCCGTGAGTGTTGACAGCGAAGCAAGGAAGAGCTAGGGGCTTTTGTCGACGGCCGTGGGTGGCCCTGGTGGCGGTTGTGGTGGCGGAAAAAGGTAAGAGTCAACCCTTTCCTCTGTTTTCATCCTTCTGTCGAGTTTTTGGTGGTTGTTCGTGTCTTGTCGAGGCATTGCTGGTGGTGGTTGGTAGAGTAAGGGAGTAGGGTGGTAAGGGACGAGTGTAGTGGTGGTGGTTAGGGAGGTTTTGGGTGGTGATGGTGGTTGTGAAAGGCGGCAGCGACAGGGGTAGCCAAAACGGGTTTTGGTTACGGTTTTCAGACGGGTTTAGGTGGGTAGTTTTGGGGTGGTGCCACCGTGGACTAGGGGGAGGTCGAAACGGTGGCGCTATGGTGTCTGTGTGCGTGGGTTGGCGGCGAGCAGAATGGTGGTGAGAGATTAGTGTTTTGTTGACAGTGGTGGTGGCCGAGGGGTGGTGTAGGGGCTGCTGTGGTGAGGCACGGTGGTGAACCAGGCCCAATGTCAGCCCTGGTTCGACTCGCGGCAGTCGACCAGGTGGGGCTTGGTTGTTGGTGGCTGGGTCGAAGTGGGGCAAGCCTGGCGGTTGTCGCGGTGGTTGGGCGGCGCGTGAGGGGTTTGGACGAGTGAGGTGTCACGGGTGGTGGAGTCGGGTTTTTCGAGTTGTTTTATGGTTGATTCGGGTTTTCTTAAATCGTTTAACTCGTTTAATCTTTTATTTATCATATTCGTATTTAATTTAATTCCCGAGTCCTTTAAAATAATTAGAGACGGTTTTTGAGTCGGGTTTGTTAAAAGAGAAAAGTTACTATATCGGGAAAGTTTCCATTTTAAGAAATTCTATTTTTAGTAACTTCTATTTTGGGAACGGGGATAGTTAAGTAATCGGTTATCATTTCATTATCTTTCAGAGGGCGAATTTTTGTGGATTAGCACTGAGCTTCCGACTATTTGATTGCAGGATCGAGGTAGGGAAATACACTTGACTTACCGGTGTTGTTAATTTGTGTTGATTTGTTGTGTTTCATGTGACCAAGTTGTGATCGTTGACTTGTTCGTGGTTGTGATTTATGTTATGTTTCATACACTCGGAGTGTGGTTGTTGAACTGTTCGTGTTGATTATGTTATTTCATTATTTTGATAGCTGGCATGATTTCATTCGTTGATATACATATTATGTTGCATTGAGTACTGTTGAGCATTGCATATGCATTGGAGTTGGAGGATGGTGTGGTGGTGACGATGATGAGATACGATGTGATGTTGTGATAAGGCCCAGGCTGGTTCTGCAGGACTTGCCCTGGTGTCCTCAGCTGCGAGCTGGCAGATCGACTGCGGTCGATATATATAGTCTACCGGGGATCGGTATGGCTGGGTTGTCCGGGTTATGAGATATGAGTTGAGATGGAGATGGAGGTGACGGAGGAACATGAATATCATATTTTGTTGTTTCGTTGTATTCCCTACTCAACCTCATGGTTGACCCTGTGTATTCGTGAACACCTGTGATGACCCAAATATTGGCGAGCAGACTTGACAGGTTTAAGAGATAGGACGGGAGCTTGATGGGCGTGAGACACTGGATCAGAAGACATAGTAGTTAGATCATTATTTAGAAGACTTCCACTTCCATTTATGTAGTTCTTTATAATTGTTGTAAAAAGAAGTTTGTAATAATCAAGTTAGAGTATTTATATAAGTTGCCTTGGAGTTTAATTTGTTATTCACTACCTCGGGGAACCGAGATGGTAACAGTTCGGTTTATTATGGAATGTCTTGCCAAAGGCTCCTTCATAAACCGGGGTGTTACAGTAATACTAGCAAAATTTGTGTTTAATCAAATAAACATTTGACGAAGAAGGTCCCATTAGATGTCCCACAACTAACTTGTTGATTCTTCAATAATTTGGGGTAGTTTCCTTTCTCGTGTCCAACATTTAAGACAATGGAAACTTTATCAGTCGGGATTGATAGGTTTAGTATCGTCATTCTCAACAACTTTACCTTTAACATTACCTTGTATCAATTCCATTTACTTCTTGAACCTCGTCCTCATCTTAACAGTTTAAGAGAATGCTCCCACTTATTTCAATGAGTCTTTGCTTTGAGAAGCAAAATTGAATTCACGAAGATCACTCTTCATTTGTTCGTTTTAGTCTTAAAACTTTCATTAAAGTGGTTGCGTTATTTTGGTCAATTACGAATTCTGGACAAAACTAATTACCAAAACAATTTATCGCTTCAAGGTACTTAATTCATTTAAGTACATGAAAAACAATCCATTGTAAGTAGATATGTTAGTCTAGAATCAAAAACCTGTTTGATAATGACTAACTTTAATCTATACTCTTTACAAGAGATCCTTAGCAATGGTTCATATGAGGTTTTAGAAGCAAATTCATATTGTCTTTAGTTACGATGTTTTAATGGAGTTTTGAATCGAAATGATATCGTATATGAATTGTGGTAAAGAAATAGAACAATATAACAACGGAATAGTAGAAAACTTAACATTTATCGTTTCATTAATACTTGTAAATAACAAGTAAAGCATTTACATAGTGACCTCTACCCAACTATGATAAATGATTCCAAGATCCAAATTCATATTAACTTGGGCACGGTAGGGCCGATTCATCCCTTATCAATATAACTCGGTAGATTAACTCTTTAATCGATTCTACTTTTAGAACTCTTGGTCGATAATATTACATTAACAATTATCTTTAGCCCAAAACACATTCGACAAGGGCACGGTAGGGCCGATACATCCCTTATCAAAAACTTTTGTTGAGTTCAACCCAAATTTCGAATAAATGTGTCCATGATCCAAATCCACATCAACTTGGGCACGGTAGGGCCGATTCATCCCTTATCAACATGAATTCGGTGGATTAACATTCATCACCCACTTCCCCTACGTAACAAGGTTTGTACCCGGTAGGGCCGAGTGCACTCCCTCGCGAAATAGGTTTTCATGGTTTCTACTATTTGGTAAGGCTAAGTCTCAATTGTTTATTTTAGCGAGAGGTCATGTCAATTTATTATCTATCACGTTTTAAGTGAACTAAAGCGGTGAACTACGATAATTATAATTGACACGGTCGATAAACTCGATAAAATGATAATGCATGTTTTAGTTATGGCGATTTAGCGATGCATGTGACATAAAATAAAATGCAAGCATAAAGATAAATAAATCCTAGTATGGCCTTTCCTAAAATAGAAAAACTATTTAGCTATTACAAATTCGGAAACCAACTCCATTGGTCCCTTGAACTTCGGTTGTGGCACGCATCTCGAGGTAACACCGTCTTTATGTATCGCCATTCTTGAAGAAATCCGTCTTTGGGAACTCCGGAATGAATAAAATTACATAATAAATTACATAATTTCCTATTATACATTTGTAACTAAAATAAAATAAATCTATTAAATTACAAAACGGTGATACGAGATCACAATAAAAATTACAACCGAATCGATATTCCCATACATTTCGGGAAATACCAATTAAAATCTAAGGCCATACTAAGTAAAATTACATAATTCAAAATTACATAAATTAAAATTATGACAATCATAAAGAAAAATGCAGCATTATAATATGTATGAACATGCTCAATTTTATGCTAAATCGCCTTTAATTAGCCAATATCGTATATTACTCGGTTTTTACGGATTTGCGTGATTTCAACATTTTATAATCACAAAAATTACATAAATTCATATTTATGCATAAGTTAATTACCCTAACCTCTTAGGACTCAAAATTTAGTCTTCACTAATAATTTGACCATAATTAACCCATATTTTATAAAATTGTTCATAAATGGACCAAAAATTACAAAAATAAGCTATAAACTTCAAATAAATCACAAAATTTCAAATAAATTCAAAATTTGAGATTTAAACTCATGAACATTCTGGAAAAATACCATGACACTCATAATGTTCAAAATCTTAGGTTAAAAATTTCGAAAATTTTCCGGAAAAAACAATGTTGCGGTTTATCGATTTTAACAAAAATGATCATAAAAACATGGAAAAATTATATTCATAAACTTTTCAATTTTAGATCTGAAAATGATAATAAAAAGCAACATTAGACGTTTTTCCTAAGTCATAGATTATGTTTTTATTAATTTTACACTAATAATGTCACTATTTATGCTATTTTTCTTCAAAAATCCATAAATCATGCAAAAAGACTTCTTTATAGCCAATTATTTTACACACATCTTGTAAAATTGCATGTGACAACATATTAATTTTCTATGACCAGATTCGAAATTTAACTCATATTAACCTATTTTTCACTTAAATCCGAATTTAATAATGAAAAATCCATTTTTCGAGCATAACAAGTCCAAACATTATGACAATTTACAGGTTATCTCAAAATAATATATGGGACAACATATCCAAAAATCAACTGAAAATTCGAAGTATAGCTAATTTTAGACCAAAAATGACATTTTTACTCATAAAATCATATTTAAATGCCATTATTGAATTATATGAACAATAAAAATCCGTAAAATTAACCAAAATATCCTAAAACATTTTAGGACCATAAATATTAACATGCATGGATTAATTTCGTGATATATCATAATAACACAAATTTTACAAGTTTTATTTGTTATTCTTATAACTCGGAAAAACTTTTAACCAATTTGCATGCAAACAACCGTGGCTCATGATACCGATTGAAGGAAATGTAGATCTTTATACATAAACATACTCATATATGTTATAAATTAATTTGTCATAAAATTAAACATGGATTTTATGCATGCAAACTTTAATAAAAGAAGATAAGAAAACATTTTCTCACCATAATGATTTCGGTCATATTGGGCACTAACAAGATCTCCTTCTTGTTAGTTCTTGAGCTTTCCATTAATGGATGAACATTCTTGACTTCAAATTAGAAGCCCTCCAATTAGTTGCACCCAAGACAATCCCTTAAACCCACAAATAAACATGTACTAGATGTTTGCAATGTAGTTTACCTTAAAATCTATTACTAATACTCATATACTACTTCTAGTAATCTTAGTAATTCATATGAACAATTTAGATTAAAATCTCATCCTTTTTGATGAAGATGGAAGAGAGAGAAGAGAGGAAATTATACATGAACATTTTGCATGTGAAAAATTAGAATGAATGATAGTAAAATTAGAGAATAAAAATTCTCTACTAACTCTCCAAAAACCGGTTGGAGGAGTCCTAAAAGACCAATGCATGGTCTTTGCTTTTTACCTTTTTGTCTTATCAATATTGTAGGTGTAAGGCTATGTAATAATAGGTATGATTATAATAATTTTAGGCATTAAAATAATACACCCATCATCCTCCACTACCTACAATATTTCGGTCCATATGTAAAATGGACTACCATTTTATTTTGTCAATTTGTTACTTGTCACACAATATGTCACATGTTATGATAAACATGTTATTAATTAATTTAATGCATATTTATCACATAAATATCATTTCATGAATTAATTAAATTACATACAACAAATTGACTAGTGATACTTGATCACATAAATAAAATGGGTCATATAGTTATAATTCACAACTTCTTGTAATTATAATTAACCATTCATTCTTATCTTTATTGTTTCTCAAACAATAAATAATTTTAGCAACAAAGCATTTTATTACTAAAATAAATCATATTTAATCCCATTACAATAAGATATCAATATTCTCTTTCTCACAAATCGAATTGTTCAATTTTAAGGAATTAATTAATCTGTATCGGTATACAACTAATTAACCTTTTCAATTAAGGCAATCGTCCTTTAGGTGTGACCTCAAGGGATCAACTGATCACCACCGTCGCACGACAGTAATGTCAAACTCTAGCCAGCCAATCATTACCGATATGTGTGGACCAGTTGACTATATATGTAATGTATCATCCCTTCCGTATTCTTGAAATGAGATTTAATAATGATATTTAAATCATGTGATCGCACTATTGTTGAGGACACATTTCCCAACATATTCACAATAGGCTCTTTCTCCTTAGCCTTCTCGTCATTCTTCTTCTTTGAAACTTATTGAATGGTAGTGGGTTCTTCTTCTTTCTTAGAGTTTTCAACAACTCTTTCCTTGTCACTAGCATTCACAACATCTTCATCAATGGGCATCTTCGGCCCTTCATACCTTGTACCATTCCTCAAATGGATGGCACTCACCGACTCATGTCTTGGGGGATTACTTTGAGATGGTAACTGCCCCTTTTGTCTTTGAGAGCTAGAAGATGCTAATTGAGACATTTGGGTCTCCAACATCTTTGTGTGAGCTGGTTTGTTGTTGATGGTGATATCTTTTGCTTGGCTATTCTTTTGCATTTGGGTGAAAAATTCTTGTTGATTCTTTTGCATTTGGAGGACCTCTTTTTGAACATCAAAGCCTTGGTCATTGGATTGATTGTAAGAGTGTTGATTTTGAAAACCTTGGTGTTGGTAAAAGGGTCTTTGAGCTTGATTTCTCATTGGGGGTGGGGTGTATGTTGGTTGAGGGTTTTGAACATTTTGACTTTTGTATGAAAGATTGGGGTGGAATTTGGTGTTCTCATTGTAATAGTTGGAATAAGGGGTGCCACTCTTGTATGCTTGGAAAGCATTCACTTGTTCACTTGTTCCCCTACATTCACTTTGGTCATGTCCCAAAGTTCCACAACTCTCACATACTCCACGTGGAATTGATGATGATGCCACAATAGTATTAACATGTTGCTTGGGTGATTTGAAGGCCTCTTTAAGTTTAGCCATGGCCTTCTCAAACTTCAAATTAATGGTGTCAATGTGAGCACTTAGTTGAGCACCCAATTGAGTAATGCAATCCACCTCATGCTTTCCTCCTCTAGTAGCCTTCCGAGGTCTACTATATTGCGAGTTATGGACCGCCATTTCTTCAATTTTGTTCCATGTTTGATTGTCATCAACTTCAGTGAACATACCATTGGATCCGATATTGAGAATGTTTCGGGATTCTTCATATACACCATTCCAAAATTGTTGTACAAGGAACCACTCGCTAAGTCCATGGTGTGGACAAGAATAACAAGTGTCCTTGAATCTCTCCCATGCTTCGTACAAAGATTCCTCATCCCTTTGCTTGAACCCGGTGATTTGGGCTCTTAACATGTTAGTCTTTTCTGGAGGATAGAATTTCTTGTAGAAAGCAAGTGCCAATTTCTTCCAAGAATCAATACCAAGAGTAGCCTTGTCTAGGCTTTTCAACCATTGTTTCGCGGTACCAATCAAAGAAAAAGGAAATAAGACCCATCGGATTTGGTCTTGAGTAACTCCGGTTTGAGAAATCGCATCACAATAGTCTCAAAAAGTCTCCATATGTGAGTGAGGGTCTTCACTAGGCATCCCTCCAAGTTGACTTCTCTCAACTAATTGTATGAATGCGGATTTTGCAATGAAATTACCGGTTAAATGTTGTGGTGTAGGGGTACCATTTGGTAGGTTCTCCTCGGTTGGTACGGAATATGATGAGAATTTAGGCATCCTCAAGAAGATCCCCGCGGATTGTTGAGGAACGAAGAGAAAAGAAGCTGTCTGACCCAGGATCCGAGCGGATTGCCACCAATCCGGGCGTCTCCCAGTACCACCATCCGAGCGTCCCGCAACCAAGACGCTCGTCTTGAAGCCAAAGAATCTGAGCGTCTCCTCTATGATCCGCTCGGATCACAGGATAGAAAACAACGTGCCCAGACCAAAGACGCTCGGGACGAGCATATCCATACGGGACTAGCAAAACGGAAATGCTCATTTCCTTGGAGAGGAGCATTTCCTCAACTTTTCTTAAGGGTCTTAATAGCCATTTAAGCCCTTAGTAACCCTAATTTTTTTACTTAATCTTTAGTATAAATACCCCTTTGTACTACCCAGATTATCATCAAGTTGTAATCAATTAGTAAGCAATCTTAATGCTATCTTAATACTCTCTTAATCTTGTAATCAACTTTTAATCTAGTCTTAATACAAATCTCAATACTTAATCTTTTCTTAATTTCTCTATTGTTCTTCATTTATTTTGGGTAATTAGAAGATTATTTGGGTTTATTTAGAGGATTGACAACCTCCCATCAATCATCAATTACTTCTATTATTCTTTGCATTATTATTTGGAATCATCTTCATAGGTATAATTCTCTCTTAACCTTGTTTAATTATTGTTAATCATTTATTCAGCCTGTTTTGCCTTGCTAGTATGATTGACAACCTTGTTAGCATGTTAAACTTGATAATAAGTGAGTAGTTTCCTCAACTAGGGTTAATGGGGAATTAGAGGAAACCAACATGGGGATTCATTCATGCTTAACCTAATATGTTTTCATAATTAATTTTCTTGCTTGTTGTGATTTCAACTTATGCACATGTTATGTTTGATGAAATGCGAGCCTATGAATCCTTGCATTTTTTACACATCAGCTATCTTTTCAATGAGACTTGTAAGCTTATACACCAACTCGAGTCTCGTTAGACTATGCATATAGTTGGATAGGAAGGACTAAATCGACTTGTAGGTGTTGTACAATCTAATCGATTCGGCTCTGGGACCCAAACCTGCTTAGGGATTGTAAGCTTATACACCAACTCGATCCCATCACAACAATAAGTGCTTGCATCTAGTAGAGAACATGTTTGTATGATCAACTCCCATGAATTCCCTATGAACCCATGACACCCTAGTGCTTTTAATCAATTGTTTACATCTTATTTTAATCACCTTGCTTGTTTTTATTACTTTGCTTTTATATTGTTAATTAGTTTAGCTGATCTCCTATCTCAACCCAAATTGTGACACCCTAAGACACAACCATTTGTAATTGAAAATCCTACATCAATACCCGTCCCTTGGGATCCGACCTTTACTTGCCTGTTTACTAGGAGTAGTTTGTAAAGTTATAAATATTGTTTTGGTTAGGAACCTTTTGACGACGAGTTTAACCGACACCAAAAATGGCACTGTTGCCGGGGACGGTGTTAACTTGATTTGATTTTCATTAATTGTTCTTAGTCGTGTCTTTCTTTACCTTGGGGAAGTCAATTTCCTCAAGGTTGTTCCAATTGTTTTCGAGTTGTTTGATATTTCGCATGTCTAGGAGATCACAAGGCAACTTGTTACCCATTGATCTTGAAGTTGAAAGAACTTTGATCAACAATAGAAGACTATGCATATAGTTGGATAGGAAGGAATAAGTCGACTTGTAGGTGTTGTACAATCTAATCGATTCGGCTCTGGGACCCAAACCTGCTTAGGGATTGTAAGCTTATACACCAACTCGATCCCATCACAACAATAAGTGCTTGCATCTAGTAGAGAACATGTTTGTATGATAACCAAATATATAACCCACCACAAAATCAACCCACAATGCCTAAATTTTCATCACATTCCGTACCAACCGAGGAGAACCTACCAAAAGGTACTCCTACACCACAACACTTAACCGGTAATTTCATTGCAGAATCCGCATTTATACAATTGGTTGAGAGAAGTCAATTTGGGGGGATGCCTAGTGAAGACCCTCATTCTCATATGGAGACTTTTTGTGATTATTGTGATGCGATTTCTCAAACCGGAGTGACTCAAGACCAAATTCGATGGGTCTTATTTCCTTTTTCCTTGATTGGTTCCGCGAAACAATGGTTGAAGAGCCTAGATAAGGCTACTCTTGGTATTGACTCTTGGAAGAAATTGGCACTTGCTTTCTACAAAAAATTCTATCCTCCGGAGAAGACTAATATGTTGAGAGCTCAAATCACCGGGTTCAAACAAAGGGATGAGGAATCTTTATATGAAGCATGGGAGAGATTCAAGGATACTTGCCGATCTTGTCCACACCATGGAGTTAGCGAGTGGTCCCTTGTACAACAATTTTGGAACGGTTTATATGAAGACTCCCGAAACATTCTCAATATGGGTCAAATGGTATGTTTACCGAAGTTGATAATAATCAAACATGGAACAATATTGAGGAAATGGCGGTCCATAACTCACAATATAGTAGACCTCGGAAGGCTACTAGTGGAGGAAAGCATAAAGTGGACTCTATTACTCAATTGGGTGCTCAACTTAGTGCTCATATTGACACCATTAATTTGAAGTTTGAGAAGGCTATGGCTAAACTTGAAGAGGCCTCCAAATCACCTAAGCAACATGTTAATGCCATGGTGGCATCTTCATCAATTCCAAGTGGAGTATGTGAGAGTTGTGGAATTTTCGGACATGACCAAAGTGAATGTAGGGGAATAAGTGAATGCTTTCCAAGCATAAAAAAGTGGTACCCCTTATTCCAAATATTACAATGAAAACACCAAATTCCATCCCAACCTGTCATACAAAAGCCAAAATGTTCAAACCCTCAAACAACATACACCCCACTTCCAATGAGAAACCAAGCTCAAAGACCCTTTTACATTCAAAACCAAAGTTATCAAAATCAACCTCCATACAATTAAACAAATGACCAAGGTTTTGATGTTCAAAAAGCGGTCCTCCAAATACAAAAGAACCAACAAGAATTTTTCACTCAAATGCAAAAGGATAGCCAAGAAAAAGACATCACCACTAACAACATACTAGCACACACAAAGATGTTGGAGACCCAAATGTCTCAATTAGCATCTTCTAGTTCACAAAGACAAAAGGGGAAATTACCACCTCAAGGTAATCCCCCAAGACAAGAGTCGGTGAGTGCCATCCATTTGAGGAGTGGTAGAAGGTATGAAGGGCCGAAGAGGCCCGTTGATGAAGATGTTGTGAATGCTAGTGACAAGGAAAGAGTTATTGAAGACTCTAAGAAAGAAGAAGAACCCATCACCATTCAAGAAGTTTAAAAGAAGAATGAAGAGAAGGCTAAACAGAAGGAGCCTATTGTGATTCGGCGTCCGTTTCCAAGTCGTCAAGCTAAGCCTATGTTTGATGAACAACTTGGGAAGTTTGTGGAGATTGTCAAGAACTTGGAAGTCTCAATTCCATTTACGGAATTAATCAATCATGTTCCGGCCTATGTGAAATACATGAAAGATATTCTTACAAAGGAGAAATACATCCGAAAACTTGAGACTATTACCTTCACTAAGGTGAGTAGTGCCATCCTACAAGGAAGTTCACCTCCAAAACTAAACAATCCGGGAAGCTTCTCTATTCCATATACCATTGGTGACACCACAATCAACAAAGCTCTATGTGACATTGGGGCAAGTGTGAGTGTCATGCCATATTCGGTGTACAAAAGGCTAGGAATGGGAGAGCTTAAGTGCACTAATATCACACTTCAAATGGCAGATCGATCAACGAAGACACCTTTAGGTGTATGGGAAGATGTGCCGGTAAGAATTGGCAAGTTCTTCATCCCGGTGGACTTTGTTATTGTTGACATGGAAGAAGATTCCAACATTCCTATCATTTTAGGAAGACCTTTCTTACACACCTCGGGAGCGGTGATTGACGTGAAACATGGAGAGCTCACACTCGAAGTGGAAGATGAAACAATCACTTTTAATCTTGACAAGACAATGAGAGCTCCCCGACTACATGAGCCATGTTTCATGGTTGATCATTATACCCAAGAAAGTGATAGGAAGAAGTTGGCATCTCAATGCAAAGAACAAGATATGGGTAAAGAATCACCACCCATATGGGAGAAGAAAATGGGTAATCTCCAAGATACTCCATCCAAAGAGCAACAATGTTTCAACAAGAATAAGAGCTTGAATAGCTCACCACTACTCATGACAAGGGAAGAGGAAGGCCTCATTGTCTATAATGACAAGAAGAAAGAGGAGTTGTTCTCATCAACTCATGATACTATTGGGGAACAAGTAGATGAAGTATGCGGTCTTTGGGATGATGAAATTTGAAGGGATATTCAATCCCTATATCGGTAATGCTATGACCCAAGACCACCATGAAGAACATCGTGTGCAAAGGTCTATTGAGAATCTTTATCATGACAATGAACAAGCTTTCGACTACTTCTTCAAGGTGTTGAGCAACATCAACAACACCTTGGCTATGCCCCCTTGACATCTCATTTATGGTTGAGAGTTTGGTGGAGTCCTCCCTAAACCACCATTTGTAAATATTCTAACCCCTTAACTTGTATTTTACTTATTGTATTGAATTTTTGACAATTTTTGGTTTGTATACCTTGATCAAGATTTTCATCATCTTGAGAGAAAGTGAGGGAGGGACTTATATGTTTATTGATGTGTAGTGTTTTGACATAGTGTGAGGATAGCAATTGCCTAGGCTATCCAAAACTTCGTAGTGCCCCCACAATGAAGACCAAAGGAACGAAGAGTAAATGACACGGGTTATGAAATACCCACGGATGGACCTGAATTAGTGAGGTAGAGGGACAATCCGAGCGGCCCGACAAGAATCTGCTCGTGCTAACAGACAATCCGAGCGTCCTGGGAAGAAGACGCTCATCCTGAGAGAGCTTGAAAAGAAAGAATTTGGTCTGACTAAAAATTCGAGCGTCTCCACAAAGAATCCGCTCGTCTCAGTCAAGACGCTCGTCTCTCAGAGGATCCGCTCGTCTTGTTGCTGGTAACATATGGGATTTCTCCCTGACAAGGAATTCGGGCGTCCTCAAGAAAATCCGCTCGTCTCCTTAGAAAGACGCCCGTCTTCCTCAAAAGACACTCGTCTCAGCACGGTCTTATTTTCTGAAGCAAACTGAAGCAGAATCCGAGCGTCCCGACCCAAATCTGCTCGTCTCCCCTGTGTAATTCAAATCCAATGGGATTAAAACCCCACCTTTCCCATTTCATTTTACTCATTCAAAACACAACCACATCTCCAAAACCCTCAAAACCCTCAATCCCTCCATCCACAAAAATTAAATTTCTCAAGCAAATTCACCCAAATTAATTCCAAACTCCCTCAAAACTCAAACAAATCACTCCTTTGTCAACAACAAGCAATTAAAACACCACAATCTTCAAAGTTTGAATCGATTTTTAGGATACAAGGCAAAATTCAACTATCCTAAATCGATTTGGGTCTTATTGAAACTTGAAGAAATCAAGCATACCTTTGGTGTTACTAAATACAAGGAGAAGATGGCTAGGACAAAAAGTGGAAACAAGGAACCTCCAAAGAACAATCTCTCAAAAAGGCAACAAGCTCTACAAGCTTCAAAGGCTTTGGTGGTTCAAAGTTCAAGTATGTAGATTCAAGAGACTACTCCTCCTATGGTGGAAACTACTACTTCTACTCCGGTTGTTGAGCAACTAGATGATTATCCGGAGGTAATTTTCACATCCGATGCCCATAGGAAGAAATTTTTATCTCTTGCTAAGAAATATATTTTACCCACCAAGTTCATATGCCAAGAGACTTTGACCAAATTTGGTGTCTTAGAACAAACCAAGAATTTCTTCAAGTCCATGGGATTGCTTACTTTGTTTAATATGCAAGAGTTGACCTACTCATCCCTCACCTTGGAGTTTTTAAGCTCTTTGAAAGTTACAAAGGTGCAGACTCGAACAAACATTGAATTCCGCCTTAAGAATGTTGATAGAAAAATGTCTTATGACGAGTTTGGTAAAGTTTTTGGCCTTAGCAATGACTCGACCTATGTGAAGAAACCCGTCACAAAATATGATCCCGCTCCCTTATGGAAGGCTATTACCGAAAGAAAGTTTACTTCTTACCATGATTGTCGTGCCCTTTATGTCCATCATCCGGGTATAAGGGAGTGGCACAAGGTTGTTGGGCATACTTTGATTGCTAGAAAGGGAACAAACCACTTCACCGAGCTTGATTTTATTTATCTCGAGTCAACCTTGAATGTTGGTAGAGAGTTCACCAAGAGGTACAATATTCTTCGACTTTTGATCGAGAGGTGGCTCAATATCGACCAAGGAAAGGAAGACACAACCTTTATTGTTAATGGGGGATTGGTAACTTATTTGGTAAAACACTTCAACCGGGACTTCAACAAAGATGGAACTTTTAAACCGGTTAAGGGAGGACATATCATTGATCTAGCCACCATGGTTCAAAAATTCAAATGGGCCAAGAATGATACTCTTGACGACAAATTTGGGTGGTTAACAAAAGATGCCAAGTCCTTCACTTTACCAAACAAAATTTGCCGATTAAATGTACATAGGCCAAACTACCTTCTCCCACTCTCCGAGGAAGCCGATTACATTATACAACATCAAAGGGAGTACATTTCGAGCCCTCCTCCTCTATGATCACTCCAACCTAGACATTCACCTACCATGAGTTTCAACCCGAAAATGTTAAGGCGGGGAATGACTACTTGACTCTTTTGATGCAACAAATGCACAAGCAAGCTTATGAGGATAGATTTGATGCTTATAGAGCACAATATCCGCCCCTCCTACATCTAGCTAGGCAAGAACTTCTTGATCTCTCTTGTCCTTTGCCTAGTTTGGCGGATATGAAAGTCTTCTTTCCTAGTGCTTCTAGGGGGGCTAGCTTGGGTGAAGAGGAGGTTGTTGTTGTTGAGAGTAGTGGAAAAGAAGGTGAAGAAAATGAAGAAGAAAATGAATAAGGTGAAGAAAAAGAGGGTAGTGAGGAAGAAGAAGGAAGTTCAAGTGCAAGTGATGATAACTCCGGATCTATGGAGGTTGATTCTATTGAAGAGGTTGATGATGATGGAGATGATAGTGATGATGCCATGGGCAAAGATTGAGGATTAGCAAGCTCTTTGGAGGATGTCGCATTACTTTGTGAGTTTCCTACACCTCCTTTAAAGTTTGTTTATTTCTCTTGTTTTTCATATAATTTTTATCTTGATCATGATTTTTGAGTCCTAGCATCATCTAGAAGATTCACACCTCGGTCCCATTGAGGTGTTTCTTTTATTGTTCCCACATTCAAAAACCAAAATGAGAATTGTAGTTTCATGCATAGCATCTTTATGCATGAACTCCCCCAATTTTTGACATTAGAAATAGTGTCTATTTTGGTTTTGGGAAGTTTATGCATATGCATTGGGAGCCAATCTAAATTGTGCCCTCCAACCAAACAAAAATTCATGCATCACATAGCATAGCTTAGTTTATATTGACTTTTGTATATATGCCATATAGTATGCATTTAGCTTAGGAATCATGCATTTCATAAAGTTTGCATAATTTTTCTATCGTATTGGTCATTGAGGACAATGCCAATACTAGTGTGGGGATGGGAAATTCTAACATGAAATCTAAAAACAAAAAAAATGATAAAAATTGAAAAACTTTGAAAAATACAAAAATATGTCTTTTTATTTCATAAATCATAAAAACCATAAAAATTTGAAAAATTCAAAAACCCAAAAACATGTTCATTTCCTTTATAGTGTAGTTTTTTATATATTGTCTTATATATATTGTGTTTGTTCATCCTTTTTCACATTGATCGACTACGCCACATCCGAGACATGAGGATATTGAAGACCGCATGGTATGATCTTTCCAATCTCCTTTTTCCTCTTTATGTTAATGACTATGTGGCTTTATTTTGATTGATGCGGTATAAACAATGTGAATTTAGGATTGCAATTAGATTATTTGGCATAATAGTTAGTAGAAGCATATGCATTAGGATGTATATATGTTAGTTGCATCATGGCATATAGTTGCATATTAGGAAAAATTTTGTGAAACCATCTATTTGGGAAGATTGACAAGCGTATATAAGGCCCTTGTAGATACTTTTTCTTCTTAAGACTTTGCTTGCTAGAATGCTTGTAAAACACCCTAGGATGTGTCATGCTAGTATCCTTTGACCCATGGATTAAGGCCTAGTCAAGAGCAACTTGTAGTGTGATAAGTCCTTGGCTACCGTTTATTCCAAGGTGACCCTTGAAACCATGCAACCATCATCCATGTTCCACCACATTTTGTCATCAAAGGGAATGGGCACCAAAATTGTTCAAAAATTGAGTTCAAAAAATGAAATAAAAGTCAAAAAGTTTGCAACTGTATCAAAAGAAAAGAGGAGTAACAAAATGAAAACTCATATGCTTCAAAAATAAGCACCCTCACTATAAATGGGGTAGCTTTGAAAATGTTCAAAAAGAAATGCAAGAAAAAGTTGAAATTGTCAAGTGTTGAAAATGCCAAACATCAAAAGAAATAGTAAAAGAAATGTTCTCAAAATGTTAATGCCACAAGAAATTGGGTGGAAAAACAACAACAAAGCAAACTCCCATATGAAACTCAAGTTCTATTGATCCCTTTTCCATCGTATCCAATTTTGTGCATGGTAGAGAGGGGACGACCCTTCTTCTTGTCTAGGCAAGAGGGGGAATTCCGCAATCCTCCAGTGTTTCAAACACCATAGGGAGTCTACTCTTGATGAAAGCATTTAACGATTGAGGACAAAGGTACCCTAGCTTGACACAACTTGGAGGTGATTTATTGGTATCCTTCTAGGCTTAGTAGTTTGAAGAAACCGTATCTATGATGGAATGTGTACCCTTAGATTCCTTCCCTTGTAGATAATTTCCGCCACTTAGATGAGGAAAGTGGCTATTCATTTTTGTAGATGCATCCATTACTTGTTTTGTGTGCTTTAATGCTTGGATGTGTCACCATTTTGGCAAGCCCCACCTTGCCTTGCAAGAAGGCATCCTACCTCGTGGTTGTCTTGTTGTGAGTTGAAGGGGCGGAGTGAGACCCGTTAATTGTCTTACATCGGCTATATTAGTAGGTTAGTTTGAATAAGGGTCCTAGTTTTTGTCACCACTTTACTCGGGACGAGCAAAGGTTCGGTTTGGGGATATTTGATGCGACTCATATTTAACATATTTAGTTCCCGAATTAGCCTCGTTCCTATGCTTTTTAGTGTATAATTGGGTCATTTACTATTTTTAGTTTTCCGTTTTACATATTATTTGAGGTTTTGTCCCCTTGGTAGGAAAGGAGTGCAAACCTTGCATTTTCATGGCAAAATGGAGCTAAATTGATCAAATTCAATGACCAAGCATCAAAGGGAAGACGATACTATAAGGCCTATGTAGATAATAAAGTAGATTGGACAATGATGAAAGGATCCTTGCATCCCCAAGAAGATCCCCGAGGATTATTGAGGAAAGAAGAAAAGAGAAGTGCTGACCCAGGATCCAAGCGTCTCCCTGCCCAGGACGAGCGTCTCCCTGTGAACCAATCCGAGCGTCCCGATGCCAAGACGCTCGTCTTGAGGCCAACAAATCCGAGCGTCTCTCCCCTGATCCGCTCGGATTCCCTTGCAGAGTCCACTGTGCTTACTACCTAGACGCTCGGGACGCGCAGATTTCCTGAAGACCACCAAAATGGAGATGAACATCTCCTTGGAGAGGAGTACTTCCTCAACTTTTCTTAAGGGTCTAAATAGTCATTTAAGCCCTTGGTAACCCTATTTATTGTACCTAATCTCTAGTATAATACCCCATTGTACTACCTAGATTAGCATGTCATCTTAATAGGATCTTAATCTTATCTTAATCAAGTCTTAATACTCTCTTAATCTTGTAATCAATTCTCAATTTAGCATTAATACAAATCTCATTTCTTAATCTTTCCATAATTTCTCTATTGTTCATCATTTATTTTGGGTAATTAGAAGATTATTTGGGGTTTATTTGGAGGATTAACAACCTTCCATCAATCATCAAGTACTTTTATTATTCTTTGCTTTATTATATGCAATCATCTTTATAGGTATAATTCTCTCTTAATCCCTTTTTAATTATTGTTAATCATCTTCATTTGTTCATCATGTTTTGCCTTGCTAGTATGATTGACAACCTTGTTAGCATGTTAAACTTGATAATGAGTAAGTAGCTTCCTTAGCTAGGGTTAATGGGGAATTAGGGGAAACCAACATGGGGATTGATTCATGCTTAATCTAACATATTTTCATAATTAATTTGCTTGCTGATGTGACCAATATTTGAGCATATTTAGTCCCCGAATTAGCCTCGTTCCTATGCTTTTTAGTGCAAAATTGGGTCATTTACTATCTTTAGTCCTTTGTTTTGCATATTCTTTGAGGTTTTGTTTCCTTGGTAGGAGAGGAGTACAAACCTTGCATTTTAATGGCAAAATGGAGCTAAATTAGTCGAATCTAATGACCAAGCATCAAAGTGAAGACAAGACTAGAAGGCCTATGTAAATAAAGTAGTAGATGGGCAATGATGCAGACGATCCTTACATCTCCGACAAGATCCTTGAGGATTGTTGGAAGAAGAAAAGAAGAAATGAAAAAAAGGTTGCTGAACTTGAATCCGGGCATCGCAGTATCGGGACGCTCGTCCAACCTCCACAATCCGAGCGTCCCTCCAGCCAATCCACTTGTCCAACATCTCCACAATCCGAGCGTCCAACCCTTCAGTCCGCTCGTCCAACTCTTATAATCCGCTCGTCCCGACCCCTTGGCCGCTCGGATTGTCATCCAGTACAGCACGGCTTCTCCTTATTCTACTCGGGATGCGCATATTTCTAAAAGACTAGCAAAAAGGAGACTAGCATCTTTCTTCGAGAGGGGCATTTCCTCAACTTTTTTTAAGGGTCTTAATCGTCATTTAAGCCCTTAGTAACCCTAATTTATGTATCTAATCCCCACTATAAATACCCCATTGTACTAATTAGATTATCATCAATCCTTAGTATAATTTATGTTCTTCTAATCTCTCTTTAATCTTGTAAATAACATTTAATTAAGCATTAATACAAATCTTATTTCCTTAATTTCTCTATTATTCATCATTTATTTTGGGTAATTGAAGATTATTTGGGGTTTATTTGGAGGATTGACAACCTTCCAATCATTCATCAAGTACTTCTATTATTCTTTGCTTATTATTTTGGAATCATCATTAGGTATAATTCTCTTATTCCCTTTTTAATTATTGTTAATCATATTCATTTATTCATCATGTTTTGCTTTGTTAGTATGATTGACAACCTTATTAAGATGTTAAAATTGATCATGAGTGAGTAGTTTCCTTAGTAAGTGTTAATGGGGAATTAGGGGAAACCAACATGGGGATTGATCTACGCTTAATCTAATATGTTTTCATAATTAATTTGCTTGCTTGTTGTGATTTCAACTTATGCACATGTTATGTTTGATGAAATGCGAGCCTATGAATCCTTACATTTTTTACCCATCACTTATCTTTTCAATGAGACTTGTAAGACATAAACCAACTCGAGTCTCATTAGACCATGCATATAGTTGAGTAGGGAGGATTAAATCGACTTGTAGATGTTGTACAATCTAATGGATTCGGCTCCGGGACCCTAACCTTCCTAGGATTGTAAGATATAAACCAACTCGATCCTATCACAACAATAATTGCTTGCTTATAATTTGAGAATATGTTTGTATGATCAATTTTCATGAATCCCCTATGAACCCATGACACCCTAGTGCTTTTAATCAATTGTTTACATCTCATCTTAATCATCTTGCTTGTTTATTTACATTGTTATTTAGTTTAGTGATCTTCTTATCTCGACCAAAATTGTGACACCCTTAGACACCACTACTTACAAGCGAAAATCCTACATCAATACCCGTCCCTTGGGATCCGACCTTTACTTACCTCTTTACTAATAGTATAGTAGTTTGTGAAGTTATAAATATTGTTTTGGTCTAGGTGCTCCTAACGACAAGTAACCGAAAAATATATTCCGACCAAAAATGGCGCCGTTGCCGGGGACGGTGTTAACTTGATTTGATTTTCCTTGATTGTTATTAGTTGTGTCTTTCTTTACCTTGGGGAAATAAAACTCCTCAAGGTTTGTTCTAATTGTTTTCGAGTTGTTTGATATTTTGCATGTCTAGAAGATCACAAGGTAACTTGTTACCCATTGATAACGAAATTGAGAGAACTTTGACCACCAATAGAAGACTTGCTATAAATACTTTGAGAGGTATTGGTGAGGTTGTAGATATTCAACCAAATACTATTGAGTTCATCAACCCTTTTGCAAGAAAAGGTGAGGAGAACCCAACGCAAAATCAACCACACAATCAACCCACAATGCCTAAGTTTCATCACATTCCGTACCAACCGAGGATAACCTACCCAATGGTACTCCTGATCGGGTCCATTTCGTTTCACAAATTAAGTATATGTGGTCGTTGGTCAATGGTCGATACAAAACACAATTTATACTTCACAAACAACTCTACAATTAGTAAAGAGGCAAGTAAAGGTCGGATCCCAAGGGACGGGTATTGAAATGAGAATTCTATTGTAACTAGTAGTGTCTAAGGGGTGTCACAATTTGGGTTGATGTAGAAGGTTACTAAACTAAAATAGCAATGAAAATAAACTAGCAAGATGAATAAAATAAGGGGTGTAAACAATTGATTAAAGGCACTAGGGTGTCATGGGTTCATAGGGGAATCATGGGATATGATCATACAAACATGTTCTCAAATTATAAGCAAGCAATTATTGTTGTGATGGATTGAGTTGGGTTATATCTTACAATCCTAGGAAAGTTTGGGTCCCGGAGCCGAATCGATTAGATTGTACAACACCTACAAGTCGACTTAATCTTCCCTACTCAACACATGCATGGTCTAACAAGACTCGAGTTGGGTTATGTCTTACAAGTCAAGTTGAAAGGATAGAAGATGATAGTAAATGCAAGGATTCATAGGCTTAGCATTTCATCAAATATAACATGTGCATGTATTAAGATCAAAACAAGCAAGCAAATAAGATATGAAAGCATATTAATTTAAGCATGAATCATTCCCCATGTTGGTTTCCCCTAATCACCCATTAAACCCTAGCTAAGAGACTACTCACTCATTATCATATTGATCATGCTAGAAAGGTTGTCAATCATACTAACATAATAAAACATGATGAATAAATGAAAGTAATTAGCAATAATTAAAAAGGGATTAAGAGATTATACCTACTAATGATTCCAATAATAAAGCAAGAATAATAGAAGTACTTGAATCCTAGATTGAGAGGTTGTCAATCTCCCAATAATAACCCAAATAATCTTCAATTACCCAAAATAAAGTAAGAACAAGAGAGAGATTAAAGAACTAAAACTTGGATTAAAACTTGATTAATATTTGATTACAATATTGAAGAGAGATTTGATTGATATTAACTACACTAATTATTGATAAGAAGAACATGCTCCTCTAATTAGACTAATGGGGTATTTATAGTGAAAATTAGGGAGGATGCATTAGGGTTAACTAAGGGCTAAACTAGTAATTACACTTTTTAAGTTGAGCAAGGAGACTCCGGTATTCTCCGAGAGAAGGGCTTCTCTTATCGTGGCTTGAAGAATGAAAACGTGTTGCATCGAAATCCGTGCGGATGGGAGTCGGGACGGCCGGATCTGGGCTGGAGAATCCGAGCGGATCCTTGGGTAAGACGCTCGGATTGGCGATGGGGAATCCGAGCGGATTCCTTTGAGGGACGCTCGGACTGGGCTTGGGCGGACGGACGGATTGTGTACAATCCGTTCGGATTGTCCGGCAAGCATCTTTTCTTCTTCTTTTCTTCATGAATTCCTTGGGGATTTCCTTGGGGACTCAAGGATCCTTTTCTCAACATTGCTCTTCTACTATGCTATGTACAAAGGCCTTCTAGTCTTGTCTCTCCTTGATGCTTGGTCATTGAATATGATCAATTTAGCCTTGTTTTGCCATGAAAATGCAAGATTCTTACTCCTTTCCTACCAAGGGATCAAAATCTCAAAGAATATGCAAAACAAAGAACTAAAGATAAGAAATGACCCAAATAGGCACTAAAAAGCATGGAAACAATGGTAATTCGGGGGGCTAAATATGCGCCAATTATGGTCACATCAAATATCCCCAAACCGAACCTTTGCTCGTCCCGAGTAAAGAGGTGACAAAGACTAGGACCAATACTAACCTAACCTAATAATAATAGCCGATATGAGACAATTAGCGGGTCTCACTCCGCCCCTTCAACTCACAACAAGACAACCATGAGGTAGGATGCCTTCTTGCAAGGCAAGGTGGGTCTTGCCAAAATGGCGACACATCCAAACATTAAGCACACAAAAACACATAATGGATGCATCTACAAAAAGAATAGCCACTTTCCTCATCTAAGTGGCGGAAATTATCTACAAGGGAAGCAATTCAAGGGTACACAATCCTTCATAGATGCAATTTGTTCAAACTACTAAGCCTAGAAGGATACCAATAAATCACCTCCAAAATGTGTTAAGCTAGGGTACCTTTGTCCTCAATCGTTAAATGCTTTTGTCAAGAGTAGACTCCCTATGGTGTTAGAAACACTGGAGGATCGCGGAATTCCCCCTCTTGCCTAGACAAGAAGAAGGGTCGTCCCCTCTCTACCATGCACAAAAATGGATACGATGGATAAAGGGATCGATAGATATTTGAGTTTCACTTTGGGAGTTTGCTTTTATTTTTGTTTTCCCCCCAATTTCATTGGCATTTGACATTTGAGAACACTTTCTTGCCATTTCTTTTGATTTTTGGCATTTCAATACTTGACAACTTTTTGAATTTCTTTTTGTACATTTTCAAAGTCACCCCAATTAGTAACGAGGGTGCCTTGTATTTGAAGCTTTAGGAGTTCTATTTTTGCTCCTCTTTTCTTTTGATGCATTTTTGCAAACTTTCTTTCATTTTTCATTTCATTGAACTCAAATTGATTTCTTTTTGTGCCCATTCCCTTTGATGACAAAAATGTGGTAGAACATGGATGAATGATAGAAGTATGCATGGTTTCAAGGGTCACCTTGGAATAAACGGTAGCCAAGGAGTTATCACACCATAAGGTACTCTTGACTAGGCCTTAAACCATGGGTCAAAGGATACTAGCATGACACATCCTAGGGTGTTTTACAAGTATTCTAACAAGCAAAGTCTTAAGAATAAAAAGCATCTACTAGGGCCTATATACACTTGTCAAGCTTCCCAAATAGACGGTTTCACAAAATTTTTCTAACATGCAACTATATGCCATGATGCAACTAGCATATACACATCCTAATGCAAATGATTCTACCAACTAATATGACATATAAACTAAATGCAATCCTAAATTCACATTGTTTTTACCGCATCAATCAAAATAAAGCCACATAGTCATTAACATAAAGAGGAAAAAGGAGATTGGAAAGATCATACCATGCGGTCTTCAATATCCTCATGTCTCGGATGTGGCGTAGTCAATCAAAGTGAACAAGGATAAAACAAACACAATATATACAAGACAATATATACAAAGGAAATGAACTTGTTTTTGGTTTTTCAATTTTTCAAATTTTTATGATTTTTGAAATTTTTCAATTTTTATGGTTTTTGAATAAAAGTTAAGTGTTAGAATTCCCATCCCCACACTAATATGGGCATTGTCCTCAATGGCCAAAATGATGGAAATTATGCAAAGATGATGCATGATTTCTATACTAAATGCAATTCTACACTAAACTATACTACATGATGCATGGTTTTTGTTATGACGGAGAGGATAATTTAGATTACCTCCCGTTGTGTATGCATTAACTTCCCCAAACCAAATAAGACACTATTGCTAATGTCAAAGCAGGGGTATAGTTCATGCACACACTATGCTTATGCATGAAACTAGATTGTCATTTTGGATTTTCAAAAATGGGAACAATAAAGAACACCTCAATGGAACCGAGGTGTGAGTCCTTTGATGTTGCTAGGACTAAACCAACAATGATCAAAATGAAAATAAAATACAAAGAGATATAGACAAACCATGGGAGTGTAGGAGTCTCCAAGGCTAGCCTTCCATCATGCTATTATCATCACCACTTCCCTCATGAGAAGTGGTCACATTGCCACTTTCCTTGGCACTTTCTTCATCACTTTCTCCATCATCTTGCTCATCATTATCTTCACCATCTCTTTCTTCATCTCCACTTGCTTCTTCCTCAATATTATCATCAATTCCTTCACCATTTCCAACAACCTCATTGTCTTCCACCACGTCCCTTGATGCACCCGGAAATAAGGCTTCTCTATCCGCCCAACTAGGCAAAGGACAAGATGGATCAAGGAGTCCTTGCCTAGCTAGATGTAAGAGGGGAGGATATTGAGCCAAATATGCATTCTTCCGATCTTCATAAGCTTGCTTGTGCATGGCTTGCATAAGAAGAGTGACATAGTCTTTTCCAATTTCAACTCCTTGCGGTTTGAACTCTTCATATTCATAGGGGTAAGGTGGTATAACAATGGAAGAGGAGGGAGTTTCATGATCACCCTTTTGTTGTTGAATGATGTACTCGGCTTCTTCGGATAGGGAAGTAAATAGTTGGTCCGGTGGACACTAAGACGACAAATCTTTGCGGGTAAAGTGAATGATCGAGCCTCACTAGTAAGCCACCCATACTTGGTATCAAGGGGATTGTGAGCAACCCACTTAAACTTGTTAATCAAGATGGACATATCAATAAGATGGCCACCATCCTTAGCCTTGTACTTGCTATCCTTATTGAAATTAGGATCAAAGTGCTTGGCTAGGACCGTGACAAGGCCGCCATTAACAATAACGGTTTGACCCTTCTTCCCACTATCTACATGGAGCCATCTATCAACCAATAGCCTCAAAGAATTGTAAGGCTTGGTGTGAATTCTTCCAATATTCAAAGTTGATTCAAGGAGAATAAAATCGAGTCCCGTGAAATGATTGGTGTCTTGCCTAGCAATTATGGTATTTCCCACAACTTTGTGCCATATTCTTATGCCCGGATGATGGACCAAGAGAGCACGACAAGCATGAAAATCTTCAAATTTCTTCCCGGAGATTGCCTCCCAAAGAGGCTCGGGATCATACTTCCCATATTGCTTATAATATTTATGTTCATCGCTAAGACCCAAAATTTCACCCAATTCCGGAAAGGTAATGCGTCTACTAGTGTTAGCTAGACGAAACTCAATATTTTCCCTATTCTCAACTTTTGTCACTTTTAAAGAACTTAAGAATTCCAAGACAAGGGAGGGGTATGTTACTTCCTTCATTTCAAACAATTTCTTCAAACCCATGGCATTGAAAAAGACTCTTGTTTGTTCAAGAACACCCAACTTCTCTAAAGCATCTTGACATATGAATTTGGTGGATTGGATTTGTTTCATAGCAAACTTGACAAATGTATTTCTATGGGTATCGGAAATGAATGTTACCTCCGGAAAATGCAAGAGTTGATCGACACGGAGTAGAAGGCGATGCTTCCATAGGAATTTGTTGTTGTTGTTGCACTACCAAGTTTGGTGTTGATACCACCATTGCCAAAGCTTTCTTTGCTTGTAGAGCTTTTTGCCTTTGAGAGAGAGCCTTTGCTTTTGGTGCCTTTGTTGCCCTTGTTGCTCCCTTTGTTCTTGCCATTTGATGAACTAACCAAGTAGAGAGTCAAAAATCTTCAATTTGTAGAATGCCCAAATCGATTTGAAGGTGAAAGGCTTTGCCTTTATAAAAACAAAAATCGATTCAAAGGTTGAAGAATTTGTTCTTGGTTTTGATTGTTAATGAAGATGGAGTGATTGATTTGTTGTTTGAAAGATGGTTTGATTTGATTTTGGTGGATTTTGTTGAGGGTTTTTGTTTTTGAGATGGAGAGGATGAGGGTTTTGATGTTATGGGTAGTGTTTATGAATGAATGAATGAATGAGTGAAGGTGGGGTGGGTATTTAAAGAACTCGACAATTTTAGGACGCAGGGACAATCCGTGCGGATTGGGCGCAATCCGTGCGGATTCTCTGACTTCAAAAATTTCAAAATCCCGCCTAGAGACGGGCGGATTCCGGGGAATCCGCTCGGATTCTTCCGAGATGAGACGGGCGGATTTCGTGCGGGACGGACGGATTCTTGTCCGAGATTTTTCTTTGTTTTTCTTCAGCTGCAAGACGGGCGGATTGTTCAAAAGACGGACGGATTCTGTGAGACGGGCGTCTTTCCAGAAATCCGCTCGGATTCTCCAACAGTCAAGAATTTTTGCAATTTCAGCTCAGCCCAAGACGGGCGTCTTCTCATCAGGACGCTCGGATTTGATTTGCAGACGGGCGGATTCTCGTGAATCCGCTCGGATTGGTCCTTGTGTACACGGATTGATTTCCATCCGTGCACCAACGCATTCCCTTATCATTCTTTCTTTCTTTCTTATCTTGTGTTCTTCATTGTTGGGGCACTACTAAGGCATGAATAGCCTAGGCAATTGCCATCCCCACACTAAGGTAAAGCACTACACATCAATTAAAATCATTAGTCCCTCCCTCACTTCTCTCTTTTCATGACAATTATTTTGATCAAAGTAAATAAAATCCAAAAATGACAAAAACTGCAATACAAAAATTGAAAAGTAAGTTAGGGAGTTAGAAATATTTACAAGTGGTGGTTTAGGGAGGACTCCACCAAACTCTCATTCTTGATGAGATGTCAAGGGGCATGTTCAAGGTGTTGTTGATGTTGCTCAACACCTTGAAGAAGTAATCAAAAGCTTGTTCATTGTTATGGTAGAGGTCCTCAATAGACCGTGGCCCTTGTTGTTGATCATGATCGATGGCATGCCCAATGTAGGGATTAAAGATCCCTTCAAATTCGTCGTCCCAAAGACCACAAACTTCATTGAGTTGATCATTGAAAATCTCTTGCTTAGATGGAGACAACTCTCCCAATTTCTTCTCTTGGCCAATGAGGCCATCATCTTCTTCCTTGGTTGATTTTGATGAGCTTTGCAAGCTCTCCTTGTCACAATTCACTTGCTCTTTGAATGGAGCATCTTCAACTTTCTTCCTCCATTGGAGTTCCGATTTCTTCTTTTCATCTTTTCGGCTATAATGATCAATCATGAAACATGGCTCATGCAAACGAGGAGCTCTCATGGTCTTGTCAAGATTAAAAGTTATGCTTTCATCTCCCACTTCTAGAGTGAGCTCTCCATGTTTCACATCAATCACCGCACCCGTGGTGTGTAGGAAAGGTCTTCCTAAGATGATTGGAATGTTGGAATCTTCCTCCATATCAACAATGACAAAGTCCACCGGGATGAAAAACTTCCCAATTCGCACGGGGACATCTTCCCATATCCCTAATGGTGTCTTCGTCGATCTATCGGCCATTTGAAGAGTGATATTGGTGCATTTAAGCTCTCCCATTCCCAACCTTTTACTTACCGAGTACGGCATGACACTCACACTAGCCCCTAGATCACATAAGGCTTTGTTGATCGTTGTGTCGCCAATGGTACACGGTATTGAGAAGCTTCCCGGATCCTTTAACTTTGGAGGTGAACTCCTTGAAGTATTTCACTACTCACCTTAGTGAAGGCGATAGTCTCAAGTTTCCGGATCGACTTCTTCTTGGTGAGGATATCTTTCATGTACTTTGCATAGGCCGGAACGTGATTGATTAATTCCATGAAAGGAATTGAGACTTCTAAGTTCTTCACAATTTCCATGAACTTCCCAAGTTGATCATCAAATTTAGGCTTGGCTTGACGACTTGGAAAAGGAAGTCTAATCACAATGGGCTCCTTCTCTTTGGCTTTGTGTTCATTTTTCTTTGAACTTTCTTCCTTTGATGATTCCCCTTCTTTGGGACTTTGCACCACAACTTCATTCTCACTAGCTCTCACAACTTCATCCTCAACTTGCTTCTTTGGTGCTTCATATCTTGTACCACTTCTCAAGTGAATGGCACTAACCGTTTCATGTCTAGGGGATTACTTTGAGGTGGTAATTGCCCCTTTTGTCTTTGTGAGCTTGAAGATGCTAGTTGAGTCAATTGTGTTTCCAACATCTTGGTGTGAGCTAGAATGTTGTTGATGGTGGTGTCTTTTGCTTGGCTATCTTTTTGCATTTGGGTGAAAAATTCTTGTTGATTCTTTTGCATTTGGAGGACCGCTTTTTGGACATCAAAACCTTGGTCATTGTGGTGATTGTATGGATTTTGATTTTGGTAACCTTGGTTTTGATTGTAAAAGGGTCTTTGATTTTGATTTCTCATGGGTGGTGGAGTGTATGTTGTTTGAGGGTTTTGAACATTTTGGCTTTTGTATGAGAGATTTGGATGGAACTTGGTGTTTTCATTGTAAAAATTTGAATAAGGGGTACCACTCTTGTAAGCTTGGAAAGCATTAACTTGTTCGGTTGTTCCCCTACACTCACTTGAGTCATGACCCAAGGTTCCACAATTCTCACATATCCCGCTTGGGATTGATGAGGATGCCGTCATGGCATTGACATGATGCTTTGATGATTTTGAGTTTTCCTCAAGTCTAGTCATAGCTTGTTCAAACTTCAAGTTGATTGTGTCAATGTGAGCACTAAGTTGAGCACCCAATTGAGTAACGGTGTCCACTTCATACTTTCCTCCTCTAGTAGCCTTGCGAGGCCTACTATATTGTGAATTATGGACCGCCATTTCCTCAATCTTGTTCCATGTTTGATTGTCATCAACTTCGGTGAACATTCCATTTGATCCCATATTGAGAATGTTCCTTGAATCTTCATATAAACCATTCCAAAATTGTTGCACTAAAAACCATTCGCTAAGTCCATGGTGAGGACATGAGCGACAAATACCTTTGAACCGCTCCCAAGCTTCATACAAAGATTCTTCATCCCTTTGCTTAAAACCCGTAATTTGAGCTCTTAGCATATTGGTCTTTTCCGGTGGGTAGAATTTTTTGTAGAAAGCTAGAGCTAGCTTCTTCCAAGAATCTATTCCAAGGGTGGCCTTATCAAGGCCCTTCAACCATTGCTTTGCGGTGCCGATTAACGAAAAAGGAAATAAGACCCATCTTATTTGGTCTTGAGTCACGCCCGTTTGAGAGACTGACTTCACAATAATCGCAAAAGGTTTCCATATGAGAATGAGGGTCCTCACTAGGCATTCCCACGAATTGGCTCCTCTCAACTAGTTGGATGAAGGCGGACTTGGCAATAAAGTTTCCGGTAAGATGTTGTGGGGTAGGAGTACCATTTGGTAAATCCTCCTCGGTGGGTATAGAGTGTGACGAGAATTTAGGCATTGTAGGTGGATTTTGTGTGGTATTGTTTAATGGGTTCTCTTCTCCTTCTATTGCGAAAGGATTGACAAACTCACTAGTGGGTTGAACAACTTCACCAACACCTCCCAAATTCCTCCTAACAAGTCTCCTATTATTCGTCAAGGTTCTTTCGATTTCACGGTCAAAAGGTAACAAATCTCTTTGTAACCTTCTAGACATGCAAAATATCAAACAACTCGAAAACAATTAGAACAAACCTTGAGGAATTTTACTTCCCCAAGGTGAAAAAGACACAACTAAAAACAATAAAAGAAATCTTAAATCAATTAAACACCGTCCCCGGCAACGGCGCCATTTTTGATCGGGTCCATTTCGTTTCACAAATTAAGTATATGTGGTCGTTGGTCAATGGTCGATACAAAACACAATTTATACTTCACAAACAACTCTACAATTAGTAAAGAGGCAAGTAAAGGTCGGATCCCAAGGGACGGGTATTGAAATGAGAATTCTATTGTAACTAGTAGTGTCTAAGGGGTGTCACAATTTGGGTTGATGTAGAAGGTTACTAAACTAAAATAGCAATGAAAATAAACTAGCAAGATGAATAAAATAAGGGGTGTAAACAATTGATTAAAGGCACTAGGGTGTCATGGGTTCATAGGGGAATCATGGGATATGATCATACAAACATGTTCTCAAATTATAAGCAAGCAATTATTGTTGTGATGGATTGAGTTGGGTTATATCTTACAATCCTAGGAAAGTTTGGGTCCGGAGCCGAATCGATTAGATTGTACAACACCTACAAGTCGACTTAATCTTCCCTACTCAACACATGCATGGTCTAACAAGACTCGAGTTGGGTTATGTCTTACAAGTCAAGTTGAAAGGATAGAAGATGATAGTAAATGCAAGGATTCATAGGCTTAGCATTTCATCAAATATAACATGTGCATGTATTAAGATCAAAACAAGCAAGCAAATAAGATATGAAAGCATATTAATTTAAGCATGAATCATTCCCCATGTTGGTTTCCCTAATCACCCATTAAACCCTAGCTAAGAGACTACTCACTCATTATCATATTGATCATGCTAGAAAGGTTGTCAATCATACTAACATAATAAAACATGATGAATAAATGAAAGTAATTAGCAATAATTAAAAAGGGATTAAGAGATTATACCTACTAATGATTCCAATAATAAAGCAAGAATAATAGAAGTACTTGAATCCTAGATTGAGAGGTTGTCAATCTCCCAATAATAACCCAAATAATCTTCAATTACCCAAAATAAAATAAGAACAAGAGAGAGATTAAAGAACTAAAACTTGGATTAAAACTTGATTAATATTTGATTACAATATTGAAGAGAGATTTGATTGATATTAACTACACTAATTATTGATAAGAAGAACATGCTCCTCTAATTAGACTAATGGGGTATTTATAGTGAAAATTAGGGAGGATGCATTAGGGTTAACTAATGGCTAAACTAGTAATTACACTTTTTAAGTTGAGCAAGGAGACTCCGGTATTCTCTGAGAGAAGGGCTTCTCTTATCGTGGCTTGAAGAATGAAAACGTCTGTCATCTTGAAATCCGTGCGGATGGGAGTCGGGACGGCCGGATCTGGGCTGGAGAATCCGAGCGGATCCTTGGGCAAGACGCTCGGATTGGCGAGGGGGAATCCGAGCGGATTCCTTTGAGGGACGCTCGGACTGGGCTTGGGCGGACGGACGGATTGTCTGGCAGCATCTTTTCTTCTTCTTTTCTTCATGAATTCCTTGGGGATTTCCTTGGGGACTCAAGGATCCTTTTCTCAACATTGCTCTTCTACTATGCTATGTACAAAGGCCTTCTAGTCTTGTCTCTCCTTGATGCTTGGTCATTGAATATGATCAATTTAGCCTTGTTTTGCCATGAAAATGCAAGATTCTTACTCCTTTCCTACCAAGGGATCAAAATCTCAAAGAATATGCAAAACAAAGAACTAAAGATAAGAAATGACCCAAATAGGCACTAAAAAGCATGGAAACAATGGTAATTCGGGGGCTAAATATGCGCCAATTATGGTCACATCAACTCCCACACCACAACACTTGACCGGAAATTTCATTGCAAAATCTGCATTTATCCAATTAGTCGAAAGAAGCATATTTCGGGGGATGGCTAGTGAAGACCCTCATTCTCACATGGAGACTTTTTGTGACTATTGTGATTCGATTTCACAAACCGGAGTGACTCAAGACCAACTTCGATGGGTCTTATTTCCTTTTTCTCTAATTGGTACCACAAAACAATGGTTAAAAAGCTTTGATAAGGCTACTCTTGGTATCGACTCTTGGAAGAAGTTGGCTCTTGCTTTCTACAAAAAGTTCTACCCTCCGAAAAAGACTAACATGCAAAGAGCTTAAATCACGGGTTTTAGGCAAAGGGACGAAGAATCTTTGTATAAAGCTTGGGAGCGATTCAAAGGAACTTGTCGCTCATGTCCTCATCATGGACTTAGCGAGTGGTTCTTGGTACAACAATTTTGGAATGGTCTTTATGAAGACTCCGAAAGATTCTCAACATGGGATCAAATGGTATGTTCACCGAACTTGACGATAATCAAACTTGGAACAAGATTGAGGAAATGGCGGTCCATAACTCACAATATAGTAGACCTCGCAAGGCTACTAGAGGAGGAAAGTATGAAGTGGACTCTATTACTCAGTTGGGTGCTCAACTTAGTGCTCATATTGATACCATCAACTTGAAGTTTGAGAAGGCTATGGCTAAACTTGAAGAAGCCTCAAAATCACCAAAGCATCATGTTAATGCCATGGTGGCATCTTCATCAATTCCAAGTGGAATATGTGAGAATTGTGAAACTTTGAGACATGACCAAAGTGAATGTATGGGAACAAGTGAGAAAGTGAATGCTTTTCAAGCATATAAGAGTGGTACCCCTTATTCCAACTATTACAATGAAAACACCAAATTCCGTCCAAATCTCTCATACAAAAGCCAAAATGTCTAAAACCCTCAACCAACATACACCCCACCTCCAATGAGAAACCAAAATCAAAGACCCTTTTACAACCCAAACTAAGGTTACCAAAATCAAACTCCATACAATCAACAAAATGACCAAGGCTTTGATGTTAAAAAAGCGGTCCTCCAAATGCAAAAGAACCAACAAGAGTTTTTCACTCAAATGCAAAAGGATAGCCAAGCAAAAGACATCACCTTCAATAACATCCTAGCCCACACAAAGATGTTGGAGACCCAAATGTCTCAATTACCATCTTCAAGTTTACAAAGACAAAAGGGGCAATTACCACCCCAAGGTAATCCCCCAAGACAAGAATCGGTGAGTGCCATCCATTTAAGGAGTGGTACAAGGTATGAAGGGCCAGAGAAAACCGTTGATGAAGATGTTGTGAATGCTAGTGACAAGGAAAGAGTTGTTGAAAACTCTACGGAAGAAGAACCCAACAATCAAGAAGCTTCAAAGAAGAATGAAGAAAAGGCCAAAGATAAGGAACCCATTGTGATTAGACTTCCTTTTCCAAGTCATCAAGCTAAGCCTAAGTTTGATGACCAACTTGGAAAATTCATGGAGATTGTGAAGAATTTAGAAGTCTCGATTCCATTCACGGAATTAATCAATCACGTTCCGGCCTATGCAAAGTATATGAAGGATATTCTTACAAAGAAGAAATAAATCTGGAAGCTTGAGACTATTGGTTTCACTAAAGTAAGTAGTGCTATTCTTCAAGGGAGTTCACCTCCAAAGCTCAAGGATCCGGGAAGTTTCTCCATTCCATGCACTAGTGGTGACACTACAATCAACAAAGCTTTATGTGACCTTGGGGCAAGTGTTAGTGTCATGCCATATTCGGTTAGCAAGAGGCTAGGAATGGGAGAACTCAAATGCACCAACATCACGCTTCATTTCATTGAACTCAAATTGATTTCTTTTTGTGCCCATTCCCTTTGATGACAAAAATGTGGTAGAACATGGATGAATGATAGAAGTATGCATGGTTTCAAGGGTCACCTTGGAATAAACGGTAGCCAAGGAGTTATCACACCATAAGGTACTCTTGACTAGGCCTTAAACCATGGGTCAAAGGATACTAGCATGACACATCCTAGGGTGTTTTACAAGTATTCTAACAAGCAAAGTCTTAAGAATAAAAAGCATCTACTAGGGCCTATATACACTTGTCAAGCTTCCCAAATAGACGGTTTCACAAAATTTTTCTAACATGCAACTATATGCCATGATGCAACTAGCATATACACATCCTAATGCAAATGATTCTACCAACTAATATGACATATAAACTAAATGCAATCCTAAATTCACATTGTTTTTACCGCATCAATCAAAATAAAGCCACATAGTCATTAACATAAAGAGGAAAAAGGAGATTGGAAAGATCATACCATGCGGTCTTCAATATCCTCATGTCTCGGATGTGGCGTAGTCAATCAAAGTGAACAAGGATAAAACAAACACAATATATACAAGACAATATATACAAAGGAAATGAACTTGTTTTTGGTTTTTCAATTTTTCAAATTTTTATGATTTTTGAAATTTTTCAATTTTTATGGTTTTTGAATAAAAGTTAAGTGTTAGAATTCCCATCCCCACACTAATATGGGCATTGTCCTCAATGGCCAAAATGATGGAAATTATGCAAAGATGATGCATGATTTCTATACTAAATGCAATTCTACACTAAACTATACTACATGATGCATGGTTTTTGTTATGACGGAGAGGATAATTTAGATTACCTCCCGTTGTGTATGCATTAACTTCCCCAAACCAAATAAGACACTATTGCTAATGTCAAAGCATGGGTATAGTTTATGCACACACTATGCTTATGCATGAAACTAGATTGTCATTTTGGATTTTCAAAAATGGGAACAATAAAGAACACCTCAATGGAACCGAGGTGTGAGTCCTTTGATGTTGCTAGGACTAAACCAACAATGATCAAAATGAAAATAAAATACAAAGAGATATAGACAAACCATGGGAGTGTAGGAGTCTCCAAGGCTAGCCTTCCATCATGCTATTATCATCACCACTTCCCTCATGAGAAGTGGTCACATTGCCACTTTCCTTGGCACTTTCTTCATCACTTTCTCCATCATCTTGCTCATCATTATCTTCACCATCTCTTTCTTCATCTCCACTTGCTTCTTCCTCAATATTATCATCAATTCCTTCACCATTTCCAACAACCTCATTGTCTTCCACCACGTCCCTTGATGCACCCGGAAATAAGGCTTCTCTATCCTCCCAACTAGGCAAAGGACAAGATGGATCAAGGAGTCCTTGCCTAGCTAGATGTAAGAGGGGAGGATATTGAGCCAAATATGCATTCTTCCGATCTTCATAAGCTTGCTTGTGCATGGCTTGCATAAGAAGAGTGACATAGTCTTTTCCAATTTCAACTCCTTGCGGTTTGAACTCTTCATATTCATAGGGGTAAGGTGGTATAACAATGGAAGAGGAGGGAGTTTCATGATCACCCTTTTGTTGTTGAATGATGTACTCGGCTTCTTCGGATAGGGGAAGTAAATAGTTGGTCCGGTGGACACTAAGACGACAAATCTTTGCGGGTAAAGTGAATGATCGAGCCTCACTAGTAAGCCACCCATACTTGGTATCAAGGGGATTGTGAGCAACCCACTTAAACTTGTTAATCAAGATGGACATATCAATAAGATGGCCACCATCCTTAGCCTTGTACTTGCTATCCTTATTGAAATTAGGATCAAAGTGCTTGGCTAGGACCGTGACAAGGCCGCCATTAACAATAACGGTTTGACCCTTCTTCCCACTATCTACATGGAGCCATCTATCAACCAATAGCCTCAAAGAATTGTAAGGCTTGGTGTGAATTCTTCCAATATTCAAAGTTGATTCAAGGAGAATAAAATCGAGTCCGGTGAAATGATTGGTGTCTTTCCTAGCAATTATGGTATTTCCCACAACTTTGTGCCATATTCTTATGCCCGGATGATGGACCAAGAGAGCACGACAAGCATGAAAATCTTCAAATTTCTTCCCGGAGATTGCCTCCCAAAGAGGCTCGGGATCATACTTCCCATATTGCTTATAATATTTATGTTCATCGCTAAGACCCAAAATTTCACCCAATTCCGGAAAGGTAATGCGTCTACTAGTGTTAGCTAGACGAAACTCAATATTTTCCTATTCTCAACTTTTGTCACTTTTAAAGAACTTAAGAATTCCAAGACAAGGGAGGGGTATGTTACTTCCTTCATTTCAAACAATTTCTTCAAACCCATGGCATTGAAAAAGACTCTTGTTTGTTCAAGAACACCCAACTTCTCTAAAGCATCTTGACATATGAATTTGGTGGATTGGATTTGTTTCATAGCAAACTTGACAAATGTATTTCTATGGGTATCGGAAATGAATGTTACCTCCGGAAAATGCAAGAGTTGATCGACACGGAGTAGAAGGCGATGCTTCCATAGGAATTTGTTGTTGTTGTTGCACTACCAAGTTTGGTGTTGATACCACCATTGCCAAAGCTTTCTTTGCTTGTAGAGCTTTTTGCCTTTGAGAGAGAGCCTTTGCTTTTGGTGCCTTTGTTGCCCTTGTTGCTCCCTTTGTTCTTGCCATTTGATGAACTAACCAAGTAGAGAGTCAAAAATCTTCAATTTGTAGAATGCCCAAATCGATTTGAAGGTGAAAGGCTTTGCCTTTATAAAAACCAAAATCGATTCAAAGGTTGAAGAATTTGTTCTTGGTTTTGATTGTTAATGAAGATGGAGTGATTGATTTGTTGTTTGAAAGATGGTTTGATTTGATTTTGGTGGATTTTGTTGAGGGTTTTTGTTTTTGAGATGGAGAGGATGAGGGTTTTGATGTTATGGGTAGTGTTTATGAATGAATGAATGAATGAGTGAAGGTGGGGTGGGTATTTAAAGAACTCGACAATTTTAGGACGCAGGGACAATCCGTGCGGATTGGGCGCAATCCGTGCGGATTCTCTGACTTCAAAAATTTCAAAATCCCGCCTAGAGACGGGCGGATTCCGGGGAATCCGCTCGGATTCTTCCGAGATGAGACGGGCGGATTTCGTGCGGGACGGACGGATTCTTGTCAGAGATTTTTCTTTGTTTTTCTTGGTGCAAGACGGGCGGATTGTTCAAAAGACGGACGGATTTCGTGGAGAGGCGTCTTTCGAGAAATCCGCTCGGATTCTCCAACAGTCAAGAATTTTTGCAATTTCAGCTCAGCCCAAGACGGGCGTCTTCTCATCAGGACGCTCGGATTTGCTGCAGACGGGCGGATTCTCAGGAATCCGCTCGGATTGGTCCTTGTGTACACGGATTCAGTTCCATCCGTGCACCAACGCATTCCCTTATCATTCTTTCTTTCTTTCTTATCTTGTGTTCTTCATTGTTGGGGCACTACTAAGGCATGAATAGCCTAGGCAATTGCCATCCCCACACTAAGGTAAAGCACTACACATCAATTAAAATCATTAGTCCCTCCCTCACTTCTCTCTTTTCATGACAATTATTTTGATCAAAGTAAATAAAATCCAAAAATGACAAAAACGCAATACAAAAATTGAAAACTAAGTTAGGGAGTTAGAAATATTTACAAGTGGTGGTTTAGGGAGGACTCCACCAAACTCTCATTCTTGATGAGATGTCAGGGGGCATGTTCAAGGTGTTGTTGATGTTGCTCAACACCTTGAAGAAGTAATCAAAAGCTTGTTCATTGTTATGGTAGAGGTCCTCAATAGACCGTGGCCCTTGTTGTTGATCATGATCGATGGCATGCCCAATGTAGGGATTAAAGATCCCTTCAAATTCGTCGTCCCAAAGACCACAAACTTCATTGAGTTGATCATTGAAAATCTCTTGCTTAGATGGAGACAACTCTCCCAATTTCTTCTCTTGGCCAATGAGGCCATCATCTTCTTCCTTGGTTGATTTTGATGAGCTTTGCAAGCTCTCCTTGTCACAATTCACTTGCTCTTTGAATGGAGCATCTTCAACTTTCTTCCTCCATTGGAGTTCCGATTTCTTCTTTTCATCTTTTCGGCTATAATGATCAATCATGAAACATGGCTCATGCAAACGAGGAGCTCTCATGGTCTTGTCAAGATTAAAAGTTATGCTTTCATCTCCCACTTCTAGAGTGAGCTCTCCATGTTTCACATCAATCACCGCACCCCGCGGTGTGTAAGAAAGGTCTTCCTAAGATGATTGGAATGTTGGAATCTTCCTCCATATCAACAATGACAAAGTCCACCGGGATGAAAAACTTCCCAATTCGCACGGGGACATCTTCCCATATCCCTAATGGTGTCTTCGTCGATCTATCGGCCATTTGAAGAGTGATATTGGTGCATTTAAGCTCTCCCATTCCCAACCTTTTACTTACCGAGTACGGCATGACACTCACACTAGCCCCTAGATCACATAAGGCTTTGTTGATCGTTGTGTCGCCAATGGTACACGGTATTGAGAAGCTTCCCGGATCCTTTAACTTTGGAGGTGAACTCCCTTGAAGTATTTCACTACTCACCTTAGTGAAGGCGATAGTCTCAAGTTTCCGGATCGACTTCTTCTTGGTGAGGATATCTTTCATGTACTTTGCATAGGCCGGAACGTGATTGATTAATTCCATGAAAGGAATTGAGACTTCTAAGTTCTTCACAATTTCCATGAACTTCCCAAGTTGATCATCAAATTTAGGCTTGGCTTGACGACTTGGAAAAGGAAGTCTAATCACAATGGGCTCCTTCTCTTTGGCTTTGTGTTCATTTTTCTTTGAACTTTCTTCCTTTGATGATTCCCCTTCTTTGGGACTTTGCACCACAACTTCATTCTCACTAGCTCTCACAACTTCATCCTCAACTTGCTTCTTTGGTGCTTCATATCTTGTACCACTTCTCAAGTGAATGGCACTAACCGTTTCATGTCTAGGGGATTACTTTGAGGTGGTAATTGCCCCTTTTGTCTTTGTGAGCTTGAAGATGCTAGTTGAGTCAATTGTGTTTCCAACATCTTGGTGTGAGCTAGAATGTTGTTGATGGTGGTGTCTTTTGCTTGGCTATCTTTTTGCATTTGGGTGAAAAATTCTTGTTGATTCTTTTGCATTTGGAGGACCGCTTTTTGGACATCAAAACCTTGGTCATTGTGGTGATTGTATGGATTTTGATTTTGGTAACCTTGGTTTTGATTGTAAAAGGGTCTTTGATTTTGATTTCTCATGGGTGGTGGAGTGTATGTTGTTTGAGGGTTTTGAACATTTTGGCTTTTGTATGAGAGATTTGGATGGAACTTGGTGTTTTCATTGTAAAAATTTGAATAAGGGGTACCACTCTTGTAAGCTTGGAAAGCATTAACTTGTTCGGTTGTTCCCCTACACTCACTTGAGTCATGACCCAAGGTTCCACAATTCTCACATATCCCGCTTGGGATTGATGAGGATGCCGTCATGGCATTGACATGATGCTTTGATGATTTTGAGTTTTCCTCAAGTCTAGTCATAGCTTGTTCAAACTTCAAGTTGATTGTGTCAATGTGAGCACTAAGTTGAGCACCCAATTGAGTAACGGTGTCCACTTCATACTTTCCTCCTCTAGTAGCCTTGCGAGGCCTACTATATTGTGAATTATGGACCGCCATTTCCTCAATCTTGTTCCATGTTTGATTGTCATCAACTTCGGTGAACATTCCATTTGATCCCATATTGAGAATGTTCCTTGAATCTTCATATAAACCATTCCAAAATTGTTGCACTAAAAACCATTCGCTAAGTCCATGGTGAGGACATGAGCGACAAATACCTTTGAACCGCTCCCAAGCTTCATACAAAGATTCTTCATCCCTTTGCTTAAAACCCGTAATTTGAGCTCTTAGCATATTGGTCTTTTCCGGTGGGTAGAATTTTTTGTAGAAAGCTAGAGCTAGCTTCTTCCAAGAATCTATTCCAAGGGTGGCCTTATCAAGGCCCTTCAACCATTGCTTTGCGGTGCCGATTAACGAAAAAGGAAATAAGACCCATCTTATTTGGTCTTGAGTCACGCCGTTTGAGAGATAGCTTCACAATAATCACAAAAGGTTTCCATATGAGAATGAGGGTCCTCACTAGGCATTCCCCAGAATTGGCTCCTCTCAACTAGTTGGATGAAGGCGGACTTGGCAATAAAGTTTCCGGTAAGATGTTGTGGGGTAGGAGTACCATTTGGTAAATCCTCCTCGGTGGGTATAGAGTGTGACGAGAATTTAGGCATTGTAGGTGGATTTTGTGTGGTATTGTTTAATGGGTTCTCTTCTCCTTCTATTGCGAAAGGATTGACAAACTCACTAGTGGGTTGAACAACTTCACCAACACCTCCCAAATTCCTCCTAACAAGTCTCCTATTATTCGTCAAGGTTCTTTCGATTTCACGGTCAAAAGGTAACAAATCTCTTTGTAACCTTCTAGACATGCAAAATATCAAACAACTCGAAAACAATTAGAACAAACCTTGAGGAATTTTACTTCCCCAAGGTGAAAAAGACACAACTAAAAACAATAAAAGAAATCTTAAATCAATTAAACACCGTCCCGAAGCAACGGCGCCATTTTTGATCGGGTCCATTTCGTTTCACAAATTAAGTATATGTGGTCGTTGGTCAATGGTCGATACAAAACACAATTTATACTTCACAAACAACTCTACAATTAGTAAAGAGGCAAGTAAAGGTCGGATCCCAAGGGACGGGTATTGAAATGAGAATTCTATTGTAACTAGTAGTGTCTAAGGGTGTCACAAATTGGGTTGATGTAGAAGGTTACTAAACTAAAATAGCAATGAAAATAAACTAGCAAGATGAATAAAATAAGGGGTGTAAACAATTGATTAAAGGCACTAGGGTGTCATGGGTTCATAGGGGAATCATGGGATATGATCATACAAACATGTTCTCAAATTATAAGCAAGCAATTATTGTTGTGATGGATTGAGTTGGGTTATATCTTACAATCCTAGGAAAGTTTGGGTCCCGGAGCCGAATCGATTAGATTGTACAACACCTACAAGTCGACTTAATCTTCCCTACTCAACACATGCATGGTCTAACAAGACTCGAGTTGGGTTATGTCTTACAAGTCAAGTTGAAAGGATAGAAGATGATAGTAAATGCAAGGATTCATAGGCTTAGCATTTCATCAAATATAACATGTGCATGTATTAAGATCAAAACAAGCAAGCAAATAAGATATGAAAGCATATTAATTTAAGCATGAATCATTCCCCATGTTGGTTTCCCCTAATCACCCATTAAACCCTAGCTAAGAGACTACTCACTCATTATCATATTGATCATGCTAGAAAGGTTGTCAATCATACTAACATAATAAAACATGATGAATAAATGAAAGTAATTAGCAATAATTAAAAAGGGATTAAGAGATTATACCTACTAATGATTCCAATAATAAAGCAAGAATAATAGAAGTACTTGAATCCTAGATTGAGAGGTTGTCAATCTCCCAATAATAACCCAAATAATCTTCAATTACCCAAAATAAAATAAGAACAAGAGAGAGATTAAAGAACTAAAACTTGGATTAAAACTTGATTAATATTTGATTACAATATTGAAGAGAGATTTGATTGATATTAACTACACTAATTATTGATAAGAAGAACATGCTCCTCTAATTAGACTAATGGGGTATTTATAGTGAAAATTAGGAAGGATGCATTAGGGTTAACTAAGGGCTAAACTAGTAATTACACTTTTTAAGTTGAGCAAGGAGACTCGGTATTCTCGAGAGAAGGGCTTCTCTTATCGTGGCTTGAAGAATGAAAACGTCTTTGTCATGAAATCCGTGCGGATGGGAGTCGGGACGGCCGGATCTGAGCTGGAGAATCCGAGCGGATCCTTGGGCAAGACGCTCGGATTGGCGAGGGGGAATCCGAGCGGATTCCTTTGAGGGACGCTCGGACTGGGCTTGGGCGGACGGACGGATTGTCTGGCAGCATCTTTTCTTCTTCTTTTCTTCATGAATTCCTTGGGGATTTCCTTGGGGACTCAAGGATCCTTTTCTCAACATTGCTCTTCTACTATGCTATGTACAAAGGCCTTCTAGTCTTGTCTCTCCTTGATGCTTGGTCATTGAATATGATCAATTTAGCCTTGTTTTGCCATGAAAATGCAAGATTCTTACTCCTTTCCTACCAAGGGATCAAAATCTCAAAGAATATGCAAAACAAAGAACTAAAGATAAGAAATGACCCAAATAGGCACTAAAAAGCATGGAAACAATGGTAATTCGGGGCTAAATATGCGCCAATTATGGTCACATCAACTCCCACACCACAACACTTGACCGGAAATTTCATTGCAAAATCTGCATTTATCCAATTAGTCGAAAGAAGCATATTTCGGGGGATGGCTAGTGAAGACCCTCATTCTCACATGGAGACTTTTTGTGACTATTGTGATTCGATTTCACAAACCGGAGTGACTCAAGACCAACTTCGATGGGTCTTATTTCCTTTTTCTCTAATTGGTACCACAAAACAATGGTTAAAAAGCTTTGATAAGGCTACTCTTGGTATCGACTCTTGGAAGAAGTTGGCTCTTGCTTTCTACAAAAAGTTCTACCCTCCGAAAAAGACTAACATGCAAAGAGCTTAAATCACGGGTTTTAGGCAAAGGGACGAAGAATCTTTGTATAAAGCTTGGGAGCGATTCAAAGGAACTTGTCGCTCATGTCCTCATCATGGACTTAGCGAGTGGTTCTTGGTACAACAATTTTGGAATGGTCTTTATGAAGACTCCCGAAAGATTCTCAACATGGGATCAAATGGTATGTTCACCGAACTTGACGATAATCAAACTTGGAACAAGATTGAGGAAATGGCGGTCCATAACTCACAATATAGTAGACCTCGCAAGGCTACTAGAGGAGGAAAGTATGAAGTGGACTCTATTACTCAGTTGGGTGCTCAACTTAGTGCTCATATTGATACCATCAACTTGAAGTTTGAGAAGGCTATGGCTAAACTTGAAGAAGCCTCAAAATCACCAAAGCATCATGTTAATGCCATGGTGGCATCTTCATCAATTCCAAGTGGAATATGTGAGAATTGTGAAACTTTGAGACATGACCAAAGTGAATGTATGGGAACAAGTGAGAAAGTGAATGCTTTTCAAGCATATAAGAGTGGTACCCCTTATTCCAACTATTACAATGAAAACACCAAATTCCGTCCAAATCTCTCATACAAAAGCCAAAATGTCTAAAACCCTCAACCAACATACACCCCACCTCCAATGAGAAACCAAAATCAAAGACCCTTTTACAACCCAAACTAAGGTTACCAAAATCAAACTCCATACAATCAACAAAATGACCAAGGCTTTGATGTTAAAAAAGCGGTCCTCCAAATGCAAAAGAACCAACAAGAGTTTTTCACTCAAATGCAAAAGGATAGCCAAGCAAAAGACATCACCTTCAATAACATCCTAGCCCACACAAAGATGTTGGAGACCCAAATGTCTCAATTACCATCTTCAAGTTTACAAAGACAAAAGGGGCAATTACCACCCCAAGGTAATCCCCCAAGACAAGAATCGGTGAGTGCCATCCATTTAAGGAGTGGTACAAGGTATGAAGGGCCAGAGAAAACCGTTGATGAAGATGTTGTGAATGCTAGTGACAAGGAAAGAGTTGTTGAAAACTCTACGGAAGAAGAACCCAACAATCAAGAAGCTTCAAAGAAGAATGAAGAAAAGGCCAAAGATAAGGAACCCATTGTGATTAGACTTCCTTTTCCAAGTCATCAAGCTAAGCCTAAGTTTGATGACCAACTTGGAAAATTCATGGAGATTGTGAAGAATTTAGAAGTCTCGATTCCATTCACGGAATTAATCAATCACGTTCCGGCCTATGCAAAGTATATGAAGGATATTCTTACAAAGAAGAAATAAATCTGGAAGCTTGAGACTATTGGTTTCACTAAAGTAAGTAGTGCTATTCTTCAAGGGAGTTCACCTCCAAAGCTCAAGGATCCGGGAAGTTTCTCCATTCCATGCACTAGTGGTGACACTACAATCAACAAAGCTTTATGTGACCTTGGGGCAAGTGTTAGTGTCATGCCATATTCGGTTAGCAAGAGGCTAGGAATGGGAGAACTCAAATGCACCAACATCACGCTTCAAATGGTGGATAGATCAACAAAGACACCTTTAGGGGTATGGGAAGATGTTCCCGTGAGAATTGGAAAATTCTTCATCCCGGTGGATTTTGTTATTGTTGACATGGAAGAAGACTCCAACATTCCTATTATCTTAGAAAGACCATTCTTGCACACCGCGGGAGCGGTGATCGATGTAAAACATGGAGAGCTCACCCTTGAAGTGGGAGATGAGACCATCACTTTCAATCTTGACAAGACTATGAGAGCTCCCCGATTGCATGAGCCGTGTTTTATGGTTGATCACTATAGCCGGAAAGATGATAGGAAGAAGTTGGAATTTCAATGGAAAAAGAAAGTGGATGATGCTCCATCAAAAGAGCAAGGAAATTGCAACAATGTGAGCTTGAAAAGCTCATCCATGACAAATGAAGAAGAAGGCCTCATTGGCCAAGACAAGAAAGAAGGAGAGTTGTCTTCATCAACTCAAGACATTTTTAGTGATCAAGTAGACGAAGTATGCGGTCTTTGGGATGATGAGTTCGAAGGGATATTCAATCCCTATATTGGTAATGCTATGACCCAAGACCATCATGGAGAACAACAAGTGCAAAGGTCTATTGAGGATCTTTATCATGATAACGAGCAAGCTTTCGACTACTTCTTCAAGGTGTTGAGTAACATCAACAACACCTTGAACATGCCCCCTTAACATCTCACATTGGATGAGAGTTTGGTGGAGTCCTCCATAAACCACCATTTGTAAATATTCTAACTCCCTAACTTGCCTTTCAATTATTGTATTGCATTTTTGTCATCTTTGGATTTACATTTTTATGCCTTGATCAAGATTTTCATCATTTTGAGAGAAGTGAGAGAGGGACTTATGAGTTTATTGATGTGTAGTGCTTTTCCTTAGTGTGGGGATAGCAATTGCCTAGGCTATTCATGCCTTTGTAGTGCCCCTACAATGAAGAACACGAGAATTGAAGAATGGATTGACACGGGTTACGAAGCACCCACGGATGGACCTGAATCCGTGTGGTCAAGGAAGAATCTGAGCGGCCCGAGGGACAATCCGCTCGTCCTGAAAGAACCCGAGCGTCCAAGTCACAAGACGCTCGTCTTGTAAAGCTCCTGAAAACATATTTTGGGTCTGACTGGGAATCCGAGCGTCCAAGCCAGGAATCCGCTCGTCTCAGTCAGGACGGTCGTCCAACAGGAAGGACGCTCGTCTTTTTACTGCTAAAATTTGGGATTTTTCACTGGAAAGGAATCCGAGCGTCCTGAGCAAAAGACGCTCGTCTCAGCCAAGGAATACGCTCGTCTTTCCAGCAATCCGCTCGTCCCATGGCGTCTTTACCTGAACCCAATTTTTGAAGAATCTGAGCGTCCCGACACTAGGTTTTCAAAACCACCGCTTCTTTTTAAACCCTCCTTTCCCATTCATTTTCATTCTTTCAAAACACAAACACTACCCAAAACCCCAAAACCCTCATCCTCTCCATCAACAAAAACCAAATTCCTCAACCAAAATAAACCAAATCAAATTCAAACTTCCTCAAAACAAAAATTAATCACTCCTTTAGCATCAACAAGTGATTCAAACACCAAAATCTTCAAGTTTTGAGTCGATTTTTGGGATATAAGGCAACTTTCATTCATCCTAAATCAATTTGGGCATTACTAGAAATTGAATATTTCAATCTTTCATTGGTGTAATTAAGCAAAGGAGTATGGCAAGAACAAAAGGTGGAAACAAGGCGCCCCAAAAGAAGACCCTTTCTAAGAGGCAACAAGCCCTTCTTGATAAGAAAACATCAAAGGCATTGGTAGTCCATGAGGCAAGGTCGGATATTCAAGAACAAAATCCTCCTATAGAAGCTACTACTTCTACCACTTCGGTCATTGAACAATTAGCTGACTATCCGGAGGTAATCTTCACTTCCAACTCCCATAGGAAGAAATTTATTTCCTTTGCTAAGAAAACTATCATGCCTAATAAGTTCAAATTGGGTGTCCTTGAGCAAACTAAGACCTTTTTCGAGTCTATAGGGTTGAGTAAATTGTTTACGATACAAGAATTGACATACTCCTCCCTCACCTTAGAGTTTTTGAGCTCTTTGAAAGTCACAAAGGTGGAGACCCGAACCATTATTGAGTTTCATCTTGAAAATGTTGATAGATGCTTATCTTATGACGAATTTGGTAAGATATTTGGCCTTAGTGATAGTGCGAAATTTACAAAGATGCCTACCAAGTATTACCCCGCTCCTCTTTGGATGGCAATTTCCGGAAGGAAATTCACACGTTTTCATGATTGTCGTGCTCTCTTAGTCCACCATCCGGGCCTTAGAGTATGGCATAAAGTCATTGGGAATACTTTGATAGCTAGAAATGGCACAAACCATCTTACCAAACTTGATTTTATCCTTCTCGAGTCGGCTTTGAACATTGGGAGAGAATTTACCAAGCCATACAATGCTTTACGACTTTTGGTTGATCGATGGCTTAATGTTGATTGTGGCAAAGAAGGCACGGCCTTTATTTCCAATGGAGGATTAGTTACCTATTTGGCTAAGCATTTTAACCAGGACTTCAAAAAGCACCGGTAAAAGGAGGCCATCTTATTTATTTGCCCACCATGATTATAAAGTTGAAATGGGTCAAGAACGATACTCTTGACAACAAATTTGGGTGGTTGACAAATGAAGCTAGATCCTTCACTTTGCCTAGCAAAATTTGCCGTTTGAATGTTCATCGACCGAACTACCTTCTCCCACTCTCCGAAGAGACCGAGTACATCATTCAACACCAAGGGGAAGAAGTTGCCGAACCCTCCTCCTCCATTATTACCCCACCTTATCCATTTGAATACCACGAGTTCAACCCCAAAAATGCCAAGGCGGGAAATGATTACATGACTCTACTAATGAAGGAAATGCATAAACAAGCTTTTAATGATAGAGTTGATGCTTACAAGGCCCAATATCCGCCCCTCCTACATCTAGCTAGGCAAGGACTTCACGATCCATCTTGTCCTTTGACTAGTTGGGCGGATAGGTAGGTATTCTTTCCTAGCACTTCTAGTGGTGGTAGACCGGGTGGAGAGGAGATGGTTGTTGATGAGAGTGGTGACCAAGAAGGTGAAGATGAAGAAGTTCAAGAAGAAGAGGAAAGTGAGGAAGAACAAGGAAGTGAAAGTGAGAGTGGACATGAGTCCACATCCATGGAGGTTGATGATGCCTCAAGTGAGGAAGAAGATGATGATGATGATGACATGATGGGTGAGGACTAGCAAACTTTTGGAGGCTCCTACATTCTTACACCTCCTTTATGGTTTGTCTACTTCTCTTGTTTTTATTTTATCTTGATCATTTTGTGGAGTCCTAGCAACATTAGAGGATTAACACCTTGGCTTCATTAAGGTGTTCATTTTTATTGTTCCCAACTTTCAAAATCCAAAATGACAATTTGTAGTTTCATGCATTGCATTTCGTGTGCATGAACTCCCCCAAAATTTTTGACATTAGAAATAGTGTCTATTTTGGTTTGGGGAAGTTTATGCATATGCATTGGGAGCTAATCTAAATTATGCTCTCCACCATAACAAAAACCATGCATCATATAGCATAACTTAGTTGCATTTACTCTTGTTTATATATCATTTGCATTTAGTTTAGAAATCATGCATATTCATATAAATTGCATAATTTCCTATTGTATTGGCCATTGAGGACAATACCCATACTAGTGTGGGGATGGGAAATTCTAACTTGACCTTTTTAAACAAAAATGATAAAAATTAAAAATTTCGAAAAATACAAAAATATGTCCTTTAATTTCATTAAAACAAAATACAAAAAAATTTAAAAATTTAAAAATCCAAAAACAAATTCATTTCCTTTATAGTGTAGTCTTGTATATTGTATATATTGTGTTTGTTCATCCTTTTTCACATTGATTGACTACGCCACATCCGAGACATGAGGATATAGAAGACCGCATGGTATGATCTTTCCAATCTCCTTTTTCCTCTTTATGTTAATGACTATGTGGCTTTATTTTGATTGATGCGGTAAAAACAATGTGAATTTAGGACTAGCATTTAGATTATTTGGCATATTAGTTGGTAGAAGCATATGCATTAGGATGTATAAATGTTAGTTGCATCATGGCATGTAGTTGCATTTAGGAAAATTTTGTGAAACCGTCTATTTGGGAAACTTGATAAGTGTATATAGGCCCTTGTAGATGCTTTTTCTTCTTAAGACTTTGCTTGTTATAATACTTGTAAAACACCCTAGGATGTGTCATGCTAGTATCCTTTGACCATGGATTAAGGCCTAGTCAAGAGTACCTTGTGGTGTGATAACTCCTTGGCTACCGTTAATTCCAAGGTGACCCTTGAAACCATGCAACCAACCATCATCCATGTTCTACCACATTTTTGTCATCAAAAGGGAATGGGCACAAAAATTGTTCAAAATTTGAGTTTAAGATGTTAAAAGAAAAGAAAAAGTTTGCAATTGCATCAAAAGAAAAGAGGAGTAACAAAAATGAAAACTCATATGCTTCAAAAATAAGCACCCTCCCTACAAATGGGGTGACTTTGAAAATGTTCAAAAGAAAATGCAAAAAGTTGAAATTGTCAAGTACTGAAATGCCAAACATCAAAAGAAATGGCAAAAAGAAAGTGTTCTCAAATGTTATATGCCACAAGAAATTGGGGGGAAAAACAACAACAAAAAGCAAACTCCCATATGAAACTCAAATTCTATCGACCCCTTTTCCATCGTATCCACTTTTGTGCATGGTATAGAGGAGACAATACTTCTTCTTGTCTAGGCAAGAAGGGGAATTCCGCGATCCTCCAGCGTTTCTAACGCCATAGGGAGTCTATTCTTGACAAAAGCATTTAACGATTGAGGACAAAGGTACCCTAGCTTGACACAACTTGGAGGTGATTTATGGGTATCCTTCTAGGCTTAGTAGTTTGAAGAAACCATATCTATAATGTAGTGTCTACCTTTCAATTGCTTCCCCTTTAGATAATTTCCGCCATTTAGATGAGGAAAGTGGCTATTCTTTTGTAGATGCATCCATTACTTGATTTTGTGTGCTTTAATGCTTGGATGGGTCCCCATTTTGGCAAGACCCACCTTGCCTTGCAAGAAGGCATCCTACCTCATGGTTGTCTTGTTGTGAGTTGAAGGGGCGGAGTGAGACCCGCTAATTGTCTCATATCGGTTATATTAGTAGGATAGTTTAAATAAGGGTCCTAGTTTTTGTCACCTCTTTACTCGGGACGAGCAAAGGTTCGGTATGGGGATATTTGATGTGACCAATATTTGAGCATATTTAGTCCCCGAATTAGCCTCGTTCCTATGCTTTTTAGTGCATAATTGGGTCATTTACTATCTTTAGTCCTTTGTTTTGTATATTCTTTGAGGTTTTGTTTCCTTGGTAGGAGAGGAGTGCAAACCTTTCATTTTAATGGCAAAATGGAGCTAAATTGATCGAATCTAATGACCAAACATCAAAGTGAAGACAAGACTAGAAGGCCTATGTAAATAAAGTAGTAGATGGGCAATGATGAAGACGATCCTTGCATATCCGAAAAGATCCTTGAGGATTGTTGGAAGAAGAAAAGAAGAAAAGAAGAAAAAGGTTGCTTAAATAGAATCTGGTCGTCGCAGTATCGGGACGCTTGTCCAACCTCCACAATCCGAGCGTCCCTCCAGCCAATCCGCTCGTCCAACATCTCCACAATCCGAGCGTCCAACCCTCCAGTCCGCTCGTCCAACTCTCACAATCCGCTCGTCCCGACCCCTTGGTCGCTCAGATTGTCATCCAGTACAGCACGCCTTCTCCTTATTATACTCGGGATGCGCATATTTCTAAAAGACTAGCAAAAAGGAGACTCGCATCTTTCTTCGAGAGGAGAATTTCCTCAACTTTTCTTAAGGGTCTTAATCGTCATTTAAGCCCTTAGTAACCCTAATTTATGTACCTAATCCCCACTATAAATACCCCCATTGTACTAATTAGATTATCATCAATCCTTAGTATAATTGATGTTCTTCTAATCTCTCTTTAATCTTGTAATCAACTTTTAATTAAGCATTAATACAAATCTCATTTCCTTAATTTCTCTATTGTTCATCATTTATTTTGGGTAATTGAAGATTATTTGGGGTTTATTTGGAGGATTGACAACCTTCCAATCATTCATCAAGTACTTCTATTATTCTTTGCTTATTATTTTGGAATCATCATTAGGTATAATTCTCTTAATCCCTTTTTAATTATTGTTAATCATCTTCATTTATTCGTCATGTTTTGCTTTGTTAATATGATTGACAAACTTGTTAGCATGTTAAACTTGATAATGAGTGAGTAGTTTCCTAAGCTAGGGTTAATAGGGAATTAGGGGAAACCAACATGGGGGATGATTCATGCTTAATCTAATATGTTCACATAATTTATTTGCTTGCTTGTTGTGATCTCAACTTATGCACATGTTATGTTTGATGAAATGCGAGCCAATGAATCCTTGCACTTTTTACCCATCACTTATCTTTTCAATGAGACTTGTAAGACATAAACCAACTCGAGTCTCATTAGACCATGCATATATTTGAGTAGGGAGGATTTAGTCGACTTGTAGGTGTTGTACAATCTAATCGATTCGGATCCGGGACCCAAACCTTCCTAGGATTGTAAGATATAAACTAACTCGATCATATCACAACAATAATTGCTTGCTTATAATTTGAGAATATGTTTGTATGATCAATTCCCATTAATCCCTTATGAACCCATGACACCCTAGTGCTTTTAATCAATTGTTTACATCTCATCTTAATCATCTTGCTTGTTTATTTACAATGTTATTTAGTTTAGTGATCTTCTTATCTCAACCCAAATTGTGACACCCTTAGATACCACTACTTACAATCTAAAATCTTACATCAATACCCGTCCCTTGGGATCCGACCTTTACTTACCTCTTTACTAATAGTAGAGTAGTTTGTGAAGTTATAAATATTGTTTTGGTCTAGGTGCTCCTAACGACAAGTAACCGAAAAGTATAGTCCGACCACTTGCTTGTTGTGATTTCAAATTATGCACATGTTATGTTTGATGAAATGCGAGCCTATGAATCCTTGCATTTTTTACCCATCACTTACCTTTTCAATGAGACTTGTAAGACATAAACCAACTAGAGTCTCATTAGACCATGCGTATAGTTTGATAGGGAGGATTAAGTCGACTTATAGGTGTTGTACAATCTAATCGATTCGGCTCCGGGACCCAAACCTTCTTAGGGATTGTAAGACATAAACCAACTCGATCTCATCACAACAATAAGTGCTTGCATCTAGTAGAGAACATGTTTGTATGATCAAATCACATGAATCCCATATGAACCCATGACACCCTAGTGCTTTTAATCAATTATTTACAACTCATTTTAATCATCTTGCTAATTTTCATTACTTTATTTACATTGTTGATTAGTTTAGTTGATCTCCTACCTCAACCTAAATTGTGACACCCTTAGACACAACCATTTGCAATCGCAAATCCTACATCAATACCCGTCCCTTGGGATCCGACCTTTACTTACCTCTTTACTAAGAGTATAGTAGTTTGTGAAGTTATAAATATTGTTTTGGTTTAGTTAACTTTTGACGACAAACCATGACCATTGAGTCATCACGAGTCGTTTAGACTCTTCCGCTGTGTTACTAAACTTTACTTTTGATTTAGTTGGTTTTGGATTTTGAACAGTTGTATTTCTTTAGACAGTTTTGGATTTTATTGTATATCACTTTAAACTTATTTATTAAAGTACGTTCTTTTATGGTCAATTTGATATACATTGCCTAGGGTAACCGAGATGGTAGCACGTTCATGCATTAGGTGGTCTTGGTAAGGCACCTTGGTGTTTGGGGGTGTTACAAAGTCGTATCAGAGAGAGATTTTGGAACATGTAACTAATGAATCTAATGAACTTAGAGAGTCAAACTAAACTGGACTCGGGTAGGAGTTGTTAGGAGCTAATGCAAAGACTTGGGAGACGTCCTAAAGTCGCGAACTCGCGCTACAACTTTGAATCGGTCACTAAGGGGGTGTCATGGGATCGGTATGTGTTTACTAATGTTATATGAATATGTTGGATGAATCATTGTGGTGGAAAAGGTGAGTCGATGTATATGATATTATGTTTTATTAAGCATGTTTTATGATGGATGATTTATAATGTGGTGATTATAGTAACATGTAAATAGTAATGTTTGTGTTGTATACGTAAATCTTTGTTGCGAAAAGTTATTAACTTAAGGCATGTGGGTAATTAGAAAAGACAGCATGACTCGATCGAGTGGGGGTAACTCGATCGAGTAGGGTGGACTCGATCGAGTGGGCTGAGCACGATCGAGTGGGTATATGATAACGTTGGGCAGTAGCTGCTGTTTTGGGCTACTCGATCAAGTACGTGGAGTACTCGATCGAGTGGGGGCTACTCGACCGAGTACGTTTGTGACTCGATCGAGTGCGTTTTTGTGTACGTTCTGGTCCGGTTCTGGAGTTGAGGTACTCAATCGAGTAAGTGATGTGCAGGTCGTATATGCTTTAAGTTGTAGGCTATGTGCTTTCGTTTATCTCTCCTCTTATAGCTCAAAGATATGCCGCCAAAGAGATCTGCCATGTATACTAGGGCGCAGGAGATGAGTGTGGACGATATTGCCAAGATGCTTGAGCATCAGGACGCGCTTACCGAGGCCCTAAAGAGGTTTGGGAAAGACAAAGATGCCGGGGTAGACTTTGCCAAGATGAGCACTACGATATCCTGCTTCAACCCAAAGGAATATATGGGTTCTGGTGGGCCAATTTTGCTCGACAATTGGCGTAGGGAGATGGAGAATATCTTGGGGGTGGTTCATTGTCCCGAGGATTTCAAGGTGGAACAAGCTGCATTCTACCTGAGAGATGCAACAAGTGAGTGGTGGGACAAGGTAAGGGAGAGTGTCCTAGATCTCTATCTGAAGCAGGAAAAGTCAGTTATACCGTGGGTTGTGTTCAAGAGAGCTATGCGGAGGGAGTTTGTTCCAGAACATGTTCGTAGTAAGCTGAGGGAGGAGTTTGATTCTTTCAAGATGACCTCGGATATGACTGTGGCTGAGCACTATCATAAGTTTAATGAGAAGTCGAGATATGCAGAGGACATGAGGGTGAGTCAGGAGAACTTGGCACTTCGGTTTGAGAAGGGGTTGACCTATCAGATCATGGAGAAGTTACCAGTTGGGGTCCCTACAGATGTTAAGGAAGTTTATGAGAGGGCAGGGAGAGCTGAGAGATTGGTCGAGATGGCCAAAGAAAACAGAGAGAGGGGTCTAGAAAAGAGAAAGGCTGAGAGTGAGGGTGGTGGTCAGTCTAGCTACAAGAGGGGTAATCATAACCAGGCAAGGGCTTACTCATCGGGATCGGGTTTCAGTGGTGGAGCTTCTTATGGGCGTGGTCGTGGTGGTAGCAGTAGCAGGTGGAGTATCTCTTGTTTCAACTATGGCGGTATGGGCCACAAGAGGCACGAGTGTACTAGTGTCGGTGGCAGAGCTTTTCAGAGGCCGTCGCAGGGGAGCTTTTTGCAGAGTCCGACTCGGAGCTATGCTAGAAACTGACCTGCTGGGTCATAGAATAATCAAGGAAGGCATGGTAACAACAACGGTGGGTCCAACCGCAATGCGGTAACTCTTATCAGAAACCGGCGGCTAATAACAATCAGAGGTCAGCTTCCAAGCCATCTACTTCAGCGAGTACAGTTCAAGGAGGTGGACAAAAGACCAGTGGCAAGTTATTTATGATGGACAGGAAAGCTGCTGAGGATGATGCACACGTGATCACTGGTACCTTTCTTGTTATTGATGTTCCTACCTTTATTTTGTTTGATTTGGGGGCATTACATTCTTTTGTATCGTCGGGTCATACTAAGCTTTTGGGTTTGAGAGAGTTTGTGTCTGTAAAAGATGAGGTTTTTATACCGTCAGGTGAGTCAGTGTCTTGTGGGAGGTTGTATAAGGGTGTATCTATGATAGTTGGGCAGGTTGATCTTCCAGTGGATTTGTTAGAATTTCCTATGGACGGTTTTGAGATGATAGTTGGTATGGATTGGTTGGGTAAGTACAAGGCTAGAATAGATTGTCACCAAAAGAAAGTCTCTTTGAGAGGTCCTAAGGGAGTTAGTGTGTCTTATCGTGGGTTTGTTATCAAACCCAAAGTCAAAGTGATTGCAGCGGTGACCTTGAAGACTTACCTGAGAAAGGGATGTCCTTTGATTATATGCCATGTGAAAGATCATAGTATGGTTGAGCCGACATCATATGAGATACTAGTGGAGGGAGAGTTTCCAGATGTTTTTACGGAAGAGATACCGAGTTTTCCACCGAAGAGGGATATAGATTTCAGTGTGGAGTAGAAATCAGGGACGGGACCAATCTCTAAGGCCCTGTACCATATGGGTCGTAAGGAGTTGAGAGAGCTGAAGAAGCATCTGGATGATTTGATAGAGAAGGGATACATTAGACCTAGTGTATCGTTGTGGGGACTATCAGTTTTGTTCTTGAAGAAGAAAGATAGGATCTTGACGATGTGTATCGACTACAGGGAGTTGAACAAAGTTATAGTGAAGAACAAGTATCCTTTGCCAAGGATAGATGATCTGTTTGACTAGCTGAGTGGGGCAGGAGTCTTTTCAAAGATTGATCTGAGATCAGGGTACCATCAGGTGAGGATTCGGGATGAAGACATACCAAAGACAGCTTTTCGATCGAGGTATGGTCACTATGAGTATGTGATGATGCCGTTTGGGTTGTCTAATACGCCAACAATGTTTATTAATTTGATGAATCGGGTCTTCAGTCAGTTCTTGGATCAGTTTGTGATAGTGTTCATAGATGATATCTTAGTCTATTCTAAGACTAAGGAGGAGCATGAGGAGCATTTGAGGTTAGTGTTGCAAACTCAGCGCGACAACCAGCTATATGCAAAGTTGTCTATGTGTGAGTTCTGGCTAGAGAAAGTGGCTTTTCTGGGTCATGTGATTTCTAAAAAGGGTGTATCTATGGATCCTAGCAAAATAGAGGCGGTGTCTAAGTGGGAAGCACCAAAGAACGTGGCAGAGATGAGGAGTTTCTTGGGTTTGGCAGGGTACTATCGTCGGTTCGTGAAAGACTTTTCGAAGATTGCCAGGCCTATGACTGCGTTGATGAGGAAAGAGAACAGGTTTCGGTGGGATGAAAGTTGTGAAACGGCGTTCCAAACCTTAAAGGAGCGTTTGACCACAGCTCCAATCTTAGCTTTACCTTAAGGGTGTGAGAACTTTGAGGTGTATATAGATGCTTCAAAGAACGGGTTGGGTTGTGTGTTGATGCGGAATGGGAAAGTCATTGCCTATGCTTCTAGGCAATTGAAGCCTTATGAATAGAACTATCCGACACATGATCTAGAGTTGGGTGCTATTATGTTTGCTCTCAAGATTTGGAGGCACTATCTTTATGGGGCGACCTTTAAGGTGTTTTCTGATCACAAGAGTCTAAAGTATATCTTTACTCAGAAGGATCTGAACATGAGACAGAGGAGGTGGATGGAGCTTATCTGGGATTAAGACATGGATATCATATACCATGAAGGGAAAGCAAACGTGGTTGCTGATGCATTGAGCAGGAAGAGTTTGCATTCTATATGCACATCTATGTCTTTGATGAGGTTGAGAGATGAGGTGGGAAATATGGGGATACATGTGATTCAAAAAGGGGATGCTAGAGGAGACTTGATAGTGGAGCCGGATCTTTATGATGATATACGCAGGAAACAAGCTCTTGATGCTAAGATTCAGGAGTAGAGAACTAGAGTAGAGAAATGGACAGTGACAGTGACTCGGTTCTCTATTCATTCTGATGGGAGTGTTCGGTTTGATGGGAGATGGTGTGTGCCAAGGGATGAGGAGTTAAAAAAAGATAATCATGAGAGAGGCTCATTGCACACCGTATTCAGTACATCCGGGTGGTGACAAGATTCACAGAGATCTGAAGAAGACTTTATGGTGGTGTGGGATGAAAAAGGAAACAACTGAGTTCGTGGCTAGGTGTTTGACATGTCAGAGGGTTAAGGGAGAGCAGCGAAGACCGTACGGTAAGATTCAATCTCTTGAGGTACCTGAGTTGAAATGGGAGTCTATCTCTATGGATTTTAAAGTGGGTTTACCGAGGAGCCAACAGGGTAATAACATGATATGGGTGATAGTCGACCGTTTGACTAAGTCAGCTCACTTTATTCCAATGAAAGATACATGGAGTAAGGTGTAGTTGGCTAATGGCTATAGGAAGCATGTGGTGAGGTTACATGGGGTGCCAAAGGACATTCTGTCAGATCGGGATTCGAGGTTCATTTCTCGGTTTTGGCAAGAGTTGCAGGAGATGATGGGAACTACCTTGAAGATGAGTACTGCGTTTCATCCTGCAACAGATGGGTAGACAGAGAAAACTATCAAGACTTTGAAAGATATGTTAAGAGCTTGTGTGATGGTGTTTGGTGGTGTTGGGAAGATAGGTTGGATTTGATCGAGTTTTCTTACAACAACAGCTACCATACACGTATTGGGATGGCTCTGTGATGTGACCATTATTTGAGCATATTTAGTCCTCTAATTCAGCCTATTTTGCATACTATTATATCATTCCATGACCATTTTATCCGTCAAATGCTTTCTATTTTGCTTTCCTAGTGCATTTCGTATGTTTTATAGGAAAGAAGATAATAAGGCGGAAATTCCCGTCTTTCGTGCATATTTAGAAGCTATTTTAACGATGTTTGATGGACCAGTATGAAGAGGAAGCGAGAACTAAAGACCAATCATACGGGAATAAAAGGAAAGTGAAGGAAAGGATTTTGTCACAAAATCCGAGCGGCCTCACTGGCAAGACGCCTCCAGAACGACAATCCGAGCGTCCAAGCAACAAAGACGCTCGGATTCCTCCACTACAATCCGAGCGGATTCCCAGAAAGACGCCCGTGCACCCCCTCTAGAATCCGAGCGTCTTCTCTTCCTGGACGGACTGACCACAACGTCTTCAGCCGAGATGCTCATCCCTCCAAAAAGACTAGCATTTCCCTGCTTAAAACTCAAAAATGTAATTACTAATTTAGCCTTAGTTAACCTAATGAAGCTCTACTATATATAACCCATTTGTAAATAATCAAAAAAGGAGGTTGGAGATTAGGTTAAGCCTCTACATTAGAAATTCCTCTTAGATTCAATTAGGAGTAGATTAGAATATATTGTTCTTTAATCGTTCCACAAATTACACATTAATCTCTCCTTAATTATTGTTCAAGCTTATTACTTTTGGGTAATTGAAGATTATTGGGTTATTATTGGAGGATTGACAACCCTTCATCAATCAATCAAGTCTCTTCTATTACTCTTTGCTTTATTATTTGGATCATCTTAAGTTGGTATAATTTCTTTACTCTTTACTCTTTATCGTTTATTTCCTCATTCTCTTATCATGTTTACACTTGTTGTTATGTTTGACACCATTAATAACATGTTCTCCATGATAATGAGTGAGTAGTCTCTTAGCTAGGATTAGTGGGTAATTAGAGGAAACCAACATGGGATTGATTAATGCTTAATCTAATATGTTTTCATAATCAAATTGCTTGCTTGTTGTGATGTCAACTTTATGCATATGTTATGTTTGATGAAATGCTAAGCCTATGAATCCTTGCATTTACAACCATCCCTTATCTACTCGACTTGACTTGTAAGATATAAACCAACTCGAGTCTTGTTAGACCATGCATAGAAGTTGAATAGGAGGAAAGTAAGTCAACTTGTAGGTGTTGTACAATCTAATCGATTCGGCTCCGGGACCCAACCCTTCCTATGAACCGTAAGACATAAACCAACTCGGTTCCTCCACAACAATAATTGCTTGCAACTTTGTGAACATGTTTGTATGATCAACACCATGAATCCCCTATGACCCCATGATATCCTAGCACTTTTAATCATTTGTTTATATCCTTCCTTTTATTGCTTGATTTACTTTATTGCTTTTACTAGTTTAGAATACAACTACAAACCCCATCAATTGTGACACTAGCACAAATTGAGATAGAGAGACTTAGAACCCAAAGCACACCGTCCCATGGATCAACCTCGACTTACCACTAGTTGTTTGTTGAGTATTATAAATGTGTTTGATTGGATGTGTGACGACCAACTCTTGTCTTATCACTCTGTTTGAGACTTTGTACAAGAGGAGGTGTAGGAGTCCGATTTGCTGGGATGATAGAGCTGAGGCAGTGGTTTTAGGGCCACATATGGTACAGGAGATGATAGAATAAGTGAAAGTGATTTGGCAAAAGATGAAAGCGGCCCAGGACCGACAAAAGAGCTATGCGGACTTACACCATCAGGACATGAATTTTCAGGTTGGGGATAAGGTTCTTTTGAAAGTGTCACCTATGCGTGGGGTTATGCGGTTTGGTAAGAAAGGGAAGTTAAGCCAAAAGTTCATTGGACCGTATTAGATATTAGATCTTGTGGGAGAGGTTGTTGATCGGTTAGCCGTACCACCAGCTTTGGATCGAGTACATAATGTGTTCCATGTGTCTCAGTTACGGAAGTATGTAAGTGATCCTTCCCATGTGTTAGAGGTGGAGAACATCGAGTTGGATGAATCCTTGTCTTATCTTGAGGTGCCAAAACAGATTCTTGATCGCAAGGTTCGCAAAACTAGGTCCGGGGAAACAGTGTTGCTTAAGGTTTTATAGTCTAATCACGAGGTTGAGGAAGCAACTTGGGAGACGGAAGAGGTTATGAAGGAGCGGTATCCGTCTCTTTTTGATCAGGTATGTGTGGTTACGGGGACGTAACCATGTTTCTTTAAGGGGGGTAGGAGATGATCTCATAAGGTTTTTGGTATGGTTTTATGTTGGTTTTGATACTGTTTGTAGTGGTTTTGAGTCGGTATGAGTTGTGGTTGGGTTTTGTTTTTGAGGTTTTGTTGCGTTTTTGTGTCGTGGTTGAGTTAGTAAGTTTGTTTTTGTGTATGGGTTTGAACTTCGGGGCGAAGTTCATTTTTAAGGAGGGAAGACTGTAATACTACGTTTTTATGTGCTGTTAGGTACTCTATCGAATAAGGCTTACTTTGTCGAGTAAGTGAGTTTTGCATACAAAACAGTATTCTGTCTGATGGGTACTCGATCGAGTAGGGGCCACTCGATCGAGTAAGTCACTTACTTAATCGAGTAAGTGTGTTTTTACGGGTTATTTTACCGGGTTTTGATAGCAGCGTGAGAATGATTGTAACACCCCCTTTTTACCCGGCCAAGGTAATTAGGAAATGTTACCGTCTCGGTTTCCCGAGGCAGTAAAATCGGAATTACAATTAAGAAACTTTATTAAATAAATAAAGAGTTTAGTTATTCCAAATATAAACTAATGAATAAATGAAATAAAACTCGTCTAAAACTATGTCATCTACCTAGTGACTATGTACTCGACTCTACAGTCCGTAGCGCGGCCCGAATCTCGATCACTACAAAAAGAAAACCTGTACTTAACCTGCTCCCCATATGATCGTAAATAACATATGGATCGACACAGGCCACCCCGAAAATAGGTGAAAATTACACATACACACAAACGTCAATTTCAATAAATGAATAAAGCGTGACTCAACTCAAAGTTTGTGAGTATGCAACATGACCATGATATGAATAACATGCTATCAAACAACCACCACCACGGTACCGGGATACGTCCAGACATACCGACAACCACACTGGTACCAGGACACGCCCAGACATACCAACAACCACAAACAGATACCGGGACACGCCCAGACATACCGGGTCCGAAAGCCAACCGGATCCCCTGCCAGACGTCGTGTCTCAACCACACGAGTCCCTCCATAACTTAAGCCATTAATGTGCACATCCCTCTTGGAGTGGGAAGCTCCAAGAGGCGACCCGAGCGTGAGACGGTATCCCAACCGCCTCACGTCTCCATAACAACAAGTAAACCACCAATTCCTCCAACATACAAAACAATATAATAAATGCAAGAAACCATACAACATGCCGATTACCGACTCATTCAATGCAATTAATCAATATCATGTTATAATGCAATGACCATTTAAATATATTAAAACTGAGTAGGATTAACCTACCTTTTAGCATAGTCCGTAAGTAATCCGGCTAATAATGATCTTCCACAAAAACCGTCACCTAAATATAATAATTAAATATATTTAATTACTAACTAATCTAATTAAATTAAAGATGAATTAATTAATTAATTAAATAAAACTCGTCTTCGGCTATTTAAAACTCGTCTTAAACACGCTACCCAAAACCCGCGAAAACGACCCACAACTACGGCCAACCACCACGACATCCATCACCACTGGCCGCTGCCACCGTGGGCTGCCACCACCAGCCATGGTGGTCCACGGTCAGCAACCCACGGCCACCAACAACACACGACATCCACCACTACAACACACACAACATCCTCCTTCTAAACACCACGAAACGGCCACCAATGCAGCCACCACCACCACGGTGGTAACGACACGACCCCACAAACTGACCACCATCAGTCGAGCCCAACAACGCCAACCACAGCAGCCACATTCGATAACAACAAACACCACAAAACAACCCAACCTGTATGGCTCCTTTTGGGCCCGTTTTTGTAATACCAATGATTTTTAAACTAGTACTGTTTTTCTAAATTCGAACTTCGAGGACGAAGTTCCTTTTAAGAGGGGAAGATTGTAATACCCCAACTATTTTAATCTTTTATGTGACTAATTTGTCTTATATTCTGATATTTTATTTTATAAAAGAAAAAAAAGGGTTTAAATTCAGTTAAGTATTTATAGGGTTTAACCCTTATGTTTATGTATTTATTCTTTAGTCTCTCTGCTTCTGCCGCCAAAGTCATAACACATCTCCTCTTTTCTTCTTTGTTATCAAATCAAACCACAAATCCACAATCCTATTTATATAATAATCATCTTCATCATGTTAATTTACTATTGCTACTATACAATTTTATGGCCATCCTCGCTTTATTGTGTTCACAAAATTTGTCATCTTTGAACAAATTGCAGTCTATTCACTACCAACGAAGCTCCTGCTCATTGATCTGCCATACACGTTTTAGTATGCCAGTTCGTCCTCCTTGGGTTATTGGTTTTTCGAAATATCTTTTGAATGATTTTCGGTTGCTTTTACAGTTTAAGGTAACACGATTCTACCGGCCCTAATATTATTATTATTATTCAAGGTTGCATGAATTACTTGCTAACTATTTTCAATTAATTACGGTTTCATCTATATGCTGAAATTTTTATTTATGCGGAGTTATTTGTGATTGATTCTTATAATTAATACTTTCAATCAAAAAGTTAATCCTTTTTTTTTGTGAGATGGGTTTATTAATTAAAGGCTTGAGAGTTTCATTATTGTGGAAGAATTGGAATTGTGATGTACGTATGGTTGAATATGGATTTAGATAGTATTGTTGAATTTAATTTGAGGAACACACGTGTTTGGGTTCTACAAGCATTGTGATTGCATAGGAAATTCTTGTTGGCATTATTACATTGAGAATCATGATGATTTATGCTACGTCATTAAATAATGGCTGATGTTGGCAATTTGATTTCTGATCTTGTGCCATGTAGAGTAAAGTTGATCGAGCTTTTGGATTTTGGTCTAGGATTGTAACATTAATTGTCTTTTCCTTTGACCTTGGCTAGCGGGTGAGTAGCTTAGAGTATTACTTTAAGTGTTGAGCACGGTTCTTTGAACCTTTGACAATATCGATATTGAAATTGAGATAAAATTGCTTACTGGTATTGAGTTGTGGGGCCTGTGTGCCGAGGTATCTTTACGGTCCAGAGTGACCATGGTTATTGAGTTATATTATTATGAGTTTGAAATCGATATTGAGATGAAAATATTGTTTCGCGGTTTTATCAGCCAGTTCACTCACCCCTTGTCCTTGGCTTAGGGTTGACGATGAGAATACAATACTTGGTTACTTGGGAGTATTATATTATGAGACGGAGTAATGAGTGAGACAAAGTAATGAGTTGAGACTTGGTTAAATATTGGGAAGAGGGAGAGTAGAAATATTATGGAGTAAGATTGAGATTGGGATGAGTTATAGGGGAGTGTTTTTATTATTCTGTTTGTTTATTTTTATTTTTACATGTGCTTGTTTCCACGCCATGACCAAAACTAAGCTGCCTATATTGAGGTGTTATCTGTTACTCAGCTTTTCGGCTTACATGTTTTCTCCCTTCTGGGCTACTCGTCATGGGGGTAGATCCATTCTGTCTTCTGATTTTATTTCAGGTTACTTCCGCTGCCGTTCAAAAGAATTTTATTTCAAGTGAAGATTTTATTTAAAGACTTTGTAAAAGTTTTAGTTCATTTTGTATATTTTATTTTAAGACACATTTTGTAAGAAAAACTTTGTATATTAATTATAGTATCTCTGTATTTTGGCCAGTTTTGAAAGTAAATGTAAGTTTTTATTTAGCCGAAATTTAGGGGTGTTACAATTGGTATCACAGCCAGGTTTATTTCTTGGTTAGGTGTTAAAATCGTCACATCTTGACCCCGTCGATTTCACTTTTAAAACCCTTCCTAAAGTTTTGTGTCACAAATTGTTTTGAATTTTGAGTTTTTAAGTTCTAGGACGAACTTTTTTTTTAAGGAGGATGGAATGTAATACCAACGATTTTTAAACTAGTACTGTTTTTCTAAATTCGAACTTCGAGGACGAAGTTCCTTTTAAGAGGGGAAGATTGTAATACCCCAAATATTTTAATCTTTTTTGTGACTAATTTGTCTTATATTCTGATATTTTATTTTATAAAAGGAAAAATAAAAGAAAAAAAGGGTTTAAAGTCGGTTAAGTCTTTATAGGGTTTAACCCTTATATTTATGTATTTATTCTTTAGTCTCTCTACTTCTGCCGCCCAAGTCATAACACATCTCTTTTCTTCTTTGTTATCAAATCAAACCACAAATCCACAATCCTATTTATATAATAATCATCATCATCATGTTAATTTACTATTGCTACTATACAATTTTATGGCCATCCTCGCTTTATTGTGTTCACAAAATTTGTCATCTTTGAACAAATTGCAGTCTATTCACTACCAACGAAGCTCCTGCTCATTGATCTGCCATACACGTTTTAGTATGCCAGTTCGTCCTCCTTGGGTTATTGGTTTTTCGGAATATCCTTTGAATGATCTTCGGTTGCTTTTACAGTTTAAGGTAACACGATTCTACCGGCCCTAATATTATTATTATTGTTCGAGGTTGTATGAATTACTTGCTAACTGTTCTCAATTAATTATGGTTTCATCTATATGCTGAGATTTGTATTTATGCGGAATTATTTGTGATTGATTCTTATAATTAATATTTTCAATCAAAAAGTTAATCTTTTTGTTTGTGAGATGGGTTTATTAATTAAAGGCTTGAGAGTTTCATTATTGCGGAAGAATTGGAATTGCAATGTACTTATGGTTGAATATGGATTTATATAATGCTGTTGAGTTTAATTTGAGGAACACGCATGTTTGGGTTCTACAAGCTTGGTGATTGCATAGGAAATTCTTGTTGGCATTATTACAATGAGAATCATGATGATTCATGCTACGTCATTAAATAATGGCTGATGTTGGCAATTTGATTTCTGATCTTGTGCCATTAGAGTAAAGTTGATCGAGCTTTTGGATTTTGGTCTCGGATTGTATCATTAATTGTCTTTTCCTTTGACCTTGGCTAGCGGGTGAGTAGCTTAGAGTATTACTTTAAGTGTTGAGCATGGTTCTTTGAACCTTTGACAATATCGATATTGAAATTGAGATGGAATTGCTTACTGGTATTGAGTTGTGGGGCATGTGTGCCGAGTTATCTTTACGGTCCAGAGTGACCATGGTTATTGAGTTATATTATTATGCATTTGAAATTGATAATAAGATGAAAATATTGTTTCGCTGTCTTATCCGACAGTTCACTCACCTCTTGTCCTTGGCTTATGGTTGACGATGAGAATACAATACTTGGTTACTTGGGAATATTATATTATGAGACGGAGTAATGAGTGAAACAAAGTAATGTGTTGAGACTTGGTTAAATATTGGGAAGAGGGAGAGTAGAAATATTATGGAGTAAGATTGAGATTGGGATGAGTTATAGGGGAGTGTTTTTATTATTCTGTTTGTTTATTTTTATTTTTACGTGTGCTTGTTTCCACGCCATGACCAAAACTAAGCTGCTTATATTGAGGTGTTATCTGTTACTCAGCTTTCTGGCTTACGTGTTTTCTCCCTTCTGGGCTACTCGTCATGAGGGTAGATCCATTCTGTCTTTCTGATTTTATTTCAGGTTACTTCCGCTGCCGTTCAAAAGGATTTTATTTCAAGTGAAGATTTTATTTAAAGACTTTGTAAAAAATTTCGTTCATTTTGTATATTTTATTTTAAGAGAAATTTTGTAAGAAAAACTTTGTATATTAATTATAATATCCATGTATTTTGGCCAGTTTTGAAAGTAAATGTAAGTTTGTATTTAGCCGAAATTCAGGGGTGTTACAGTTTCACACCACCCAAACGCCACCCAAGACCACCACTACAACCCCCACTCAACCCTTGATAAAACCCACCAAAGGTCAGCCCAAGACAGTCACGAAACGTGGGTTAAAAATCCGTCTTAAGACCATCGCACAATCACAGCTATAAACATGTATAAGGTTGGTTAAACCCCCATTTCAGGCGGTCAACGGCGGGTTTAGGGGGGTCACGGTGGGTTACACGGTGGGTCCAAGTCAAGGGTGAGTCAACGGTATAAATTAAATAATATAAATGCTAGTTTAAGACTGTTTACCTTACGATCTCGAGACGGAGGAACAAAATCTCCATTTTCCTTTTCTCCCTTTTCTCTCTTTTTTCTCTCTAAGGATTTGTGTAGATTTTGTTGGGATAGAATGGGGATTGTGTTTGGATATGGTAATGGGTGGATAAGGTGAGGGATATATGTATATGGGTAGTTAGTATGGTATAAGTATATGTACACATGTATAGTATATCGTATTTTTATTATCATTACAACTTATTATTATTATTATTATCATTAGCATCCTATAATAATAATTATTATTATTTCATTATTCCGTCTCATACATAATTCGTATAAAATACAATATAATATTATTTATATAATTATAAAATACGGAGTATTACAATCATCCCCCCTTAGAATAAACTTCGTCCCCGAAGTTTCACCTCACTCTTCCTTTTCCGGCTATTCCGTCAAATCTCATGTGTACTCTCTTCCCAAAATTCGGTGTTCAACTCTCAGTACTTCTTCGCATTCCGTACTTCCTTTTTCCTAAACTTCCGAATTATTACATTCACTCCCCCTAAAAGAGAACTTCGTCCCGAAGTTCAATTATCAAGCCTCACGGTGTGCTCTCACACGATTCTTACTAAATTCCACAAATGACCAACGCTCTCTTGCCTATTGCAAATCCATTATCAAATCTCATATCTCATATAGTTCTAATTTCATTGGTATAATCCCCCATCTACAAGCCTCCCAAAGGTCAAGTGTCAGGTTAAACCCACGGTTCCAATCTATAATCCTACACGACCCGCCCAATTCATGTTGGCTATATGTATACGTATCTATCACGGGTATAACTCGATTATTATTACGTATCTATATCACGTTAAATTTCACACTTTCACATGTATGCATACAATCACGGACATGCTGACTCCATGAAACAATCAAATAATGCCAAAATTACTCGTAATGTGACTCAGCCATGATCAACACTCTCATTTCTGAACATCATGCCACATATATTCCGCGTAAAATCCACTACATGATCGCACATGTGTTTCCATATCCGTTCCCATCCATCATCGACACTTCCGCTTATACGGAAGACCATAATCGCAATCATACAATGACCACTAGGCGACACATAACTTGCATTTTCATCTTACTTGTACACAATAAAATCATCTCAATTAACACGCATTAAACAAGGTTATCACATCATTCTTGTCATCCAATTATACATGTCAATTACCACTTTCATTTGAATTTCATTCTTAAATAGAAAAACTATCCAATATGGTCAAACGTAAATAATTCGCAAAATATCACTTATGTAAGGTCCACATGTTAATCCAACACGAGTCAACTAACATAAACAGCGATATTAGGGTACATGTTCAATATTTGGTCAAATATTCAAAAAAAACCAGGGTCAAAGCTGTTGGAGCATGTGTCCTCAACAATAGTGCGATCACATATTTAAATCTCATATTAAGAATACGTAAGGGATGATTCATTTATATAGTCAACTGATCAACATTAATCGATAACGGTTGGCTTGCTAGAGTTTGACGTTACTGTCGTAGGACGTTGGTGGTCAGTGGATCCCTTAAGGTCACACCTAAAGGATGATGCCCTTATCATTAAAGTTAATTAGTTGTATGTTGATACAAGTTAATTAATTCCTTAAATAATAACAATTTATATTTATAAGAGGAAATATCTATCTTATTGTAATGTGATTAAATAAGATTCGATTTAGTGAATTAATATATTAATTTACTAAATTGCGTTGTGGTTTTATAAATGTTTCGAGGTAGAAGTAATTAGTTATTTACATTTAAGAGGTTATAAATTTAACTAACTAGCTATTATTGGACCCATTATATGTTGATATAATGATAAAATATTACTCAAAAAAGTTGAGTGAATATATGTTTATTAATTTGTCACATAATTGTTGTATGATCAAATTAATATTCAATTATGTAGGATAATTAAACATAAAACTTATAAGCATTTGTGAGACAAATTTTATAAGACAAATATGGACCATAATATCTCATGTGGACCGTCCAAGGGTGATGATGGTGGAGTTTTTGGTTTTGTCATTTAGTTGTTGGAAAGAGCTCCAACAACTTATGACATACTTTATACTCTATGCCTACTACCCTATATTATATTGTATGTGATTTTTGAGAATAAAAATATGCTCTAAAAGGAGCATATGGCCGGAACTCACAAGGTGAGAGAGGACACTTTTTGTTCTTATTTTTCCCACTCTCTTATTCTCTAAAATGCACATATTTTCACCACATGAAAACCTCTCTCTTGTTCATGGTTTTTCCTCTAAAAAACTTGAGAAGTTTGATCCAAATTGTTCAATGAGATTACTAATATTATTAGTGTAATATATGAGTATTAGTGATAAATTTTAAGGTAGACTACTAAATAAATATCTAGCAAATATTATTTAGTAGTGATAAGGGTTAAATCTTGGGTGCAATCAAAAGGAGAATCTCTACATTGGGATTTTGGAGGATCATCCAATATATTAAAGCTCAAGAACAAATAAGGAAGGTGACCTTATTTGTGCCAATATTTCGACCCACCTAACAATGTAAAGGACATTGTTTTTCTTCATTAATCTCTTATGTTGTTATGCATGCACTATATCTAAAGAATATAAATTAAGAAGTTAATTAGTTCACTATTATAAGAGTCTAATAATAGGTATATGAACCTAACAAGTGGTATCAGAGCATAGGATGTTGCATGCATAATCGGTTATTGTTTTTCCGAGTTAAAATGTTAACATATAAAACTAAAAATTTGTGATTTATAAGAGTAAATCACGAAATCATGATGCATATTATATATTCTGGTCCTAAAATGTTTTAGGTCATTTTTATGATTTATGGTAATTTATTGCTCATTTTAATGATTTTTAGTGATTTTATTGCATTTTTATGAGTAAAATGGACTTTTATTCACTAAAAATAGTTAAATATCACTAATGGCCGTGATATTTTAGTATGACCTCACATGAATATTTTATGTATTGCATGTAAAATATCATATTAATGTGATTAATATTTCATGATTTATGATTTTTATGAGATAAAAATGGCATAAATGGAGGTTAAATGATTAAAATTGGTTAAACTTACTCTCTGATCTTGAAAATTTTATATGACCTCACATGCATATTTTACAAGTTGTGTGTAAAATCTCGTATTAATTTGATTAATATTGCATGATTTATGATTTTTATGAGATAACCATGGATTATTAAAAGGGGTAAAATGGTTAAAAATAGTTAAGCTTCGAACCAGGCCATGAAACTTTAATATATTGTCACATGCATGATTTACATAGTGTATGTTAATTTTGAGATGAAATGATCTCATTTAGCATGATTTATGAATTTTTAGTGTAAAAATGGCATAAATAGTGACTATTTTAGAATAAATAGCTAAAATGAATTGCATGGTATGAGAAATTTATTTTAGGTTGCATTAATATCCCACTTATCAGATCTAAAGTTGTAAAATTGATTCGATTAATTTTTGGATACTTTAGATGTTTTATGAGATAAAACCGATAAATTGCAACTATATTTTCTCAAAATTAATTCGAAAAATTTTACGATCAATTTTTATATTATGAGTGTCGTGGAATTATTCCAGAATGTTAAAAAAATTAAAATTAAAATTATGAAATTATTGAAATTTAATTTGGATTTATTTCATAAATGTTATGATTTTAAGGTAAAAAATGAGCATATAATTAAATCAAGTTGAATTATTGTCAAAAATTGAGTGATGACTAATTTTTGAGTCCTAAGAGTGTTAGGATAATTACCTTGAACTTAAATGTGATTTAAGTGTTAATTTGTGATTTAAGAAGTTATTATCACGCATTTCCATAAAATTGGGTTATATATACGATATAAGTTAAATATGGCGATTTGGCACATAATTTGGCATGATAGATACATATTATAATGCTGCATATTTCAATTGCTGAATGTCTTTTATTTATATAATTTTGAATTATGTAATTTTATCTTAGTATGGCCTTAGTTTTAATCGATATTACCCGTAACGAAAGGGAATATTTATTTGGTTGTAATTTAATGTGATCTCGTATCACTTTTATTTTTACTAGTTTTTCATATTACAAATTTATAATAGGAATAGCTTTGTATTTTTATTATTATTTGTAATCATGGAATTTCTTCAAGACGGTGTCATTCGGAAAGGTGTTACGACGAAGACGGTGTTCTTGGGAGGCGTGCCACTTGAAGATTCAAGGGACCAAAGGAGTTGGTTTCTGAATATGTAATAGATTATTTGATTTTCTATTTTAGTAAGGCCATACTAGGAATTTATTATTATTGCTTAGCATTTATTTTAATATGTTACATGCATTGCCAAATCGCCATAACAACACATGCATATCATATCGAGTCATCGACCGTGTCAATTATAATTATCGTAGTTCACCGCTTTAGTTCACTTAAAACGTGATAGATAATAAATTGACAAGACCTCTAACTAAATAATAATTGAGAATTAGCCTTACCAAATAGTAGAAACCATGAATCCCAATTTCATGAGGAAGTAGGCTCGGCTCACCGGGGTACTAAACTTGTTAAGTTGGGTAAGTGGGTAATAAAATGTTATTACATCGAAATTTGGATTGAGCTCAACGGAAGTATTCGTGACCGTAGTCGCATGTGTTCCGGGATAAAGATAAATATTAAAGTAATTTTTATCGACCGAGAGTTCTAGAAATAGAATCGATTAAAGAGTTAATCCACCGAGTTATATTGATAAGGAATGAATCGGCTCACCGTGCCCAAATTGATATGAATTTGGATCTCGGAATCATTTATAATAGTTGGGTAGAGGTCACTATATAAATGCTTAAAACTTTTTTAAAACGTTTACAAGTATTATATTAAACAATAAATGTTAATTGTTTCCTTTCATTTCCGTATTTGTAGTTATTTATACGCAATGAATTCATCTAATTCTTCTACACCAATCACTATTGATTTGTGGCTCCAATCATTCGATGAAAAATGCTCCGAGTATGACAATGATACGATTAGAGGATTACGCTTTGGCATTGGTTAGGATGGAAATCTTTGCTACTTTACCACTTCCACACCTCCCACTCCAATATTTATGCATACCTCTTTGGTAAGAAAACCTTGTGAATAAAATCTCACTAAATCCAAGGCATCCTTGTTTGTAGAAGCAAGGAGAAATATCAAATTGAGTGGGAGTTCTAGCAAGAATGTTCTTGCAACTGAAAGGAGTAATGGTATTATTAAAGGAAAGGCAAAGATGGGTAAGAAACCCAAACCTGATCATGAATTGGAAATGGATAGTGAGACTACCACAACCAAGACCAAGAAGGGTGCCCAATCTTATGAAAAATGTCATTATTGTAATGTCATCGGCCATTGGAAGCGAAATTGTCCCAAGTATTTGGGAGATATCAAAGTTGGACTTATTACTCCAAGTGGGACTTGGAAATGTGGAAAAGCTAAACAAGAGTGATCTAAATCTCCGACAAGGAAATGGAGCTAGGGTAGCCGCTACTTCAAGAGGGACTTATGTACTTGTTTTAACTAATAGCTTTGAATTGTAATTTACATAATGGTGATTATGTACCCATTTTGTCTAAAACATAATTTCCATTTCTATGTTAGACATGAAAGGATTTATATTTCGCCATAAAAAACAATCGTTGTATTTTGTTGAAAATAGACATGGCTGTGAGTCATGTCACTTATCTTTATGATATACAAGTTTTAGACACTTCCAACTCAAGCAAAGATATCTTCATAATAAGATCAAAAAGACTCAAACTATTAATCCAAATGATTTGTACATTTGCCATTTTCAATTAGGTCACATAAATGAGAAACGCATTAAACGCTAGTGTCGACTAGAATTATTGGACCATTTGATTTACAATCATATGGAATATGCGAATCTTGTCTCCTTTGCAAAATAATTTGTACTCCCTTTAGTGATAAAGGGACATGAGCAAGTGATTTATTGGGACTAATACATGCTGATGTATGTGTTCCAATAAGCATCATCGCAAGGGGAATTTATGACTACTTCGTCACATTTACCGATGATTTAAGTAGATATGGGTATATTTACTTAATCAAATATGAAGTGAAGCATTTGCGAAATTTGAGAAATTTTTAAATGACGTAGAGAACCAATTGAACAAAGTACTAAAGCATTACGATTCGATCGTAGTGGCAAAGATCTAAGTAATGAATTTGATTTATTAAATATGGATTATGACCTAGTGTCACTACCCATAAGATCAAAATAATATGAGTCGGTTTGAGTCATCGAACTCAATCTTGGGAATTTGCAATCCAAAACGGACACGTAATTCTAAGCGGTTGGTCAACCAGTAAATACCTAAAATAGAGAGTCTATTTAACAAATGACGTGGATCAGACTGGCATATGACATGAATCAAGCTGCCATGATAGAGCTGATCTTTTATGTGCTAACACGTCAATCTAGACAAAATTCCAATTACTTAACCATATAAGTTTGGTACTCACAAAGCTATCTCTTAAGAAGATAGGTGTATTTCTAATAGAGAGAGTGGGAGTAGATTGTAACTAACAAACATGTCTTATAGTTATTGTGTTACTTTGTGAAAGTAATGGAACTATAATCTATAAAGATAGAGTGGGAGTATAGCTCAGTGGGAGTTAAACACACATGTCTTGTTGTTAAAATGTTGCTTTGCGAAAGTAATGGTATTATGACCTTGTCCCAAATCGACCTTGTTACAAACGAGCCATAGCATTACAATCCTAAGATTGTTACTCAAGAGTAGATTTACTTTAAGGCGAGGGTCTCCTTAAAAGTAAATAGAGCTTTAGAGTAACTGTGTGCATAGATTGACATGAAGATGTTAATTAAGATAAATTATGTTAGGAATTGCCGCATTTCATTTTAATGAAGAATGACAAATGATATTAAACTAGATTTTGTGCCCGTGCGTTGCACGGGTTTCAAATTTGTCTTTCCTCTAATTACTTAGACCTTTTTATATCATTTTTCCGTATAAACCTTCCTATCTTTCACCATAAAACTCTCATTGTTACATTTTAAATAATCATTTTCTATTAATCCTAACTTTTATTAAATCTTAAATCAAATAATTATGTCAAACTGTCAAAGGATTATAATTTCGTATAATTTTTCATCATTTATCCAACAATTAATCCAAAACATACACGCTATTGTCCAAAAAAAATATTTCCAAAACATACACAATGGCATTCATTTCAGGTATAATTTTCCATTAAAATTTAGAACTACTTTGTTTTGTGTAGTCATTTGCATTTAATCCTAATCCTAATAGTTTTAGTTAAATCTTAAATCAAATAATTATGTTTAAGGGCTATGACTTTTGTCAAATTGATTCTCTTTCATCATGCATTCCAGAATCGTCCCAGAACATACACAGACATTCATCATATCTTGTTTCAATCAAATTAATCCCCAAATGTTATTGTTTGTTCTTATTGTACCTCCAACGGAATCCGATCATCCCGACTCCCGAACAACTCACGCCGTTTAAATCCTTATCGTCTCTGAACCTGTTTGGGTATTAATTACAGTTGGAGATTGGGTCATTATCGTTCAGTGGGGACCATTACCGGTCGTCGTCGTCCATCATCGTCCGCATAAGATCGGGCTCATGCTCTAGCAACCAAGGTAACATTCACGTGTCTAATCTCACGTATCCGTTTGTGTTGTCTATGATTTGCTTGATTACAAACACGGCACGGATTTCTAAATTGTCTCTCCTCTAATTGTTATGGTCCGTTATTTAATTTTATTCTTTGTCCTAATTTGTGAGTTATTCGTTGTTCAATCAGATCCCCAAATTTTAGGGTTACCCTAACAACAACAACCCTATTTACAGCCATCTCACGGTTCTGTTTCGTCTCAACTCCTGATCATCTGGTTGGTTCTTGATTGCTGTTGGTGTGGCGTTAATAGTCGGTCATTGTTGGCTGATTTAATTGTGTTAATGCGCCAGCAATCATCTCTAGGTACCCTTCTATTTCATAATCTTATTTATCCGCTGGTTCTTTTTTTGATTTGCATCATTTTAAACAAAGGATTCAATAGGGTCACAAGATCTTATTTTGTATTATCATGCCCATGTTTATTTTGCATTATTTATTCATTTGAACGAAGGGCATCTTGCTTGTTGATCCCTTTCATTTTGGCGGGGTTTTTTTTGTAATTCATGATGTTTTTAGCTGAACTTACTTATGTAACCAGGGGGCGAATCCAGTAGGTAGCAAAGGGTAGCTTCTATTACCCCCAAAGGAAAAAAAATCAGTATGAACGATGAAGTTTGCAATCCCCTATCTGAACTGTTGTAAAGAATAAGTATGGTGAACCGTGCCTTAAACTGCAATAGAATTGAAGTGTCTCAGTGGTTAAAGAAGCATTATACCACGCAGCTGGTGGGGGTTCGAACCTTTTTAGCAGCAATCTGTCATTATTCTTCTCTTTTTTTTCCTAATTCAATGAAGCTGTCAATGACTAACATAGCTCTTGGATATTCAATTACTCCGTATTGAATTTTCTCCCTCTGATTTTTTTGTTATCTTCTTTCTTTGCAAATTGGCTAATTTCTTTTGTAAATTATAAAGTATCGTGTCATTTCCTCTACTTCTGCCTTAGTCTTGTGGTTTCTAATGATTCATGTAGGAACTTGTGGTTCCCTGGGGTCCAGGTTTGCAGGTTGTACAATGATCCTTGTCTTTATGATGAAAGATCAACATGAAGTTAAAGATCTTGTCAGTTGTTAATCGTTATGCTGCATTACTGAATTTACAGTATCCTTCCAAGATTATACTCCGTATTTTACTTCCAGGTACGTGATGTTTATTGACTATAATCCCTCAAATTTCCATTTTCTCTAAGATGCTTCTCCTTACTATCTTGTTCCAGTTTTTTAAATAGAGCAAAATGGCTCGTTAATCTGCATACATTTCTTTTTAATGTAGAAAAGCGCTTGTCCATGCATATAATTCAGTCATGCAATTTTGCCATATTTTGGCACACATTGTGTTGTACATCCATGCATGTTATAGTCATGTTTTGTAATACCTCCTTGCACGTAATTTTGCCATAAGCATTGAGGTAAGGACGGAGTTACCAAATGTAACTTGTATAAAACTGAATAAACGTGCATAAAATACTTGTATAGTTCGTTGCCACGGGTGGAACACGTAAAATATATGGCCTGAGGAAATAGCATAGTTCGTTACCTCTTCATCTATGACGACCATAGAAACATAAAGAAGCTCAGCTTTGTTAGTTGGACGATAAACTTTGTACAATCTTGTCACACGAACCTTGATTTTCCAATCGTTACTGCCGGAGTCTTCGTTGTCAGGAGGCGTTGGCCTTAGTTCATTGATCAGCGAATAAGATCTGTTGCAAAGATAAATTCAAGTTAATATGAATTAAGTTAATAGTGTTTGGATGTAGGTACTAAAACTACAGATGGAGAACTTATTTTGGTGCCATGGTTGCTTAAAGAGTTTGCAGGATAGTTTTTTTTGCAGGTAAGTTTAACGTTGACATTAATTTATTTGTATAGTGTTTGTAAAATCTATCTATTTCTCTAGGATTAGGAATATATGAGCTAAGAGATAAGAGTACGCAAATAGTGTTTTACTTGAACTTCAATTGGAACAAACGTGCAGGAGGGGATGGCATTGAAGATCATATGAAAGGATGAAGACAGGAGGCATTAAACCAATTTTTAATATAGTATTTGATTTGTGGTAGAATGGGGAAAGTATTTTATTTGCTATATTCCTTAAGAGAAGATATTTTCCCATATATTTGTGTACATAGGGATAATAATATTTTGTAATAAGATTTTTTAATGTAGTATTTGATAAGATAATATTTGTGTACATAGGATAAGAATAAGACTAAGACTTTTTTTAATGTAGTATGGAACGTGTTTGAACAGATTTTGTGTAGAGAGGAATAAGACGTTTTAATAAGATTTTTTAATAGTATTTGTTTTGTGGTAGAATGTGGAAAAGGAAGGCTGTTAATTTTCAAATGTTTGTATTTTTTTTTATAATAATCTAACAAATATTTCCAACGTGATATTTTTTTGCTAATTTTCAAAAGTTGGTTTTTTTTATATTAATATAATAAGATGGTATTTTTTTTATATTAATATTAATATAATTATTATTTTGAGTGTAGTGTTTAAAAAAGTATGGAGTCTCTAGAATTGCTTGAAAAAAGCCTCTTATATATATATATATATTGATTCGCTTTTCTAAAATGAGAATTTAGAGAAGGATGTGTTTGGAATACAAAACCTTAGATAAAGATCTAAGAATTCTAACATATTATGCGTAGCTTTCTTAAGTGATCCTAGAATGGTCTTAAGCAAGCATTAAAGGATTATACTTTTCGTTCATGTGGTAATTGAGAATGATATCGTTCACATGATTGAAGAATCATGTTTATACATGAAGTTAAGTGGGAGCTAGAATTATTTTTCCCGAGTCTTATATGTTGAAGACATATTACTTATTGAGAATAATGTACCAATGCTCTCTTCTGTCAAGAGTGATTAGGAGACTAGGAAAAGGTGCGAAGTATTCTAAATTTTTGAATCTATGTGAGAGAATATTGACATAGAATTGAGAGTCTTATGATGATAAGATCTTTCATATCTATTTAATATCAACAAGGTTGAATAGGTTATTCATGTTGATGGAAGTGGAATTACTATGATGGAGTCATAGTTGTTCACTGAACCTATTAAGTTGTTGATCATATGAAATCGTTTGCTAATGTTTCCGCCATTAGAACGATCATGTATGCCATTAAACGCACACGCTGTGATGAATCATATGCTTGGAGAATAATAAGTCAATAACAAGTTAATTCATAAGATGGTCTTGTGAAAACCTTAAAGAACATCCTTTGAGATTCTTGAGAAGAATTAAGGATTCGTTCATATGTTTGGATGATATACTAATTTATGTGTTGAAGGGTTGCACAAACTTTAGTTTCCAAACCGAAAAGGATTTGTCGAAATCCTAGGCTGATTTTATTGACTTAAGAGTAAGAGACTAGAAAAGTGTTTTAGTTTCGCGCATTGCAAATTCTACAAAAGGAATCTAAGTAAATTGTGATAAAATGGTCAATGTAGGGAATAAGAGAGATTCCTCTACCAAAGACTTCATCACAAGTTATGTGATAACAGTGGGAACATCTTTCAAGTTAAAGAGCCCAAGTCTAGTAAGACGACTAGACATCTACTTAGATAAATTCATGTTGTTAGATATAACATTGAAAAGAAGGAAATAACAATTGATAAAGTTGGAATATATGGATATAGGGTATATCCACTTGCCAAGCTTTTATTGCATTTCGACTAGTGTAAAAGGTACACTAAAGATTATAAGATATGAAGTAGTAATAGTGTATTGACTATTCATATATGATAATCGCATTTATCGTTTGAGTTTTAAACTCACCCGTTACCGTGTTATATCCAAATGGGATGTAGAGACAAATTGAACCCTATTAAAGTGAACTGGATTGACATGGTATTCGTCCCTAGTTACTTATATGAGGTGACGTCTCGAAGTGACTAGAGTGTGATGTGATTGATGGCAAGTTCAAGTGCCATAGAGTCATATGAGATGACTAGTCGATCACATAGGCAGACGGTATGGGACACTCTGTCGGGCAGTGACCGCGTATAGAGTTCTGGTAATTCGTAAAGCCTGGTCCTGGCAAGAGCTGCTATAATATTCTTTTGAGTCAATTCTTTTGACTAGAGACTATTCGCCCAAGTTGGCACAATTTCTGATTGGCTTTGATTTATGCTCTACGACTGTCGTAAATGAGGTCAAATGGGTATATTTTGGGTTATGACGAGCTGTGGCTAAACAAAGGGAATAGTGCAATAGAAATTGTCCACCCCATTGTCAGGGTTAATTGAAATCTCAAGGCCACTCGAGGAGTAGTGAACTGGAAATGCGTGGCCACGCTCGGAAGGTATCTACGGTAGATAATTCCGGTAAGACAGTTATACTCCAGATCGAGGAAACCACTCAAGATATGATCAAGTGCAAGTACGACCTGCGAGACACCTTGCATTGAGTGGGAGATTGTAATAGGACAAGAGAATTGGTGACACATACTTGTCTCGGACAAGTGGGAGATTGTTGGAGTATGTGTCCTCAACAATATAGCGATCACATGTTTAAATCTCATATTAAGAATACGTAAGGGATGATTCATTTATATAGTCAACTGATCAACATTAATCTGTAATGATTGGCTTGCTAGAGTTTGACGTTACTGTCGTAGGATGGTGGTGGTCAGTTGATCTCTTAAGGTCACACCTATAGGATGATGCCCTTATCAGTAAAGTTAATTAGTTGTATGTTGATACAAGTTAATTAATTTCTTAAATAAGAACAATTTATATTTATAAGAGGAAATATCTATCTTATTGTAATGTGATTAAATAAGATTCGATTTAGTGAATTAATATGTTAATTTACTAAATTACGTTGAGGTTTTATAAATGTTTCGAGGTAGAAGTAATTAGTTATTTACATTTACAAGAAGTTGTAAATTTAACTAACTAGCTATTATGGGACCCATTATATGTTGATACAATGATAAAATATTACTCAAAAAAGTTGAGTGAATATATGTTTATTAATTTGTCACATAATTGTTGTATGATCAAATTAATATTCAATTATGTAGGATAATTAAACATAAGACTTATAAGCATTTGTGAGACAAATATTATAAGACAAATATGGATCATAATATCTCATGTGGACCGTCCAAGGGTGATGATGGTGGAGTTTTTGGTTTTGTCATTTAATTGTTGGAAAGATGCTCCAACAACTTATGACATACTTTATACTCTATGCCTACTACCCTATATTATATTGTATGTGATTTTTGAAAAAAAAAATATGCTCTAAAAGGAGCATATGGCCGGAACTCACAAGGTGAGAGAGGACACTTTTTGTTCTTATTTTTCCCACTCTCTTATTCTCTAAAATGCACATATTTTCACCACATGAAAACCACTCTCTTGTTCATGGTTTTTCCTCTAAAAAACTTGAGAAGTTTGATCCAAATTGTTCAATGAGATTACTAATATTATTAGTGTAATATATGAGTATTAGTAATCAATTTTAAGGTAGACTACTAAATAAATATCTAGCAAATATTATTTAGTAGTGATAAGGGTTAAATCTTGGGTGTTGTAACACCCCCATTTATTCGGGAGCCTTTAGCTAGACATTCCCAGATAAATAGGACTGTTACCATCTCGGTTTCCCGAGGTAGTAGATAACAAAGTCCAACTCACCAAAGTACTTTAAATAAAACTTTAATGATTACATATTTATTACAAATTTAACTAACTAAAACTTAATATAAAATAATTACAACTCGCAGTGGAAATTAAATAAGTGATATAATTATATATGTGATCTAGACTTCATCTCAGGCTCCAAGTTTGGCTCTCATCCCAATGCTCCCAAGTCAGCTAATCTTTGGTAAATGTCAAATCTGCTCCCCATAAAACGGTTCACCGCAGGTGTTCACTAAACAACGCACAATAATAATAAATCCAACTCAGTCAAGATAATCGCATGTTATGGTAACACCCATAACCTTCAACCATCCATGTTATACTCCAATCACCACTACTCCCCCGAACTCCGTCTTAACGCTTCCTCAGCTCCGAATGTGCACATCTCCCTAGTAGTGAGCCTACTAGAGAAGAGACTCTGAGGGGCGTCCAGTGATCAACTGACGCCACAAGGACTAGCGGTTGCTCAGACCGGTCCCTTCAAAATAATAACCAAGGACTAGCGGTATATCGGTCCCTTTAACAAATAACTCACAAGGACTAGCGGTATATCGGTCCCTTCAAAATAATATCACCATCACCCACTCCTCAGCATCAAAATTCTCATCATACTCGTTACAACTCCAACATCGCAATCTCAACTCCATATAATCGAAACCACAATTTTCAAAGAACAATATATTCACAAACAATTACAATTGAACAATTAAATAGTTAAGTAGGATAATCCCTACCTGATAAGCAATTCCAATTACGCAGCTCAAGCAACCAATAAATAAAGCAATCTGATACGATTATAATTCTTTACAACCGTCACCTAATCAAAATATTATAATTCTTCCACCAATTATTTATTTAGTTATTTACTCCTTTTATTTAATTATTCAAATTAATTATTTATTATAATTATTAAAGGTTACGATAACTAAAAACCCGATTCAAATATAAACCCGAGTTACCCGAATTAAATAATTAAAACCCGTCACAAAAACAAACAACAAACACCACCCTATACACCGTGTAAACCGTGTGCAACCACCCCCCACAAACACTCTCCAAACCGACACCACACACCACCACAGCCACCACCCGACATGCCTACCTCCTCCCTACACCACGGCCCATCCAAACACCCACTCACCACCCATCAAACCACCACCAGCACCCTATAAACCCACGCCCTAATTCACCCGACACCAACAACACCCCTCTGACACACACACAAAACCCGTCCCAAGACACCACCTAACACCACCTATGCTGCCGCCTATAACCACCACCCAACTCACCAGTCTACCCTCGACAAAAGCCACCAAAACCACCCCAACCCAGACCTCCTACAACCACCAAAAACCCCCTCGAAACAGCCTGCCCAAAACACGACCTCCTCCTCTGTTTTCGCCACCACCGACACAAACCGCCACCTGCCACCATTCCGACACCACCAACTTGACCGACCACCTTCCCCCGTCACAACCCCTCTATACCCAGGTCAAGACGAGGTCAATTAGGGGTTCAATTACCCATTCCAATCCCCCACGACCAACCCGCATAACCCTCCTGACCAGCCACCTTTAGCCGCCCCAAACACCTCCCTATCACGGTCAATGACGGTCAACAATGGTCAGGTCAGAAACTTTGCAGTCCAATGTCGCTATAGGTCTAATTCCCGAGTCCTATGGCAGTCTATAGAAGTCATATTATCGATCTAACGATGCTTGCTTGAAAACAATATAAACCGATTTAAGATGGATAATTACCTCGAGTTGATTAATTAGTTTATGTTAATTCCTTCTTCTTCCGTCTCCTAAAGCTCCTTCTTTTAATTTGTAATTAATTTATCAGATTTAAGGTGGTATTTATAGTGTAAGATTTAGAGAATACGAGGTCAATTAGGAAACTATTATGACTTACCTTATTCTAATTAGTATAGAAATTGCTATTACTATTATATTATTATTATTATCATATATTATTATTAATCTTACCATAACTAGGATTTTCTCATATAATATTTACTAATTTATTATTGCCATAACTTTATTATTATTATTATTATTATTATTATTATTATTATTATTATTATTATTATTATAATTACCTTTATATATTATTATTTCCTTATTATATTATTATAAATTTCCCGATACAAATCCCGATTATACTCATACCAATTTAATAAGTTTCGACCCATATAATAATAGCACACGACCCAAAGCACTAATATTAGCCAAACCCAATTCCCGACTTGAATTATTAATTTATTATTTAATTAACGTCTTGTTATAATTACTATTAGAAATGTCTTTAATCAATTATTAAATTACATAAATTATTCTTATAAATTATTATTAAAATACGGAGTATTACAGTCTCCCCCCCCCCCCCTTAAAATGAACTTCGTCCCGAAGTTCGACCACAACTACTATCACAACACACATAGACATTCTCATAACTAAGTATCATCCAATACAATTATGCATTTTATGATTATCAATCATGCCAATCTTATAACAAGGTATCACAATAATAACTTAAAACACTCGTAGTATCACATTCCTTCCCCCTAAAAATAAACTTCGTCCTCGAAGTTCGGAATATCAAACAATGAGAACTAGCAATTCATTGTTGTAACGCCACCAAATATTAAAACACACATTGTAATATAAACAATTATTATTTCCAACACGAATTAATGGTTAAATGAATACAAAATATTTGATTTACTTCCAAAATCACATCATATAGGATTTTTGATCTAATTTTTTTTTTTTTTTTTTAATTTCAACTTCTTATTTTAGCTACTGGCGAATACATTACCAAGATAAATAATAATCTATAACAAAATACGCATAATTAATTAGTTAATCTTTTCTTAATAACGATATCTAACTTAAACATGGATGCAATTATTGTAAACGTATATATAGGCTTAGGGCAACATATTCCGCATATCACTAGACATGGTAACCTACTCCACACAATTCAAAAATATCAAGAAACAAAATTTTCACTTATTCAAGACCAAGGAAACATGTCACCACTTCTAAAAATCATAAATAACTAATAACACAATTACTTCTTGAGAATCTTTACTTTTTAGAAAATAGAGAGAGTTAGTAAATCATGAGAAAAAGAATCAAGTCAAAAACTCATAGGATCAATTTATAATGCATTTTACAAACAACTTGGTCGAAACAGAAATTTTACAGCAACTTGTCATAAACTTAAGGCTTTTTGTAAAAATCACCATAAATTGTCAAAATATTTCCTTACAACGTGTCTTATAAAATTTGAAACATACACGAATATTTTAAACAGTGGAGTTGGAATCATAACAAATCATTATGTAGTTTTTAAATGGTAAGTTTTACAAAAACATGGCGCGGAAATATCACTATACAGAAATATTTCGACTACTGTCCACTAAAATATTTATTCCTCTTAAACCGTATAATATTTGAACACGAGACCAGTAGCATATGAAAGCTAACTCACAAGGGTATCACACATAAAAATCTCGGACAAGAATTTTAAACCGACAGTAAATGGTAGCCAAAACAATCAAGCTATAAAATTTCGTGAAATCAACCATAATCACAACAATTAATACTTCACATGTTTAATCATATTAACACCTTCCACATACATGCCAACATACTTTCCCCGTATCATCATGCTTATAACAATTCTTAAATAAATCATGTCACACCCCTCCTCCGTAAAATAAGGTTACGCCCTCGTAACCGCAATCATTAGTGACAACAATACACAACCAAGACAAACAAAATTCCTAAGAGAAATATACTATATTCATTTTAAATTACCCCACACTCTCAAGTATTCTCTCAAGGTTACCGGTTCAAAACAGAGAGGGCCAGAAGCTTGGGGTGAGGGGCCCTACTCATCCCAAGCCTAAGGGGGCACCTAACAGTTTCTACCCGGGATTCATTTTATTAGACACAGTCTAAATTCATTATTATGTTCATTGGTTAGGGTTGAGGATCATTTCGCTCTGATACCACTTTGTAACACCCCCATTTATTCGGGAGCCTTAGCTAGACATTCCCAGATAAATAGGACTGTTACCATCTCGGTTTCCCGAGGTAGTAGATAACAAAGTCCATCTCACCAAAGTAATTTAAATAAAACTTTAATGATTACACATTTATTACAAATTTAACTAACTAAAACTTAATATAAAATAATTACAACTCGTAGCGGAAATTAAATAAGTGATATAACTATATATGTGATCTAGACTTCATCTAAGGCTCCATGTTTGGCTCTCATCCCAATGCAACCAAGTCAGCTAATCTTTGGTACCTGTCAAATCTGCTCCCCATAAAACGGTTCACCGCAGGTGTTCACGAATACACAGTCAACCGCGAGGTTGAGTAGGGACTAACTAAACAACGCACAATAATAATAAATCCAACTCAGTCAAGATAATCACATGTTATGGTAACACCCATAACCTTCAACCATCCATGTTATACTCCAATCACTACTACTCCCCCAAACTTCGTCTTAACGTTTACATAGCTCCGAATGTGCACATCTCCCTAGTAGTGAGCCTACTAGAGAAGAGCCTCTGAGGGGCGGCCAGTGATCCACTGACGCCACAAGGACTAGCGGTTTCTCAGACCGGTCCCTTCAAAATAATAACCAAGGACTAGCGGTATATCGGTCCCTTCAACAATAACTCACAAGGACTAGCGGTATATCGGTCCCTTCAAAATAATATCACCATCACCCACTCCTCAGCATCCAAATTCTCATCATACTCGTTACAACTCCAACATCACAATCTCAACTCTATATAATCGAAACCCTAATTTTCCAAGAACAATATATTCACAAACAATTACAATTGCACAATTAAATAGTTGAGTAGGATAATCCCTACCTGATAAGCAATTCCAATTACGCAGCTCAAGCAACCAATAAATAAAGCAATCTGATACGATTATAATTCTTCACAACCGTCACCTAATCAAAATATTGTAATTCTTCCATCAATTATTTATTTAGTTATTTACTCCTTTTATTTAATTATTCAAATTAATTAGTTATTATAATTATTAAAGGTTACGATAACTAAAAACCCGATTCAAATATAAACCCGAGTCACCCGAATTAAATAATTAAAACCCGTCACAAAAACAAACAACAAACACCACCCTATACACCGTGTAAACCGTGTGAAACCACCCCCATAAACACCCTCCAAACCAACACCACACACCACCACAACCACCACCCGACATGCCTACCTCCTCTCTACACCACGACCCATCCAAACACCCATTCACCACCCATCAAACCACCACCAGCACCCTATAAACCCACGCCCTAATCCACCCGACACCAACAACACCCCTCTGACACACCCATAAAACCCATCCCAAAACACCACCTAACACCACCTATGCTGCCGCCTACAACCACCACCCAACTCACTAGTCCACCGTCGACAAAAGCCACCAAAGGCCACCCCAACTCAGACCTCCTAAAACCACCAAAAACCCCCTCGAAACAGCCTGCCCAAAACACGACCTCCTCCCCTGTTTTTGCCACCACCGACACAAACCGCCACCTGCCACCATTCCGACACCACCAACTTGACCGACCACCTTCCCTCGTCAAAACCCCACTATACCCAGGTCAAGACGAGGTCAATTAGGGGTTCAATTACCCATTCCAATCCCCCACGACCAACCCGCATAACCCTCCTGACCAGCCACCTTTAGCCGCCCAAAACACCTCCCTATCACGGTCAATGGCGGTCAACAATGGTCAGGTCAGAAACTTTGCAATCCAATGTCGCTATAGGTCCAATTCCGGAGTCCTATGGCAGTCTATAGAAGTCATACTATCGATCTAACGATGCTTGCGTGAAAACAATATAAACCAATTTAAGATGGATAATTACCTCGAGTTGATTAATTAGTTTATTTTAATTCCTTCTTCTTCCGTCTCCTAAAGCTCCTTCTTTTAATTTGTGATTAATTTGTCAGATTTAAGGTGGTATTTATAGTGTAAGATTTAAAGAATACGAGGTCAATTAGGAAACTATTATGACTTACCTTATTCTAATTAGTATAGGAATTGCTATTACTATTATATTATTATTCTCATATATTATTATTAATCTTACCATAACTAGGATTTCCTCATATAATATTTACTAATTTATTATTGCCATAACTTTATTATTATTATTATTATAATTATAATTACCTTTATATATTATTATTTCCTTATTATATTATTATAAATTTCCCAATACAAATCCCGATTATACTCATACCAATTTAATAAGTTTCGGCCCATATAATAATAGCACACGGCCCAAAGCACAAATATTAGCCAAACCCAATTCCCGACTTGAATTATTAATTTATTATTTACTTAACGTCTTGTTATAATTACTATTAGAAATGTCTTTAATCAATTATTAAATTACATAAATTATTCTTATAAATTATTATTAAAATACGAAGTATTATAGGTGCAATCAAAAGGAGAATCTCTACATTGGGATTTTGGAGGATCATCCAATATATTAAAGCTCAAGAACAAATAAGGAAGGTGACCTTATTTGTGCCCATATTTCGACCCACCTAACAATGTAAGGGACACTGTTTTTCTTCATTAATCTGTTATGTTATTATGCATGCATTAGATTTAAAGAACACAAATTAAGAAGTTAATTAGTTCACTATTAGAAGAGTCTAATAATAGGTATATGAACCTAACAAAAGCAGTCCACTCGGTCGAGTGTAGGAGACCACTCGGCCGAGTAGGCGACACGAGAGTCGAGTGCATGGTGCACGCGGTCGAGTGTCACCTGGGGCAGAATGTTTTCATTTTCGCTCGGTTCCAAACTTCCTATTTCATCACATAAATGCTAATAGACTCCGATGGTGACTAACATACCCTTAAATAACCGAATTTAAGCATAACTCTTGGCCCTATGGCCATCATTATTACACAACTAAGATAAAACATCCGTGACATACTACCGACACAAACATACTATTTCATAGTTCTTTTCACAACCGTTCTGCTTTCTCCCCATACCCGGCGACGGTATCACCATATCGTCATCAACAACCACAATAGTCACGTCGGTAGCCACAACACTTATACTATCTCATGGACACGGCCCTAACCACTCATTACTCTCAAGAAATAACAACAACACCATCGCCCAATTGGACACTATAAAACGATCACGATGTATACCATAGACGCTCAACCTAACCATTGGGAGGCAACTATACAATATCTATGCTACCACTCATAGGGTCAGATTCCCACATAACAAATTTCACACTTCATGCGTATACACTTAAATTAAACAATTATACTCTATATAACACGAATGATCAATTACCTCAACAATATGACCGAGTCCTCAAGTATTACATGTCACACTCTTACTCTCACCACCGCGAAAACCGAACTTGGTAATATTAATCCCACCATCACATATCCCAATTATTTATTAACTAAATTTTCCAATTCATGTTCAATAACAACATCTCTGTACATGCAACTGAAACCGCGTTTACTATCCATAAGTTCAAACACTTAACAGATGTTCAACCTAGATTACACCTCACTCATTATCCACAAATTACTTCATACTAGCATCTTACTCAATTCAAGAAACCTTACACAAGCTAAAGCCACTTTCTTTTACTCGTAATTTCCAAACATGAATCATACACAAAATCACAACTTGACTTCTCATTTTAATCTACTAAACATACCCATAACTTTGGATCACAAATAATACTTCTTTGGTCGTATAATCTCATTCCCTGGCATGAGAGGTTCCTTCCTCTAGAGCCAATACCCACGTCACGTCCTTATATCTCTAAGTTTTATACTCTGCATTGTTAACATATACTTGTAAACAACTCATTTCCATTCACTATTCCTTCGCTCACAATACTTACACTACTACTTAAACAAACCCAATTCAATCTCTAACACATCATTCAAGGTTTCAACCAATAGCATTCTCATTCATCACATGACTTACTACTCACGACATCATATATGTGCCTCTCTACCTGACTCAAACTTACCTCAATTAATCAAATTGGCCTTAATCCCAATGAAACACGTGTTTCCCATTCATAACTCTCAAGATGCAACACTCACTCATCACACATTATTAGCACTCTTTATCCTCATAGCTCATCGACTCACGCCCGTTTCACATCCTCTCCAACACAACCATATATACCTATGCGTCTTTACTCATCACGACTATATAAACCAGAAGGCAAACTAAGCGTTAACACATATATAAGTAAAACAACATACGTCTTTATTAACAAAGATTGCAATACTACAAAACAAGGAAACCATGTTTTAAATACGGTGATTTTAAATTTTATCATACACACTTGGTATATATATAAAAAAAAAAAGTAATAATAATTGGAAAAATTTTAAGATAAAATTCTCAAATTAAGGCAATGCATAGTATTATTCACAAAATTGAAGTCTTATTTACTCGATTAAATCAATAAAACTTTAAAGAAAAATTTTCAAATTTTAAGATCATGCCTAACATTGTCAGACAACATTTGAATCAACACAATACTACGTTAACAAGGACTAAGTACCGAGAAATAATTAAGTCATATTTGAGAGCAAAATCAAAATTACTCATTTTGAGATGAAATTTCAAAAAAAAAAAAAAACAAATTGGGCAACACCTTAAAAATGAAATCTTGATTCAAGATGATACATGTCTTTACCAACCCGGATAGTAGCCTCCTTAGTTAATTAAACTAAGTTTCAAACATGAAAGTCAAAATTTAGGAATGAACACTAAAGTTTCGAAAATTTTGGAATCAAATTTTTAAGGCAAATTTTCAAATGTACGACAAGATTGACAATAACAACCCAACTTTGGCCCTTGTTAAACCATTAACCAAGCAACAAATACAAACTCAAGTTATTGACTCAAGGGTATATATTTTCGAGTTCATAAACAAAATTGAGTAAAATTCAACATGAAAATTTCATATTTGACATCATAAATGATGTAAAAAGATGATTAATATCATGAATCAAATAAAACATGCCATTAATTGACAAAATTGGAGGAATTAGCGTAGATTTAAATAAAATCAAATTGGAAAATAAGAGAAGGAAAACATCACTTACATGGTGAGATTAGCCAATTTAAGAGGATAAAATGAAAGAGAAAACTTAGATCTGAACAACAACAACACAAGGGAATTTTTGAAATAATTTTAAATGACAAAAGAATAAAGAGATAAAATAAATAAGGTAATAACACAATTTTTGCGAAATTTACAACCCAGAAATCGGCACTCGGTCTAGTGCTGAGTCCACTCGGTCGAGTGCCCTCTCCACTCGGTCGAGTGACTCATTTCCATAAATTTTCAAGTTTCTGGAAATTGGTCCACTTGGTCGAGTGCTAGGATTCACTCGGTCGATTGACTGGTACTCGGTCGAGTACTATCTCGCATTCGGTTGGGTGCCTCTCTATGATTTCCAATTTTCGACTACGAAATATCATTTTATACTAATGACCAATCTACTAACAACCATTACTAATCACATTCTAACTATAACACTAACGAAGATACACCACATCACAAATAACGATATCATGTAAGAAACCGATCGATTGTTATAGTAAGCACGTAATCACGTCACATTTTACATATTATCATGCATCAAATGGACCAAGATATCAAGCAAGGTACTTAACCATGATCAAAACTACATGTAATCACACAATATTTCATTTGAGTAAGTAAATCATGTAAGATGCTAAAAAAAATTCATATCACGCATATAATCATGCAACATATCACGTTTCCCGACTCATAACCACCCACTTAGTGACCGACTAAAATAATAGGATCTAGTTTTGAAATGAGGGATCCTTCTCACCCGAAACCGACCTCCTATTGTACTCATGCGGGTTCATTTTATTAGACGCTCCTAAATTCATTTTGGTTCATTGGTTTAGGTTCCAAAATCGTCGCTCTGATACCACTTTGTAACACCCACTTCTTACCCGGCCAAGGTAATTAGAAAATGTTACCGTCTCGGTTTCCCGAGGCAGTGAAATCGGAATTACAATTAAGAAACTTTATTAAATCAATAAAGTGTTTAGTTATTCCAAATATAAACTAATGAATAAATGAAATAAAACTCGTCTAAGACTATGTCATCTACCTAGTGACTATGTACTCGACTCCACAGTCCGTAGCGCGGCCCGAATCTCGATCACGTCAACAAGCAAACCTTTACTTAACCTGCTCCCCATATGATCGGAAAGATCATATGGATCAACACAGGCCACACCGGAAATAGGTGACAATTACACAGACAGACAAATGTCACTTTCAATTTAAAGTATGTGAGTAAAGTGTGACTCAACTCAAAGTGTGTGAGTATGCAACATGACCATGATATGAATAACATGCTATCAAACAACTACCACCATGGTACCGGGACACGCCCAGACATACCAATAACCACACTGGTACCGGGACACGCCCAGACATACTAACCACAAATAGGTACCGGGATACGCCCAGACGTATAGGGTCCGGAAGCCAACCGGATCCGCTGCCAGATGTCGTGTCTCAACCACACGAGTTCCTCCGTAACCTAAGCCATTAATATGCACATCCCTCTTGGAGTCGGAAGCTCTAAGAGGCGATCCGAGCGTCAGACGGTCTCCCAACCGCCTCACGTCTCCATAACAACAAGTAAACCACCAATTCCTCTAACATACAAAACAATACAATAAATGCAAGAAACCGTACAACATGCCAATTACCGACTCATTCAATGCAATTAACTAATATCATGTTATAATCGAATAACCATTAAAATACGACTCACTTGACCATTTAAATATATTAAAACTGAGTAGGATTAACCTACCTTTAAGCATAGTCCGTAAGTAATCTGGCTAATAATAATCTTTTACAAAAACCGTCACCTAAATATAATAATTAAATATATTTAATTACTAACTAATCTAATTAAATTAAATACGAATTAATTAATTAATTAAATAAAACTCGTCTTAAGCTATTTAAAACCCGTCCTAAACACGCTACCCAAAACCCGCGAAAACGACCCTACAACTACGGCCAACCACTACGACATCCATCACCACTGGCCGCTACCACTGACCATGGTGGTCCACGGTCAGCACCCCACGGCCACCAACAACACACGACATCCACTACTACAACACACATAACACCCTCCTTCTAAACACCACAAAACGGCCACCAATGTAGCCACCACCGTGGGCCACCAGTACCACGGTGGTCACAACCTGACCACCACTAGTCGAGCCCAACAACGACAACCGCCGCAGCCATATTCGACAACAACAACAAACACTACAAAAAAACCCAACCCGTATGGCTCCTTTTGGGCCCGTTTTACACCACCCAAACGCCACCCAAGACCACCACTACAACCCCCACTCAACCCTTGACAAAACCCATCCAAGGTCAGTCCAAGACAGTCACGAAAAGTGGGCCAAAAATCCGTCTTAAGACCGTCGCACAATCACAGCTATAAACATGTATAAGGTCGGTCAAACCCCCATTTTAGGCGGTCAACGGCGGGTCTAGGGTGGTCACGGTGGGTCACACGGTGGGTCCAAGTCGCGGGCGAGTCAACGGTTTACCTTACGATCTCGAGGCGGAGGAACAAAATCTCCATTTTCCTTTTCTCCCTTTTCTCTCTTTTTTATCTCTAAGGATTTGTGTAGATTTTGTTAGGATAGAATGGGGATTGTGTTTGGATATGGTAATGGGTTGATAAGGTGAGGGGTATATTTATATGGGTAGTTAGTATGGTATAAGTATATGTACACATGTATAGTATATCGTATTATTATTATTATTATTATTATTATTATTATTATTATTATTATTATTATTATTATTATTATTATTATTATTATTATTATTATTATTATTATTATTATTATTATTATTATTATTATTATTATTATTATTATTATTATTATTATTATTATTATTATTATTATTATTATTATTATTATTATTATTATTATTATTATTATTATTATTATTATTATTATTATTATTATTATTATTATCATTACCATCCTATAATAATAATTATTATTATTTCATTATTCCGTCTCATACATAATTCGTATAAAATAAAATATAATATTATTTATATAATTATAAAATACGGAGTATTACAATGATATTAAAACATTTTTCGCCAGTTTCTTTTCACTTTTACCCTATTCTAAGTTTCACAAAGATACAAACAAAGTTACGTTGCTCTCATCTCTCTCATTACTATCAAATCCCAAGGCTTGTGTCGTCGGAATCCAGAGTTCTTCATGCCGTTGAAACCGTCGCGTTGTGGGTAAGATCCTAGTACAGTTTTTGTATTGTTTCGTTAATTTTGGTTTAAACCCTAATTGGGTAGATTGGGGGTTTTGGGTGTATTGTTGATTTAGATGGTGATTGTATGATTGTGTGTTTGATAGGAGGTGATTTCGTAGAGAACGTTTCTTATTCGTTGTTGTAACGATTGTGGTGATTGCATTTCCAGGTAGGGTTTCCTACTCAGATATTGTTTACATAATACGAGATGGTTGATTGGTTGTTGATTGTTGATTAATAGCATTTATCTATATCATATTGAATTGGTAATTGTTGGTGTTGTAGTTGGTTGTTGTTGTTGTCTGTGGTTCGCGAGGTGCACCCTCGGCTGAGTGGAGTCACTTGCGGGAGTGGCTTCATGCCCTTGATTCGCCCTTGTAGAACCCGCCACAAGAGGGGATGTGCACATTAAGGAACACGGGTTTGCGCTCGGATTAGATGAGTAGGGCTTAGGTGGGAACGGCTGCGGTCCCCCACTGGCAGTGTAGATTACTGGTTGCGGCCGTAATCTGGCAGGACTAGACCTTCAGGCTAGTTAGGTGATTGGTGATGTGACGGTGTTAGAGGATTGTATGTATTGTCGTTATTGCATTATTGTATATTGTGTAATCAGTAACTGGCCTCGTTTAATTGTTTTAAAAATTGTGGTGATCCATTCGGGGATGTGAGCAGTTATTGAGCAGGTATGATATGGATGCATGAGGGATAGCTAGGATTGAATCATCACGAGTCGTTTAGAGTCTTTCGCTGTGTTACTAAACTTTACTTTTGATTTAGTTGGTTTTGGATTTTGAACAGTTGTATTTCTTTTGACAATTTTGGATTTTGTTATGTATCACTTTAAACTTATTTATTAAAGTACGTTCTTTTTATGGTCAATTTGATATACATTTCCTCGGGTAACCGAGATGGTAGCACGTTCATGCATTAGGTGGTCTTGGTAAGGCACCTTGGTGTATGGGGGTGTTACACTAATGCTTATTGCAAAGCTTGGCGATGTGGAAATGAACTAACAACTTGTAGCCAGACTGAAAGATCGTCCTTTGTCTTCTGTAATTGCTTCATTAAGTGGTCAGCGATTGAATCTTCATTATTTTCTGTTGGAGATGCGATGTTCCCATTGGTAGCTGAAATATTTGTTTCCACTGGAGTGACATTTTGATACGGGCGACCAGATCGAGTTAGGTGATTTATATCGAGGTCCTCCAAAGTTTTGACCAACGGATATTCTTTGAGGTAAACATCTTCGTCATCGTCAACCCAAACTCCATTAATAGTGTTGAGCTCTTTCAGGCGTAGGATTTCGGATTCTAAATGGATAATCTGTTGAACCAAATCGTCAACTACCGTGATGACTTCTTGCATTTTAGATTCGCAGGATATTGTAATACTCCGTAATTTAATAATAATTTATGAGAATAATTTATGTAATTTAAATAATTAATTAATGGCATTCTTAATAATAATTGCAAATAAGACGTTAATTAAATAATAAAGTAAGTAAGCAAGTCGGAAATTGGACTTAAAGCCAGTTAAGCCTTAGGCCGTGTGATATGGATTAATGGGCTGATTATATTAAGGCCTAGTATGAGTAGTAGTCGGGATTTGAAGGGGGATTTAATAATAACATAATAAGTATAATATTAATAGGTAATTCCTAAAATAATTAGAATAAGGCAATAATTTCCTAATTGGCCTCATATACTATCTAAACCTAGACTATAAATACTAAGACAACTGAAAAATAATTCATAAAGAAAGAAGAAGAAGATTTAAGAGACGGAAGGAGCAATTAGCGATAAAAGGTAAGACCGTCTTATATTATAATGCATTGATTTTGTAATTGTTATAACTCATAAACTAGACCACCATAAGACGAACTAAGACCGTCACCATGACCGTAGACCATCAGGGAGTGACCGGACCCACGTTGGACCACCGTTGACCGGCGTGAAAGGGGTTGTTTTGCTGGGTTTTCGTGGTGGTTTGAGAGGGGTGGTACTATGGTTTACACGGATTTAACACCTGGTCGTGGCTTGTTCTGACTTGGACCGGGGTTGGGTTGTTCCTAGGGGGTGAGTTGACCACTTTGTGGTGGTCGTGGGTGGTTGTTGCTGGTGTTTTCGTGGTGGTTGCGGAATTACGAGTTAGGGCAGATTGTTGTTTAAACACGATGAGAACCGTTTAATACTCGTTTCCTTGACCTGGGTATGGTGAGGATGGAAGCTGGTGGTGTGGTAAACCTCAAGGGTGGCGTCGTGGTGGCCGTAGGTAGTAGTTTTTAGTGGTAGTTATCGGAAAAACGCAAAACAGGGGAGGGGTAGTTCTCGTTGCTGTTGTTGGTGTAGGCGTAATACTACGGTTTTCTATATCTATGGGTACTCTATCGAGTGGGGCTTACTCTGTCGAGTAAGTATATTTTTATACGAAGCAGTAGGCTACCTGATGGGTACTCGATCGAGTATGTTGGGCATTCGATCGAGTAAGGGCCACTCGATCGAGTAAGTGACTTACTCGATCGAGTAAGTGTGTCTTTCGGGTTGTTTTAGCCGGTTTTTGTTAATAACGCGAGACTAATATAAAAGGCTTCCGTCATTATTCTTAAACACTTTTAACCTTTCTAAAAACCTTTCAAAAAAAAGAGGAGTTACGTAGTTCGTGTTATTTGCGTTGTTGACAAATCCCAAGGCCAGGACCGTCGGTTTATCTTGTTCTTTACGCCATTGTGATCGTTGTGTCGAGGGTAAGCTTCTTGTATAATTTTTAGAGCATTTCGTTGAGTTTGGTTAAAACCCTAATTGTGTAGTTTTGGGGGTTTTGGGTGTATTGTGTGGTTTTGGTGGTAATTGTATGTATATGTGTTATAGAAGGAGGATTCGTAGAGGAACGTTATTGATTAGCTGCTGTAACGGTCATGTGGTTGCTATTCCAGGTAGGGTTTCCCTACTCAGTATTGTATACATGGCATTGTTGATTGTTGGTGATTGTTTTATTGTTGTTGATTGATTATCATAAAGGAATTGACATTTGGTGATTGTGATTGTATAAGGTGATTGTTGTGTAACTGTCTGTGGTTCTCGGGGTACGTCCCTGGCTGAGTGGAGTCACTTACGGGAGTGGCTTCACGCCCTTGATTCGCCTTCTATGGAACCCGCCACGGAAGGGATGTGCACATTAAAGAACACGGGTTTATCGCTCGGACGAGATAAGCGGGGCTTAGGTGGGAACAGCTACGGTCCCCCACTGGCGGTGTGGAATACTTGTTGCGATGAGTATTCTGGCAGGGCTGCACACTTTAGTGTGTTGTCAGGTGTGTGGTGATGTGATGGAGTTTGGGTTGATTGAATTGGTTGTGGTATTGTTTTATTGCAGCTGTTTGTTTTGTGTAATCAGGACTGACCCCGTTTAAATGTTTTAAAAACTGTGGTGATCCATTCGGGGGTGGTGAGCAGTTGTCTAGCAGGTATACTATGGATGCGCGCGAGATTAGCTGGGGATGGAGTTGCCACGAGTCTCATAATAGTCTTCCGCTGTGTTGTCTTTATACTTTTGTTATTTCAGTTGTAGTTTGGTTGTAGAACAGTTGTACTTTACTTTACACTTGGTTTTGTTACGTAATCACTTAAAACTTATTTATTAAAGTACGTTCTTTTATGGTCTATTTGATATACATTGCCTCGGGTAACCGAGATGGTAGTATTCTCGTGCTTTAAGTGGTCCTGGTAAGGCACTTGGGGTATGGGGGTGTTACAAAGTGGTAGCAGAGTGACAATTTTGGAACCTGTAACTAATGAACCCAAAGAACTTAGGGAGTCAAAATAAAATGAACCCGGGTAGGAGTTGTTAGGAGCTAATGCAAAGACTTGGGAGACGTCCTAAAGTCGCGAACTCGCCCTACAACTTTAAACCGGTCACTATGGGGTGTCATGGGATCACTATGTGCTTGTTAATGTCCTATTGCATGCATATTGAATGATGTGTTGTATGAATATTTTGGATGGATGGGTGTTATGTGGTTGAATGGAGGCGTGGTGGAAAAGATGAAGGTAATTTTTTATGATAACATGAACCGTGGTTGGGATCGTTATGTGTTTTCTAATGTTTATATGTATATGATGGATGATATGTTGTTTGAAATTGTTGGAAAAGTATATGAGAAGGATGAATGATGTGGTGGAAAAGGGAAGTAGTTCATATATGGTAATATGTGATGAATAATGATGTTGCAGGATGGATGATTTATAATGTGGCTATACTAGTAACATGTGATTAGGAGATGTGATATGATTATACATGATATTGTTTGCGTAAAGTTAAATAATAAGTTCATATACTTGTCTACCGTTGTGTCATATGCACTTGTTAGATGAAGAATGTGGTTGAAATGGATGAATTGATTGGAAAAGATAAAGTGGCAATTGCATGAGAATATGAATTTCGTGATTATGAATATGTTTAGGTGACGAAGTGGATTGGTAATATTGTTGTATTAGTAACATGGAAATAGGATTTTTAATGTATGAGTATGTTTTGTGTTACGAAAAGTTATAAAGTTAAAGCATGCGAGTAGTACATGATTGATAAATTGAATGTTATATGAGTAGGATAGATGTTATTGTTTGGCTTTTGGTAGGTAGTAACATGTGGTTAGGGATAGTGGTTTTACAAGTATCGAGTCGCTTTTGTTCACCTTGTTGAGGTTTAAATTGTTTGAAAGAGAAAATCAAATAGTTATGTTGTTCGATTATAGAGAGGTTGAATTTAAACTGGTATAACTTGAGATGTATATATGATTTTGATGTGATTCTAATTGGAGGTGATAGCTTGTTCTTTTACTATTCTAACGATAGGTCACACGCCCAAAATGACCAAGAAACGAGTGAGATATGACCGTTTTACGAAAATTGGACAATGCTGAGAAATGCGTAGGGTACTCGATCGAGTGGCCCTTACTCGATCGAGTGCACCTCTTGTTACTCGATCGAGTAACCCTTACTCGATCGAGTAGCCCTGGTAGTTTGTTATACGTTCTTCTGACCTTCACCTACTCGATCGAGTAGGCTGTATTCGATCTAGTGACCCCTGTTTTGGGTCATATGCTTATCTTTTGACTTCGTCGCATATTATGTTTGAATCAAAGGTGTTCTTTTGCTTCTTTATGCATTGTTTTACATGTATGTTGGTCTTGATGCGTAAGTTACCCAATCTTATGGTGTAGTGAGTGGCGCCTTATGGTGGGTATGAGTTCGGTGGGGAGGACATGAGTTCTATGTGGTTGTGAGGGGTAGTGGAAAAAGAAAAGGAACATTGATGAGCTGATTGAGGCATGGTGTAAGTTTTGTGAGACGTGGTGAGTGATATATTTGCGAATTTGAGTAATTTAAAGGTAAGTGTATATGAGCAAGGAGTGATGTAAGTGTAAGGAACGTGAGAATAAAAAGGTTGACAGGAAGGATGTGGATAGTAGCAACTTGAGATGTGTAAGGATTTATGGAGGGAGATGGTTAGATTGTGTTGGTTAAGAATATATGTAATGAAAGTTCGTTGTAGAGGGATAGAGGAGAGTGCTATATAGTGAACTTAGATAGAGACATGTCACTATGTGGATTCGTAGATAGAGATTCAGTTTGGGAATTTGGTTTATTGAGGGGGTGAAACTAGTGTGTGATTTCCTTGGGCAATTAACGGTATGAGATGAGTTTTGGTTTCAAAAAAAAAAGGGGAGTGAGTTGCTCAGTAACCGATGATTTTGTGGACTGATTAGTGGTAGGTGTGAGTGAGTAGAATGATGAGAGAGGACCCATGGTAAGAAATAGTGAGAAGGTACCAATATGAAGTAATGAAATTTGAGTTTTGGGACAACGAAAAGGTAACCGGATTACCGGAGAGTTAGGAACAAGGAGTAAGGAGTTGAACTAATAATTGGTATTGTTGAGTGTAAAGGGAAGAGAAGGATGACAGCAAGCTGAGAAAATGTCGATCAGAGTTAAGGAACACGAAAGTAAGGAATTATGGAAATGTGTGATAACATCATGAGAGGGTGCGAGTTAATGGTTATATAGGAGTTTCAGGACAACATTTTAGCCATGAGCTTCGAGGACTTAAGGGGAGTAAAAGTTGGAAGAGTATTTGCACGATATGAGATTTTGGAGGTGAGTTAGGTGGCGATACAATTAAAGGCAAAATTGGGATGAATGTTCAGGTAAATTTTTTGGATGGGTTTGATGTTCGTCATTTGGGTTGTTAACCGAGTTGGGAAAGAACTGTGATGTTTATAGGTGAGTGTAAGAGATTTGTTATAAGAATAGTGGTGGTGTTGTGGTGTTGTCACTAGTGGGTAAGGGTGGTGATTAATAGGAAAGGTAGCCATTTTAAAGAGGTTGATTTTGTAAAGGCCGGATTGGTATGTATGGTTGTGAGGGGGTATACGATGCGATTATAGGAGGCGGTTGCTTGTACTTGGGTACTAATGGTATGGTTACATTTGGCAGGAGGTGATAGTTATGCAAATGGGAGAATGTGTTACGAAGGGCAGACGAGTTAAGCTCGGGCGAGAGATAACCTTTATCAAGTGGTAACTTACGTGATCAAGATTAACTGATTGGATGTGATTACGGGTCTATGATGTGTATAAATGTTTGTGTGAGGTTCTGACCTCACGAGAAGTGGTATGGTGTGATAGTTATAAAGTTGTTATCTGAATGTCCTGTAATATTTGTTGGGTACAGTAACCTAATGGAATGATATTCAAAAGTGATAGTTTGGGTGATCTGGCATGGCTAGTTATACTTGTATGTGTATTCCTGATACATGTTTATTCCGTGAAATGGTATGGATAACATTCATGAGGTTCTTATCTGTTTATTCCGTGTAATATGTTGCGTTGTGATATAGTAAAGCTGTTTTGAGTAAGTTTTCTTGTCCAGGAAGTTGTCCTGAGTCATGTTTATGGGAATTGTGTAAGTTGTGATGTCTATCGATGTGGTTGTTGTGCCTCGGGTGGTGTTCCGTGCAGGGTACTTCGTGTTGTGATGCGAGTATTTTCGCGCTGCGGTGCGGCTGTTGGTGGCGCTGTTGCGATGCCGTCATCGGTCGTTGTGGAGTAGGCGGGATGGTTACGAGACGAGTTTTTGAAAGTACATACCAGTTATACATAGATTGTTGTTTTGTTTGATGCTGCTTCCTGTGAGTTTCGGTTTGTACATATAGACGGTTGTTTTGTTTATTAATGTTTCTTACCAGTTTCAGCTTGGAAGTGAGAGTAGAGTATGATATGAAAGAGAGTTGAGTATGTTTCCGTTGTTGTTATGATATAGTCATATTCTGTTGATGGGACACAATTGCGAGAGGTTGTTGGAGTACTTGTGATCTTCTTTTAGAGGAGGCATTGGTGGACATAGTAATGGCAAGGGATTTGTGGAACATGTGTTGTACTGATCTGGAAGATGCAGATGGTTCATAATCTTTTATTGAGACAGTGAGTATACAGTGTCGGGGAATTAGTATCATGTTAAGTTATGGATGAGATTTATGATAATAAAAGAAAAGAACTTGAGGATCTAGTGTGAGTGTGAGTAATAAGTGTGGATCGTGAGTATGCTATTGGGATAGGTGCTTTATATAGAGAGGTATGTCGTTTTAAAGTAATGTGGAAGAATTGGAGTTTGGTTATGCTAAGGATTTTGTGGTATAAGTTAGGTAGTGTGCCGAATGAATTGCGGTATAAGAACTGTTTAAGTAAGAGAGTCTTGGAAATAGGAATGGTTATAGGTATTGAGGTTATAGGCGGTTATCTTTGACATGTGGTGGTGATGAGAATAATGAGATGATATAGCTAAGGATCTAGTATTAGTGAGTTACGAGGACGTAACATTTATCTTAAGAGGGGTAGGATGCAGCAAAGAGAGTTTGATGGTTGTGCATGTTGTAGTATAATTGGAAGTAGAGTGTTGGTGTAGCATAAAGGATGGATCTTTGTTGTGATTTATTTTATGAAAGGTCATGGCCGTGCTTGTAATAGTGTGATGTTTAGGAGTGTGAGAATACTTCGATAGTGTTGAAAGTTGGATGATGATGTTTATGAATTCGATAGTGTTGAAAGTTGGATGATGATGTTATGACTGGGAGTAAACTTCGAGGACGAAGTTCTTTTTACGGGTGGTAGAATTTAACATTCCATTTGATGTTTATGAGTGTCTTAATAATGGATTTTTTTTCTAGTGGATAATATGTTAGTGAGACGAAGCTAGCGGCTTTGGTGGATGGTATTGGGTAGTTTATGGAGTTAGTGTCGACAGACTATAATGTGGTGGATATGATATCGTGAGCCATGTTGTGGAGGTAGGTTGTTTTGAGTCGGTATAAGTTGTGGATGAGGTTTTGTTTTGAGTCTTTGTTGCATTGTTTCGTCATGGTCGAGTGGGTATGTTTGTTTTTAGTACGGGTTGAACTTCGGGGACGAAGTTCTTTTTAAAAAGGGAAGACTGTAATACTACGATTTTCTATGTCTATGGGTACTCTATCGAGTGGGGCTTACTCTGTCGAGTGAGTATGTTTTTATACGAAACAGTAGGCTACCTGATGGGTACTCGATCGAGTACGTTAGGCACTCGATCGAGTAAGGGTCACTCGATCGAGTAAGTGACTTACTCGATCGAGTAAGTGTGTCTTACGGGTTGTTTTAGTCGGGTTTTGTTAATAACATGAGATTAATATAAAAGGCTTCTGTCATTATTCTTAAACACTTTTAACCTTTCTAAAAACCTTTCAAAGAAAAAGAGGAGTTACGTAGTTCGTGTTCTTCGCGTTGTTGACAAATCCCAAGGCTAGGACCGTCGGTTTATCTTGTTCTTTATGCTGTTGTGATTGTTGTGTCGAGGGTAAGCTTCTTGTATAATTTTTATAGCATTTCGTTGAGTTTGGTTAAAACCCTAATTGTGTAGTTTTGAGGGTTTTGGGTGTATTGTGTGGTTTTGGTGGTAATTGTATGTATATGTGTTATAGGAGGAGGATTCGTAGAGGAACGTTATTGATTAGCTGATGTGACGGTCTTGTGGTTGCTATTCCAGGTAGGGTTTCCCTACTCTATATTGTTTACATGGCATTGTTGATTGTTGGTGATTGTTTTATTATTGTTGATTGATTATCATAAAGGAATTTGCATTTGATCATTGTGATTATATAAGGTGATTGTTGTGTAACTGTCTGTGGTTCTCGGGGTGCGTCCCTGGCTGAGTGGAGTCACTTGCGGGAGTGGCTTCAGGCCCTTAATTTGCCTTCTGTGGAACCCGCCACAGAAGGGATGTGCACATTAAGAAACATAGGTTTATCGCTCGGATGAGATGAGCGGGGCTTAGGTGGGAACGGATTCGGTCCCCCACTAGCGGTGTGGAATACTTGTTGCGATGAGTATTCTGGCATGGCTACACACTTTAGTGTGTAGTCAGGTGTATGGTGATGTGATGGAGTTTGGGTTGATTGAATTAGTTGTGGTATTGTTTTATTGCAGCTGTTTGTTTTGTGTAATCAGTACTGACCCCATTTAAATGTTTTTAAAACTGTGGTGATCCATTCGGGGGTGGTGAGCAGTTGTCTAGCAGGTATACTATGGATGCGCGCGGGATTAGCTGGGGATGGAGTTGCCACGAGTCTGATAGTAGTCTTCCGCTGTGTTGTCTTTATACTTTTGTTACTTCAGTTGTAGTTTGGTTGTAAAACAGTTGTACTTTACTTTACAGTTGGTTTTGCTATGTAATCACTTAAACTTATTTATTAAAGTAAGTTCTTTAATGGTCTATTTGATATACATTGCCTCGGGTAACCGAGAAGGTAGTATTCTCATGCTTTAAGTGGTCCTGGTAAGGCACTTGGGGTATGGGGGTGTTACAGTAGGGTGGTTGTTGTGGTGTTGAGGATGGGTCGAAAGGATGTGGGAACACCCCTGGAGCCACGGTTGGTCTGTGGTGATGGCGGTGGTGGGCAGAGGTGGAGTGGTGTTGTATAAGTGTTGGGTCGAGTTTTTATGTCGGGTTTGAGGGGATTGTTTAGGGTGTGAGTTTATGGGATGGTGGTGGTGCTTTGGCTGGTGGTTGTTGGTTGTCGGGGTGCGTCGGGTTGCGGACTAGGAGGTGGCAGGCTTGGGTGGAGCTGATGGTGGCAAGGGGTGTCGTGGAAAGCGGGTTATGGTGAGTTGATGAACACGGTTTAAAACCGTGATTGTGGGTGTTATTGTGGGTTGTTTTCACGGGATTGTTTGTGGTTGGGCAATGGGTTGTTCCATTTAATTGTTAAGTTTTTATTTAATTATTGAGACGGTTTGTACGTAATAATTCATACGGGAAATAATTAATATAATTAAATTATAATCGAATAAATTAATATAATGAGTTAAATAAAATATAATTAAGTTATAATATTTATGTTAGGTGACGATTTGTGAAGAAATCATAATCGGGTTCGGTTGCTTTAATTATTTGGATCGCTTTGAGCTGCTTCTTTGGAGTTGCTTGCTAGGTAGGATAGCTACTTAATCACTTTAATGTTTACTTGAATGATATTATCTGATTGTATTGATTGAATTATTTGGAATTGTGATAGATGATATATGGTTGTTGGTTGGTTGCATTGAGATGATTCGATTTATGACTACCTCAGCTCGTGTCTGAGATTATTTAATTATTGACTACCTCAGCTCGTGACCGAGATGATTATATTGATTAATTGGATTCCTCAGCTTCGTGTGTGAGATGGTAAGATTATTGTGTTATTCAATTATTTGCATTTTAACATCATGAGCACTTGCATTGGATACCCCATAAGTGGTTCTGCAGGACTTGTTTATGGGATGATTAGACTACCTCAACTTCGGTTGGGATGATGGGACTACCCCGGCGAGGGATTTGCGGGATGAACGGGAGCGTCGGAGGATTGATCATGAGCATTCATTGCATTGCATTTGCATTTAATATTGTTCTTGTATCCATTTATTGTTGTTGTTTAGCTATTCCTACTCAACCTCGTGGTAGACAGTGTATTTGCGAACACCTTTGATGAACCATAATGGGGAGCAGATTTGACAGGTAATAGAGATTAGCTGACTTAGGAGCTTATGGGATGCGTGAGGACTTGGCCAATCTACCTAGAAGTCTAGACTACTTATATTATTTAATCACTTTATTTCTTTCCGCTGCGTAGTAAATTATAATGTTAAGGTTTAAATTTAATCGGTTGGCAATGTAATAAAACCGTTATTTCAGTTAAAGTTATTAAATTACTTTGGTTTCTTTTAATTTGTATCATTTACCTCGGGCAACCAAGATGGTAACAGTCCTATTTATTGGGAATGTCTTGCTAAAGGCTTCTAAATAAATGGGGGTGTTACAGATAGGGTGGTGGCCATTTGCGTCGCTCTTTGAGTTGAGATTTTTGACTTTCGCAAAGACGACACGACATATTCTAGTTCAACAACCTGTCTACTCTAGAGCTGGCCAACAGCACGGGCCGACCCGGCCCGGCCCGGACCCGGCCCGTCTTGGCCCGTTATTTTATGCAACTTGGCCTGGCCTGGCCCGGCCCGGCCTTAGCCCGCCGTTAATCCTGGCCTGGCCAGGGTCCTGAAATTCCAGCCCGGCCCGGCCTTGGCCTGCCATTTTAACAAAAAAATAAAATAAAAAAAATAAAATGGTAAGGCCCGCCACCGCCCGCCTTAGCCCGCTCTCGGTCCTGGCCCGGTCGCATATCCCAGCCCGCCCGCCCGGGCAAACCCGTCCCTTCCCCCTGGCCTGGCCCGGTTTGACCGGGAGAGCCCGGCCCGCCCCCTGGCCAGACCGGCCCGGCCCTAGCCCGGCCCGAGTACAGGTCTAGTCTACTCACACTTCTTGCCCATACGACAAAATCTGCAATAGTTGGTGTGATTTTAGAGTAGGCTTCTCCATGGTCGACCATATTGATCTCATCTTCGACTGGAGAGATAAGGTGTCAACAATCCAAGGTAGATTCCTCATCCGAGATCATTAGAATTCCAAGAGGATTCTTTGTATTGTTAGGCTTCCTCGCGGGAGGGATAGGCAAACGTCTATCTTCATTCATGTCTTGGAGAGCATGCTTCAGCCTATAACAGTTTTCTGTGTCGGGTCCTTTACCCCTGTGATACTCGCAATAAGCATTGTCATCCCATAGTTTGGACTTCTTTTCTAGGTCAGGTGTAGGTCTTATTGGTTGGATTCTTCCTTGCTTCATCAACCTGTTCAGCGCATTTGTATATGTGTCACCAATGTCAGTGAACTTCCTTGGTGTATTATTTTTCTTGGATGAATCGACAAGGTTGACATCATCGGTCTTGCTAGTGGAACCATAGGAATGACGTCCAGCTCATGTTGAACCTTGATATCCGCGTCCCACCGTTTTGGACAAGAGTCCTTTGCGAATATCGTCTTCAATCCTTGTACCTAGCACTGTTAAGTTTTTGAAAGACTTGATGTTTCGGTACCTCAAGTGATTTGAATAGATATGTCTTAGATTGTCCACGAACTTCTCCACAAGAGTGGCCTCGTCTGGACGTTCAGCAAGTTGGGTACTAGTCTTCCTCCACCTACTTAGGAAGTCGGTGAATCCTTCCTTTTCATTTTGGGTAAGAACCTCAAGAGTGCGCATGTTGACTTGAATTTCGGCATTATCCGCGTATTGCTTAGTGAACACGATGGTTGCATCATCCCATGTAAAAATCTTCTTGTGGTCTAAGGAGTAGAACCACTGTTTGGGAATGGTGTCGAGAGATGAAGGAAAGATCCTTAAGAACATCTCTAGCTTGATGCCCTTGTGAGACATGTAGTCTTTGAAATCACGAATGTGGTTTAGAGGGTTTTCATACCCCTTGAATTTCGGGATGTCAGACATGTTGAAGTTGGTTGGTAGTTGGGCATTTACTGCTTCATACTTTCGGCTATTTTCCATGTAAATGTCATCTCCTTTGTGGTACATCAGTTGCTCTTTTAAGTAATGAAGACGCTTTTCAGCTTCAGTGAGGACAGGGGAAGAATCGTTTACGAAGGGCGGAGGATCGTCACGTAAAGGGATGTCAGGAATATGATCTTCCGTCGGAGGAAGCCTAGCTTCTACGGCTACTATGAGACTTTCGATTGTTTGGAGACAAGCATAGGCAACATCCTGACTGGCTTGGAGATGGAGTAGCATGGCCACAACTTGATTATTACCATTATCTTCGGGTTCACCATGGACGCTTGCTGCACTTTCGCTTGTTCCGACCATCTTGGACTTCGGATAAGAACCGACGATGAATCAAGACACATTCGACTACTGTGCACACCTACTCAAACAAGACAAAACTCGTGGACTGACTAAAAGGGGACACGTGTGTGTGTCATGTGGGTTAAAAAAAAGTTGATTTTGAAATGTTTTCCTAAACAATCATTGTGTGTGATCGCAGGAGTGTTGATTTTGAAGTTTAATTTTTGAAATGGTTGGTTTTTGAAATTTTAATAGAGTTTCGACTTGACTTTGTTGATTTAAAGCTTTTTAGGCCATTTTGAAAGGTTTACATTTTTTGCATTTTGAAGAAAGATTTTGAAAATTTTGTCATGGTTTTGTTTACTAAAGGTGATAACATATAAGTTACAAACACAAACATGGGCATTATAACGATATGCTGATTGCTTTTAGAAGGGTTTTGGTTTAAAAGGTGGGTTGCCATACCAAGCTATCGTACCCTACTCTGTGGAGAGGTCCGTGGCAAACATAAGTCGGGTCGACTCCTAGTCCATTCCCTCGAGTAGTGAAAGCTCTTGATACAAACATGAGTAAGTATCGTGGTATGGTTGACATAAATCGCTAACCATCTTTGGGCACAAATAGGAACTTGCACCGTCCAGACGGGACAATTGGTCGAATTGGTTGGGTTAAACGTAGGAAGGCTGGCAAAAACGACCTAAGAAGGTCGAGTAATGAAAACTGACAACTTTCTCATATAAACTATTCCCTAACCTTGTTTAAGTTTCACCCTAGGTAACACTAGACTTAGTATAAGTGTATCATCCCCAGCGGAGTAGCCAAACTGTGGACACAGCCATCCACGCCGCGCGCACCTGCACATTGGTTTCGAGGCAGCGGCACTTCTCCCACGAAACTCCAGCGCGAGGCCAAAGTACGTCATGGGTCGTTTTCGATTTGAAAGGCATTGAAACCAGTGAAAGGTTTGATAAGCCTGCATTTGTGGAGTCGCCACCAATTTTTATGGAAAATTGGAACCGTTCGAATACTTCGCGTCATGTCAAGACACAAAGTAGTGACATGAACACTAAGAAATTCGTTACCCTTATCATTCTATGTCTAGAATGACTCTCGTGATGCCAATGAACACAGATGTTCACAGAGATCCTGAGTAAGGGGTGAGGGTACGTATTAGGAAGCTCATTTATTTGAACACATAATCCTGTCCGCCTCGATAGCAGCCTCTTCTAATGATCAGGGAAGTTGTTTATACTCGATATGTTGTCAATTGTATGCATGAGATGCAACATCCACCAAATTAATCATAGCATGTGAAAATTGGACTAAGTCGGTGAACAAACAATTTAACACTCAATTGGGGTCGAAGTTGGAATTTTAGATTAATTACATGTGAATATGCCAATTAAATAATTCATACAAGAATAATATGGGATAAATAAATTACAAAAGAAATAAATAACAATTGAGTTACAATGGATAATTTGAATTTACGTCACAAGTACGCTCGAAAAACAAAAGGGGTTAAAAGGAAAATAAAAGAAACGAAACTTAAAATATGAAACTACGTCGAATTATTAGTGATAATACGAAATAATAGTCGGTTAAAGTCCTAAACTAAAAGCTACGTCTGAACGAGATGAGTTCAGAGGCAAAAGCCACCTCAGAACAGGCACAACATCTGCTGCGTCCCTTAGAAGAGGCGCATCAGACCGTGCGTCTGTTCTTGAGTTGGGTTTTAAATTTGAAAGTCAGACTCGTTAAATTGTTATCGTTTTGTTGGTTAATTAGTATTGATTATTGTTATACAACTCGAGTGAAGGAGATTTAGTCAGATTAGATGCTTATAAAACCGTCATAAAGCGATAAAAGGTGAATTACAAACGAAATACAACGAGTTACGGGTATTTACGATGTCGGAATTGATTTGTATACAAGACTTGAAACTGGAAATAAGGAATCGGTAAAGAAACAGAATGGAAATCATATATCAAAGACGAATTCAACAGACTCGATATCAACAAATCGAATCTCTTAAATCCGGGTTCGAATTTTGATGACGAAAACCCGCAAATATTAGTTATAAGGGATTTAAGTCGGAAATTATTGAAAAGTATTAATGAAAACAAATTTATAAACTGAAAATATGAAATTTGAAAGAAAGAAGAAAAGAAAATGAAAGAAAACAAAGAAACAGATACTCGAGGAACAAGAAGAAGAAGAAGAAGAAGAAGAAGAAGAAGAAGAAGAAGAAGAACAGAAGAAGAAGAAGAGAAGAAGTCTCTGAAAGAGGCGCAGCAAATGTTGCGATCCTTCCAGAAGGCACATCTGCTGATGCGTTTCTTCTAGGACGTCTTTCGCTGCTGTTTTGAAGAAATAAGATTGAAAAGGTGATTTTAACAGTGGTTTTGAGCATACTTGTGATATAAATCCGTACATTAATTGGTACAAAATCAAATACAATAAATAAAATTGGGATTTATACCCTCAGACTTACATGTTTGACAAAGCGAGATTAACTAAGTTGTCATATTAGTGATTGCTCGAATCGATGTATTACGAAAGTGCCCTCTTAAGAGGATTTAGAAAAAAATTATTGAGTTGATTAAAGTGTAGTGGTCAAATTGGTTGGTCATGCCAACGTGACTTGTACTCAGAATTATCTGAGCTTACGTGGTCACGTAGAGCAGGCACGTAGGCGTCGAAAAGCAAGAGCGCGGTCTTAGAATGCAAATAGAGAAGAGAAGGGCAGACACTCGCGTGAGAAATATGAGAGGCGGAGGCCTCTATTTACACTAATCACATGGAGGAATTATGGTAAAAGTAGAATTAGGAAAGAAATCTGGAAGAAATCTGAAAACTGGAGAAAAAGCAATCCGGGAAAAGGCGTAGTAGGAACTGCAACCCTTCCAAGAGGCGCAGGACCTGCTGCGTTCTCTCTTGGGCAGTTTCCTCCTCAGTAAGAAAGATTTCCGCGGTTGATTTAGGAATTAGGGAAGATGTATGCTTCCTTATTCCGCAAGGTAGATATTTTCATGATAAAAGATAAAATTTAGGAATAATACTCCGGAAAATTCCAGAATATTCCGACTCGGGTTTAAGACGGTTTAGAAAATGGAAGCGATTTTTGACCCGGACTCCAAATGAACTCTAATTACTGTCAAAACGACCATATCGGCGCGTAGATGACGACTATGAGGTTGACTCGACTGTTTGAGCTATCATGTGTCGACGAACTTATGAAATGTCATAAATCGCTCCGTATGATCAAACATGCGGCCCAATCGTCACTGGGTGTTTGGCGGGAGGTGTAGAAACGAGGTGTCTACAGATGCGCCTCTTCTAGAAGACGCACCAATTGCAACGCCTGTTCTGGGTTGGTTTCTACCTCTAAACTCTTTCTCGTTTTGAAATAGGTTTCTAATTAGGTTTCTAATCGACTATTATACATGTTATCGCTTATAAATCAACATATTTTCATATTTTTAATTTCTCTTTAATTTCTTTTTATTTTCATTTCTTTTCAAATCCTCCTTTTGACCATATTTATGATGTAAATTCAAGTTAATCGATTGTAATTTATTCATTGTATTCGTTTATTTATTTTCATATTGTTCTTGTATGATTTATTTACCTGACATATTCACATGTAACGAATCTAATTCCAACTTTGACCCAATTGAATGCTAAATTCTTTGTTCATCGACATAGTCTAATCTCACATGAGAGGATTAATCCATGTTTGTTTCATTGCATGCATACAACTGACAATATATCGAGTATAAACAACTTCCCTAATCATTAGTAGAGGCCGCTATTGAGGCGGGCGGGATTAGGTTTTCAAATAAAGAGCTTCCTAATATGTACCCTCACCCCTTACTCAAGATCTCTGTGAACATCCGTGTTCATTAGCATCACGACAGTCATTCTAGACATAGAATACTAAGGGTATCGAATTTCTTAGTGTTCATGCCATTACTTTGTGTCTTGACATGACGCGAAGTATTCGAACGGTTCCAATTTTCCATAAAAATTGGTGGCGACTCCACTAATGCAGCCTTGTCAAACCTTTCACCGGTTTCAATGCCTTACAAATCGATAACGGCCCATGACGTGCTTTGGCCTCGCGTCGGAGTTCCGTGGGAGAAGTCCCGCCGCCTCAAAACCAACGCGCGGGTGCTTGTGGCGCGGGTGCTTGTGTCCACACAACTTCATCAAACTTTCGGCATGAGCACGAAATGAGAGTAATAGCAGAATCAAATGTTACCACGTGATGAGAGTCGGGATCATCCAATGGGTAAACCCTAAATGCCTTTGTTGTGTCTTGGCTGTCTAACAAGACAACATTTGTACCTAAATAGTATACAAATTCCTCTTCAAAGCGTTTAAACAAGTTGATGGTGTAAATGCTTGAAGCACTTTTAACAAGTCCCACCATGGACATATTTGAAGATGGCGTTGATCTACCGCATTTCGAATAATAATTGCAAATAAGACGTTAATTAAATAATAAAGTAAGTAAGCAAGTCGGGAATTGGATTTAAAGCCAATTAAGCCTTGGGCCGTGTGATATGGATTAATGGGTTGATTATATAATGGCCTAGTATGAGTAGTAGTCGGGATTTGAAGCGGGATTTTATAATAACATAATAAGTATAATATTAATAGGTAATTCCTACAATAATTAGAATAAGGCAATAGTTTCCTAATTGGCCTCATATACTCTCTAAACCTAGACTATAAATACTAAGACATCTGAAAAATAATTCACAAAGAAAAAAGAAGGAGATTTAAGAGACGGAAGGAGCAATTAGCAATAAAAGGTAAGACCGTCTTATATTATAATGTATTGTTTTTGTAATTGTTATAACTCATAAACTGGACCACCATAAGATGAACTAAGACCGTCACCATGACCGTGGACCACCAGGGAGTGACCGGAGTCACGTTGGACCACCGTTGACCGGCGGTAAGAGGGTTGTTTTGCTAGGTTTTCGTGGTGGTTTGAGAGGGGTGGTACTATGGTTTACACGGATTTAACACCTGGTCGTGGCTTGTTCTGACTTGGACCGGGGTTGGGTTGTTCCTAGGGGGTGAGTTGACCACTTTACGGTGGTCGTGGGTGGTTGTTGCTGGTGTTTTCGTGGTGGTTGCCAGAATTATGAGTTAGGGCAGATTGTTGTTTAAACACGATGAGAACCGTTTAATACTCCTTTCCTTGACTTGGGTATGTTGGGGGATATAAGCTAGTGGTGTGGTCGACCTCAAGGGTGGCGTCGTGGTGGCCGTAGGTGGTGGTTTGTGGTGGTAGTTGTCGGAAAAACGCAAAAGAGGGAAGGGGTAGTTCTTGTTGCTGTTGTCGGTGTAGGGTGGTTGTTGTGGTGTTGAGGATGGGTCGAAAGGATGTGGGAACACCCCTGAAGCCACCGTTGGTCTGTGGTGATAGCGGTGGTGGCCAGAGGTAGAGTGGTGTTGTATAAGTGTTGGGTCGAGTTTTTGTGTCGGGTTTGAGGGGCTTGTTTAGGGCGTGAGTTTGTGGGATGGTGGTGGTGCTTTGGCTGGTGGTTGTTGGTTGTCGAGGTGTGTCAGGTTGCAAACTAGGAGGTGGCAGGCTTGGGTGGAGCTGATGGTGGCAAGGGGTGTCGTGGAAAGCGGGTTATGGTGAGGTGATGAACACGATTTAAAACCGTGATTGTGGGGGTTGTTGTGGGTTGTTTTCACGGGATTGTGTGTGGTTGGGCAATGGGTTGTTCCATTTAATTGTTAAGTTTTTATTTAATTATTGAGACAGGTTTTACGTAATAATTCATACAGGAAATAATTAATATAATTAAATTATAATCGAATAAATTAATATAATGAGTTAAATAATAAATAATTAAGTTATAATATTTTTGTTAGGTGACGATTTGTGAAGAAATCATAATCAGCTTCGGTCGCTTTAATTATTTGGATCACTTTGAGCTACTTATTTGGAGTTGCTTGCAAGGTAGGATAGCTACTAAATCACTTTAATTTTTACTTGAATGATATTATCTGATTGTATTGGTTGAATTATTTGGAATTGTGATGGATGATATATGGTTGTTGGTTGGTTGCATTGAGATGATTCGATTTATGACTACCTCAGTTCGTGTCTAAGATGATTTAATTATTGACTACCTCAGCTTCGTGTCTGAGATGGTAAGATTATTGTGTTACTCAATTGTTTGCATTTTCACATCATGAGCACTTGCATTGGATACCTCAGAACTGGTTCTGCAGGACTTGTTTATGGGATGATGAGACTACCTCAACTTCGGTTGGGATGATGAGACGACCCCGGTCAGAGATTGGCGGGATGAACGGGAGCGTCGGAGGATTGATCATGAGCATGCATTGCATTGAATTTGCATTTAATATTGTTCTTGTATCCATTTATTGTTGTTGTTTGGCTATTCCTACTCAACCTCGTGGTTGACAGTGTATTCGTGAACACCTATGATGAACCATAATGGGGAGCAGATTTGACAGGTACTAGAGATTAGCTGACTTGGGAGCTTATGGGATGCGTGAGGACTTGGCCAATCTACCTAGAAGTCTAGGCCACTAAGATTATTTAATCACTTTGTTTATTTCCGCTGCGTAGTAAATTATAATGTTAAGGTTTAAATTTAATCGGTTGGCAAAGTAATAAAACCGTTATTTCAGTTAAATTTATTAAAGTACTTTGGTTTGTTTTAATTTGTATCATTTACCTCGGGCAACCGAGATGGTAACAATCCTATTTATTGGGAATGTCTTGCTAAAGTCTCCTAAATAAATGGGGGTGTTACAGATAGGGTGGTGGCCATTTGCGTTGCTCTTGGCGTTGACATTTTTTACTTTCGCAAAGACGACACAACATCTTCTAGTTCAACAACCTGTCTAATCACACTTCTTGCATATGCGACAAAATATGTAATAGTTGGTGTGATGGTAGAGTAGGCTTCTCCATGGTCGACCATATTGATCTCATCTTCGACTGGAGAGATAAGGTGTGAGCAATCCAAGGTGGATTCCTCATCTAAGATCATTTGAATTCCAAGAGGATTCTTTGTATTGTTAGGCTTACTCGCGGGAGGGATAGGCAAACATCCATCTTCAATCAAGTCTTGGAGAGCATGCTTCAGCCTATAACAGTTTTCTGGTTCGTGTCCTTTACCTCTGTAATACTCGCAATAAGCATTGTCATCCCATAGTTTGGACTTCTTTTCTAGGTCAGGTGTAGATCCTATTGGTTGGATTCTTCCTTGCTTCATCAACCTTTTCAGCGCATTTGTATATGTGTCACCAATGTCTGTGAACTTCCTTGGTGTATTGTTTTTCTTGGATGAATCGACAAGGTTGACATCATCGGTCTTGCTAGTGGAACCATAGGAACGACGTCCAGCTGGTGTTGAACCTTGATATCCGCATCCCACCATTTTGGACAAGATTCCTTTGCAAATATCGTCTTCAATTCTTGTACCTAGCACTATTAAGTTTTTGAAATACTTGATGTTTTGGTACCTCAAGTGATTTGCATAGATAGGCCTTAGATTGTCAACGAACTTCTCCACAAGAGTGGCCTCTTCTGATCTGGACGTTCAACAAGTTGGGTACTAGTCTTCCTCCACCTACTTAGGAAGTCGATGAACCCTTCCTTTTCATTTTGGTTAAGAACCACAAGAGTGCGCATGTTGACTTGTATTTTGGCATTATCCGCGTATTGCTTAGTGAACTCGATGGTTGCATCATCCTAAGTAAAAATATTCTTGTGGTCTAAGGAGTAGAACCACTGTTTGGGAATGGTGTCAAGAGATGAAGTAAATATCCTTAAGAACATCTCTGGCTTGATGCCCTTGATAGACATGTAGTCTTTGAAATCACGAATGTGGTTTAGAGGGTTTTCATGGCCCTTGAATTTCGGGATGTCAGTCATGTTGAAGTTGGTTGGTAGTTGGGCATTTACTGCTTCATACTTTCGGCTATTTTCCCTGTAAATGTCATCTCCTTTGAGGTACATCAGTTGCTCTTCTAAGTACTGAAGACGCTTTTCAGCTTCAGTGAGGACAGGGGAAGAATTGTTTACGAAAGGTGGAGGATCGTCACGTAAAGGGATGTCAGGAATAGGATCTTCCGTAGGAGGAAGCCTAGCTTCTACGGCTACTATGCGACTTTCGATTGTTTGGAGACGATCATAGGCAACATCCTGACTGGCTTGGAGATGGAGTAGCACGGCTAGAACTTGATTATTACCATTATCTTCGGATTGATCATGGACGCTTGCTGCGCTTTCTCTTGTTCCGACCATCTTAGACTGAGGATAAGAACCGACGATGAATCAAGACACATTCGACTACTTTGCACACCTAATCAAACAAGACAAAACTCGTGGACTGACTAAAAGGGGACACGTGTGTGTCATGTGGGTTAAAAAAAAGTTGATTTTGAAATGTTTTCCTAAACAATCATTGTGTGTGATCGTAGTAGTGTTGATTTTGAAGTTTAATTTTTGAAATGGTTGGTTTTTGAATTTTTAATAGAGTTTTGACTTGACTTTGTTGATTTTAATCTTTTTAGGCCATTTTGAAAGGTTTACATTTTTTGCATTTTTAAAATTTTGTCATGGTTTTGTTTACTAAAGGTGATAACATACAAGTTACCAACACAAACATAGGCATTATAACGGTATGCTGAGTGCTTTTAGAAGGGTTTTGGTTTAAAGGGTGGGTTGCTGTACCAAGCTATCGTACCATAGTCTGTGGAGAGGTCCGTGCCAAACATGAGTCGGGTCGACTCCTTGTCCATTCGCTCGAGTAGTGAAAGCTCTTGATACAAACATGAGTAAGTATCGTGGTATGGTTTATGGCAACCGCTATCTATCTTTGGGCACAAATAGGAACTTGCACCGTCCAGACGTGATAATTTGTCGATTTGGTTGGGTTAAACGTAGGAAGGCTGGCTAAAACGACCTAAGAAGGTCGAGTAATGAAAACTGACAACTTTCTCATATAAACTATTCCCTAACCTTGTTTAAGTTTAACCCTAGGTAACACTAGACTTAGTCTAAGTGTATCATCCCCAGCGAGGTCGCCAAACTGCGAACACAGACACCCGCGCCGCGCGCACCCGCGCGTTGGTTTCGAGGCGGCGGTACTTCTCCCACGAAACTCCGGCGCGAGGCCAAAGCACGTCATGGGTCGTTATCGATTTTAAAGGCATTGAAACCAGTGAAAGGTTTGACAAGCATGCATTTATGGAGTCGCCACCAATTTTTATGGAAAATTGGAACCGTTCGAATACTTCGCGTCATGTCAAGACACAAAGTAATGACATGAATACTAAGAAATTCGTTACCCTTAGCATTCTATGTATAGAATGACTCTCGAGATGCCAATGAACACGGATGTTCACAGAGATCCTGAGTAAGGGGTAAGGGTATGTAAGAATTCTTTAATCTCATTAATATACATATTCATATATGTTCAAATTTATTTAGTCATAAAATAAAAGTTAGATCTTATGCATGTAAACTAAAACAAGAGTAGAGAAGAAATCGTCACTTCTTACTATGAGTTTCGGATTAAAGGGCACAAGTAAGATCTCCTTCTCACTTGTTCTTGAGCTTCCTTATAATGGATGAACAAAGGATCTAAAATAGAATCCCTCCCAAAAGCATATACACAAGGAAATCCCTTAATAACATATATATTTATGAACTAGTAAAAATATAAGTTTTACTTAAAATATGACACAAAAATATTAATTTGTTCTCTTGAATATTTCGGTCAAGAGAGGAGTGATTTTGTGTGGTTTTGTTTCTCTAAGTTTTCACAAATTATAGAGAGAATTCATTTTCTTACATTAGGAAAAAGATAAGTTGAAGTTATGAATAATTGATAGATAAAAAAAACTCTATCTTTTCTCTTGGAAAAACCGGTTGGAGGAGGGAGTAGGAGCCAATGCATGAGCTTGTTTTTCTACCCAAGAAAAATAGGCATGCAAGGCTACAAGTAGGGTTTCATCATTGTGTTTTCCACTTAAAAATAAAAACACAATATAAACCTAATACTCCCTCATTTTTCGGCACACTTAAATAAAATGGGTAGTCCATTTTATTCTGTCATTTGTCAATTGTGACAAATGTGACATGTTACTTGACATGTGAAATTGTAATGTATTTTTAACATATTAAAAATCAACATACTCATAAAATATGTCATATACAAAATCGACTAGTAATTCGTAATTACTTGTACCAAAACGGTTTATCAAATTATAAATTACAACGTCTTGTATTTATAATAAATTATTCATTCAAGTTCAATTTCAATTGTTTCGTAAACAATAATTTTATCTAAGTAATAAAACCATTCGATTACTTAGACCGTATCCAATTTAATCGAATTATAATAAGACACGTTAACTTTACTCACAAAATCATTCGTCAATTTTAAGCAATTTAATTAACTCGTATCGGCATACGATTAATTAAATAATCAATTAAGAGTATTTCCCTATAGGTATGACCTAAGGGGATCAACTGATCACCACCGTCGCACGACAGTAATGTCAAACTCTAGTCAGCCAATCATTACCGATATGTGTGGACCGGTTGACTGTAAAATATTACATCCCACATGTATTCTTAAAGTGAGATTTAAACATGTGATCATTATGATCGACAGTTGTGATCACATTATTGTCGGAGGACACATATTCCAACAATCTCCCACTTGTCCTCGACAAGTGTGCGTCACCAATTCTCTTGTCCTATTACTATCTCCCCCTCAATGCAAGGTGTCTTTCAGGTCGTACTTGCAAGTGATCATATCGAGAGTGGTTTCCTCGATCTGGAGAATAACTGATTGACCGGAATTATCTACCATAGATACCTTCCGAGCGTGGCCACGCATTTCCAGTTCATTACTCCTCGAGTGGCCTTGAGATATTGTTATAACCCTGACAAGGGGTGGACAATTCCTATCGCACTTATTCCCTTCGACTAGCCACAACCATCATAACCCAAAATATGCCCATTTGACCCCATTTACGAAGGTCGTAGTAACATAAATCAAAGTTAATCTGAAACTGTGCCACCTTAGGCGAACAGTCTTTAGTCAAAAGAATCGACTCATTAGAATACTATAGTAGCTCTCGCCACAACCAGGCTTTATAAATTTGGCAGAACTCTATAAGCGGTCATAAGGCCCGACAAAGTGTTCCTAACTGTCTGCCTATGTGATCGACTAGTCATCTCACATGACTCTATGGCACTTGAACTTGCCATCAATCGCATCACACTCTAGTCACTTCGAGACGTCACCTCATACAAGTGACTATGGGCGAATACCATGTTAATCCGGGTTCACTTTAACGGGGTTCAATATTTTCTCTACAACCCGTTTGGATGTAACAAAGTATAAAAGGAGTTTTTAGATTTAAAAACTCGAACGATAAATGTGATTATCTCATATGAATAGTGAATACTTGATTACTACTTCATATTTTTATAATCAATTTTCATCTTACATGTAGTTGTTCATCTCAATGCAATTGAAATGACATATGACATGACTCATCATGTAAAGCCTATGAGAAGGCTTTGGTTAGTAGGTTTTATCAACTTCTTGTACCTTACTCAACCTTACTACATACTTGTTTTCCTTTCGTAATGTATACATTTGCATTATAAAACTTTCTGAGTACAATTCTAGATCCAATCTAGATATAGGCTTTCTTGCCTTAAAATAGCTCCCACTGTTTTCACAGTGTGCGGGACTCATCCCTCTTGCACATCCCATGATTGCAAGTGTACTCAATTTCCGTTGTAAATATTTCTCATTGTTCTTTATTGCCTAGAACGATTCTAGAAAATCTATTTCTTCAATAACATAGCCACAATGGTATCTTAACCATCCTAATGTGTTTTGATTATGGTTTTGTCGAAAACCATGCGCAATCTCAATTGTCAATTGTCATTTGTGTAACACCCTTACACAAAATTGCATCAAAAACACTTTGCTTTACATCCTTAATGCTTCTACAAGCACTTAAGGGTAATCTTTATGGATTACTTGGTAACTATTACTTAAATTCGATTTGAAACAATTCATCATTCTCAAAGTATATGAAGTGTTATACATCATTTCCTATTTAATTGATTCGGCAGCGGAAGCAAATGGAATCAATCAAATATGTTCAACTCGATTGAACTAGTCATGAATCTTATCAACATAAGACTCCTTATTTGACATCAATATCATGTAGATTTATCTCCATAAATCCGGATATTTAAATATGTATTATAATACTCCAAAAGTCTTAAATCATTCCCAATGATCAATATGTCATCCACATATAAGACTAATTAAAATTTCCGTAACTCCCACTAAACTTCATGTATAGACACAACTTCTCAACCTATTGAGAAAATTTTTATCACATGATCAAAATGTTGATTCCAACTCATTGATGTCCTACTTAAGACCATCTCTTAAGTTGCACATGGTCTTAGGATTGTAAGAATCTATAAAACACAAGACATGTATTGAATACATTCCTTCTAATTGAAGAAGTGGGTTTTAGATTCACTTGCTATATGTATATCATCATAATGAAACACAATCCCTAAGAAGATCCAAATAGACTTAAGCATTTCAACTAGTGCAAAACCCTTTGCCACCAATCAAGCTTTGATATCTCTTTTTGATATCCAACAATTCCACTTGGAATTTATTTCGGTTTTTCATGGCTCTAAGCCTTGTATTGAGTTGTGACTTAAACACTCTTATTTAAGTCATATGATCATTACTTTCCAGAAGTAACTTGAATCAAACAATTTCTTTGTAAGTTGCAAGCTCTTTACTATCTAAAAGTAACACTAATTCATCATCTTCAACAAGTGATGACTTTAATCTCCAAGGTTTTTGAAAAAACAATGTCTTACACAAAACGTCTCATGTAGCCAAGAAAGACCAGTTTCTTGTGACATAACATTCTTTGTGGCTCTTGAATAATTTTTCGCACTCTTTCTTTTAGTAATAAACTTGTATTCTAGAAAGACAGCTTCACGAGCCACAAACCCGTTGTACTCGTGATTATAGTAAGGAAAAATGAGCATTTGTTTCTTTTGAAAACTTACAAACATGGTACCCTACCATTTCATATCTCATATGATTCGTTTTAGATTTAGTGGAAAAATAATTTAGACAAAATGATAAAATCTCCAAAAGGATCAAGTAACTCAAAGTAACTTGATTGAAGTCCAAACCATATCGAATAGCATTTGATTTCTTTATCCAACCACACATTATCCCATGATGCGTGCTAAGAGAGATTAATTTGTGATACTATATCACATTTCCTTTGGCTTATATCAAGGTCTTCACTTTAATAATCCCATCACGACCAAATCGTGATTCTTTGAACACTTTGAACTTCTTCAAATATTTCTCTATTTACCTTATTAAGTGAACATATTAGCGTCAACTTAAATCGTTGGTAAAATGATCAATCTATTTTGGATCAATTATTTACAACCTCGATCTCCTTTTCAACCAAAAAGCATGAGACATCTTGCTTTGAATACAAGATATGCATATACCATAAGATTAACAATCTAATGGTTTCAAGAGTATTCGATAACTCTTTGCGTTCATTATTCCAGAATTTAAGGTTTAATCTTGGGTTACCAATTTGAGTCTTGCATCATCTACATGATGTATCATTCTAGCTTGGTTTAGAATATAATCACCTTGATTTTGGGCTAGCCATAAATCAAATCGCGGTGTATTGGGTCACAAAAAGTGAAACATCTTTTGTATCTTAACAAAATTATATTCTTATTTAGGGTCCATATACTTAATATTCCTAATTAAGGTACAACTTTAAACCCAAAACTAGATTGAGTACACAATGACTCTATCTCTTGACATTATTTGATGCTAGTCGTCATATTCTAATCATCCTATGTATCGCATATAATGATGAAAACCACCATCGGTTTCTAATATTGACGAAATGGTACTTAGCAAAACTTATGTCAATCAAACCAATAAAGAACTAAGTCCTATTAGATGTCCCACAACTAACTTGCTTATTCTTTAACAACTTGGGGTAGTTTCCTTTCTAGTGTCCAACACTTCCAAAATGGGAACTTTTATCGGTCGAAATTGATAGGTTTAGTATTGTTATTCTCAATAACTTTACATTTAACATTACCTTGTATCAATTCCATTCTAATTTTACTTCTTTGAACCTCACGCTTTTCTTAACGGTTTAAGAGAATGCTCACACTCATTTCAACGAGTCTTGGCTAAGAAAAGAAAAATTGAAATTCATGAAGACTACTCTTCATTCGTTTGTTTTAGTCTTAAAACTTTCATTGAAGTGGTTGCGGTATTTTGGTCAATTTTGATTTCCAACAAATCTAGTTTCCAAAATGATGTAACATTTCAAAGTACTTAACTCAATTAAGCATATGAGAAACAATTCATTGTAAGTAGATATGTTAGTCAAGAATCAAAAACCCTTTTGATCACAAATAACTTTTATCTATACTCTTTGCAAGAGATCCTTACAATGGATAATACGAGGTTTTTAGAAGAAAATTTAAATTTTGTCTTTAGTTACGATGTTTTAATGGAGATTTGAACTAAAATCGAAATGATATCGTATATAAATTGAGGTAAAGAAATAGAACAATATGATAACGGAATAATGAAAACAAAACATTTATCGTTATAATAATACTTGTAAATAATATAACAAGATATGATCATTTATATAGTGACCTCTACCCAACTATGATAAATGATTCCAAGATCCAAATTCATATTAACTTGGGCATCGGTAAAGTCGAATACAACCCTCAACAATATAACTCGGTGGATTAACTCTTTAATCGATTCTAGTTTTAGAACTCTTGGTCGATAAAATTACATTAATATTTATATTTAGCCCGAAACACATCCGGCAACCGTCGAGAATACTTTCGTTTAGTTCAACCCAAATTTCGAATAAATGTGTCCATGATCCAAATTTACATCAACTTGGGCATCGGTAAAGCCGAATACAACCCTTATCTTTATAAATTCGGTGGGTAGACATTTATCACCCACTTCCCCTACGTAGCAAGGTTTGTACCCCGGTAATGCCGAGCGCACTCCCTCACGAAATAGGTTTTCATGGTTTCTAATTTTTGGTAAGGCTAAGTCTCAATTGTTTATTTAGCGAGAGGTCATGTCAATTTATTATCTATCACGTTTTAAGTGAACTAAAGCAGTGAACTACGATAATTATAATTGACACGGTCGATTTACTCGATTCAATGATAATGCATGTTTTAGTTATGGCGATTTAGCAATGCATGCAACATATAAATAAAATGCAAAACATAAATAAAATCCTAGTATGGCCTTCCTAAAATAGTAAATCTAATAAACTATTACAAATTCGGAAACCAACTCCTTTGGTCCCTTGAACTTCGGTCTTGGCACGCATTTTAAGGCAACACTTTCTTTGATGGATAGCCTTCTCGAGTGGCACCGTCTTCAAGGTACTCCGGAATAAATAAATTACAAAATGAATTACATAATTTCCTATTATACATTTGTAATAAAATAAAAATAAATCTATTAAATTACAAAACGGTGATACGTGATCACAATAATTACAACCAAATCGATATTTCCATACATTTCGGGTAATACCAATTAAAACTAAGGCCATACTAAGTAAAATTACATAATTCAAAATTATATAAAATTAAAATATGACAATCATAAATAAAATGCAGCATTATAATATGTATGATCATGCCAAATTTTATGCTAAATCGCCTTTTAAGAGCCAATATCGTATATTATGTTGGAGTTAGTGTCCTCCACAATAGTGCGTTAACGAAATAAATCTCATTAATGGAATATCATCAGATATTTAATTATTTGATCCTCGTCAGTTGATTAACCCAAATCGATAACGGTTGGCTGACTAGAGTTTGACGTTATTGTCGTGAGACGGCGGTGATCAACTGACCTCTTTCGGTCACACCTAAAGGAACGAACCCCATTAGACAACTAATTAATTGTATGAGATATAATTTATTTAGTCCCTTGATTTGTAGACTAAAAGGTTAGTCAATTATTTTAAGAGAGAATTCGAGTTGCGAACTCGAGGAACGACAATTATTATTTAATTATGTGATAATTGAATAATAAATTTTGGGAGACGTGTTTTAGTTAATTAACTGTTAATTTACTAAAATTGTACTAATTGATTAATGTGATTAATATTAGTACGTAAATAATATGTGTAGTGGTACACGTATATTTACGGAGTGAATTGGACGAGTTAATTATGGAAGTATTTAAACATGAAACGATGTTTAAAATAAAAATTACACGTATTTGTGCGACAAATATAAGAACCAACATGGACCCGTAAATGGGCAAGTGGACCGTGTAAAATAAGAGTAGTGGATGATTAGAAACATATCATTTCACCTTACTTTATATACTACCATAAGTTATCTTATAAATGATTTTGCATGTGATGTAAGATAGAATAATATAAGACAATTGAACACTCCAACACTTCACCCTTCCACCCGGTTTTCCCCCCTTTAATAGACCAAATTGTTTGTTCATTTTGACACACTACAACATTCACTTGTGCATTTTGCATGTGATATCATTTGGTCTTCTTCTTCTCTCTAAAAATAATGCTCATCTTTACTAAGATTGTTAGTAAATAATTTTTATTACTAAGACTTGTTAGTAATATTACAAATAAGATCAAGGGTATAATATTAACAAGTTCTAGTAAAATACTTGTTATTATTTTTGGGTAAGTTCTTGGGTGCAACAAGAAGATCTTCTTTTTGAAGATTTACAAGGAGGATCATCCATTTGGTATAAGCTCAAGAACAAGCTAGTAAGGTGAACTAGTTTGTGCCCTTTTTACCACAAAATCAATGTAAGGAAATTGTTTTTCCTTATACTTTCATTTTTATACTTTCATGTTAGCATGCATGTTACATAGATCACCTAAATGACAAATTATGAGATAATTTAATTTTTATTAGAGAGTCTAATATGGATCTATGATCTTTCAAGTGGTTTCAGAGCTTAGGCTTGTAATTTGCATGTTGATTTTAAGCATTTTAATGAATTATGAGATAATTTATAAAAACTCAAAAAAATGTGTTAGAAGAGGTTTTAGCACGAAATTTTTGAGGCATACATACCTACCGATCTCAAAAGGTTTGTGGTATTTTTTGGTGATCTATGAAATTATTTTGCTATTTTTAATGATTTTTGGTAAAACAACCGAGTCAAAATGCCGTATTTTAGTTAACAATTGACTAAAAATAGTTAAAAGTTGATTCGGTGCATGGATTTTTTATGGTATTTCATGCATGTTTTCTACTGATTGTATGCAAAAAGTTGAAGGTTGGTTCGAATTTTTTGCATGTTTATTGATTTTATGAGATAAAAGTCGATAAAAGTGAAATTAATTAATCATAATTTCGAAACATTTGATTCTGCCCATGAGAAATTTATGTACATTTAAAAATATTATTTAAATATTAAACGTGATTTTACATGTGTGTTTTCACTTTGTTTTGATGTTTATTGGTTTTAGTGGTTAAAAACCGATAAATATCGATCTTTTTCTTCATAAATTTTATCCGAAATTTTTGGGCAATTTTTCTGACATTTTGGTGTTCTTGGGAGTGTTCCAGAATACTAAATATTTTTGTTTCATTTTGTTTGGGTAATTTTTCAATTATTTTGTATTTTTACTTAAATATTATGATTTTACCGATTTAATTAGCATAATATCACCAAATCAAAATAATTATTTATCATAAAATTAGTGAGGACTAATTTTGAGGTTCAAAATAGTTTGGACAATTAGTTTGGACTAAAATGAGATTTAAGAGCTGATTATCGATTAAATCCACAAAAACCGAGATGGATACCAACGAATGATAGATAGGGCGATTTTGGCATCATTTTACAGAATTTTAAGCATATTTATTTAAGTTGAATGAATGATTGTCATTTATTTAAAGTATTTATCTTGTTGTACCTAGTATGGCCTAGTTTAATTTTAATTGTTATTACCCGAAATGAATGGGAATATCGATTTGTTTGTAATTAAATACGATCTCGTATCGTCGATTTATAATTAATTAATAGTTTTATTTATTTTATTAATTAATGTATAATAGGAATAGCTATGTAACTCAATTGTAATAGTTATTCTTACCGGCGTTTCCAAAAGACGGATTACATCGAGACGGAGTCTATTTTTGAAAGGTGTTCCAAATCCCACAAGGAAGAGCCACTCATGGAATGAAGAGGCAAGGGACCAAGGAGTTGGTTTCTGAAATGTAATAGACTAGTTTTTGTTAGAAATCTATATCTCATAATACTCAACATATTCATATATGTTACAATTTAATTTTGTCTTAAAAATAAATTTAGATCTTATGCATGCAAACATAAATAAATATAAAGAAGAAATCGTTTTCCTTAATATAAAATTTCGGATCAAGGGGCACAAGTAAGATCTCCTTCTTACTTGTTCTTGAGCTTTCCTTATATGGATGAACAAAGATTCAAAGATATAATCTCTTCCAAAGATGAATACCCAAGATAACCCCTTAATAGATTAATATTATTAGATCTAGAATATTAATAATCTTACTAAAATTGACCCAAAAATATTGTTTTGTCCTCTTGAATTTTCGGCCAAGAGAAGGATAATTTTGGAGGTTTTATTTCTCTAGTTTTTCATAGGATGTAGAGAGGTATTTTATTTCTTACACTAGAAATAATTATGTCAAATTGTGAATGAAAAATTGTTGAGAAAAACTCTCTATGTTGGCCTTAGAAAACCGGTGGGTGGGGAGGAGGAGAGCCAATGCATGGTCAAGTTTTTCTATCCAAGAAAACATAGGCTTGCATGGCTATATGCTAGGTGTAATCATTTTGTTTCCACTCAAATAATTTACACAAATTAAACATTACACTCCCTCCATTTTTCGGCACTTACATAAAATGGGTAGTCCATTTTATGTTTGTCATTTGTCATTTGTCACGTGTCACTAGTCATGTGAAATTGTCATGCATTTTTAACATATTAAAAATCAACGTATTAATAAAAATACGTCATGTACAAAATCGACTTAGTAATTCACAATTACTTGTACCAAAACGGTTTACCAATTATAAATCACAACATCTTGTATTTATAATAAATTATTCATTCAGTTTCAATTGTTTCCGTAAACAATAATTTCATCTAAGTAATAAAACAATTCGATTACTTAGACCGTATCTTATTTAATCAAATTACAATGAGACACGTAAATATTACTTCCAAAATCGTCCGTCAATTTTAAGTAATTTAATTAACCCGTATCGTCATACGATCAATTAAATGATCAATTAAGAGGGTTACCCTTTAGGTATGACCTAAGGGGATCAACTGATCACAACCGTCGCACGACAGTAATGTCAAACTCTAGTCAGTCAATCATTACCGATATGTGTGGACTAGTTGACTTATAAAATATTACTTCCCACATGTATTCTTAAAATGAGACTTAAACATGTGATCATCATGATCAACAGTTGTGATCGCATTATTGTCGGAGGACACATATTCCAACAGTTTTTATTAACTAGATGGCCATACTAGGATTTATTCATATGCTTACATGTTTGCTTGTTTTATTTTCGCGCATACCAAAATCGCCATTCACATGCATTTTATTTTCGCGGTTGTCAATTCACGTCATTTACATTCACCGAATTAATTCACTTATAAGGAATTTATGTGACAAGATCTCTCACATAACTAAATTGAGATTAGCCTTACCAATTAGTAACACCTATGAATCTCTTGTTCATTAGAGCCACGCTCGCCCAAGCGGGGTGTTCTCTTTTTACCTTGAGTAAGTAGGGTGGTATGCGGTTATCACACGCCAAAATTGGTTGGACTCAACGGGATATAAGACGGTCTTGTGTTCCGGGGCTAGTAGATGGATTTAAGGAAATTCGTCGACCAAGAGTTCTAGAGGTAGAATTAGTCAACGTGACTTACCGAATTTACACAATTATGGGATGTTTCGCCCAAGCGATGCTCATTTTTGTTTAATATTTGGTACTTGGAATCATTTATATAATTTAGTGGGAGATCATTATATAAATGCTAAAACTTGTTAAACATGTTTTCACAAGTAAAATTAAAACATTGAATGTTAATTTTTCCTATTTTTCGTTCATTCTCATTATTTAGTGGGAGATCATTATATAAATACCTTGTCTTATTCTTTATCTCTTGGTGCTTATTCTCCTTCTAAACTCTCTTTTCTCTTTCCTTGAAAGTTACTCTTGTACCCTCCTAACTTGTCCTTTGTTCCTTGCTTATCCTACCTTAACGCCTTTTTTTATAGTACTCTTCCTTTTAAGGAACGTTGACCTTGGTTTGGAAAATTCGACTTTTGAGGATATTGTTTGTGGTTAACCCATAACCCTGGTTTTAAGAGGTTGTGATGTTGGAAACACTTAGGTGGAATTGAGTGGTGGAATCGAAGGTGTAAGATTGAGAGAGTAAGTAAGTTGAATTTACGATTGGCTTTCGTAATCATTTTGGATATGAGGGTTTTATAAGGTATATGTTACCATATGAGAAATACTAATTTTGGGATTATTAGTTGGTCTAAGTGAGTGATCTTAATTACTACTTGAGGTATGGAATGAGAGTGAGACTAAGCTACCTTGTTGGGAAATCTTAGCACTTGTTTTAGTAACTAGAAAGGTTAATGGTATGGTTGACGCCAATTGTTAAGTTGAAGGACATAGTTTTAATTTATGGTGTTAGAATGTGGGAATTTAGAGATTGGAATTAGGACCCTTGATTGAAGATTTTATCATTTTGAGAAACCCATGGTTGACACTAGTTGGATATGAGTATAGCTTTGTTGGAAACTCTGGCCTTGATCTTGTGGAAGTTGTTTGTGGATGTTTGAGGATTTGGAGTGATGAGATCACACTTATAGTGGAGTACCTTGTTTCACGGAATTGCTTAGGATGAAGTAACATGAGTGTTTTGAGGAAATTCTTGGGAGTGTTTTGGTCATAAGTTTTGTTGTTGGGAAGTTTTCGGAACCGTTTAGGCTGATGTTGTAATTTGGGGTTCGAGTACTTGGCGTTTCCTTCTTGTCTAATTCCGTTCTTCTTTGACCATGAGCGTTACCGTTCATACCTCCTTTCCACGCTTCATCTTGCTCCTCCCTTAAGTTTGATGCTAGGGACCTATAAAAACTCTATCTTTGACATCCTTGTTGACCTTACCTGGGGATGGTGTGAACTACGATGTTTATTGTGATGCTTCAAAGCATGGCCTGGGTTGTGTCTTGATGCAAAACCGAAGGGTTATTGCTTATGCTTCTCGACAACTGAGGGTTCACGAGGTGAACTATCCGACTCATGATCTTGAATTAGCCGCCGTGGTACATGCCTTGAAGACATGGAGGCATTACCTTATTGGAGTTCATTGCCGCATTTATACCGATTATAAGAGTTTGAGGTGTATCTTTACCCAGAAAGAATTGAATATGAGGCAAATAAGATGGCTAGAGTTGGTGAATGATTATGATGACGAGTTGATTTATCATGAAGGGAAAACAAATGTGGTGGCCGATGCTTTGAGTAGGAAGACTAGTCACTCTTTGAGCACTATCCGTGTGTTACCTGATGAACTTACCACGGAATTTCAAAAGTTAGGGATAAGCCTTGTTGGGAAGGGCTTTGACTATCTTAATGCCTTGAGTGCAGAACCTGACTTTTATCGTGAGATACGTACTTGCCTACCTGAGGATGCTACTTTCAAGTCCATTCAAGCAAAAATCCAACTTGGGCAAGCTAAGGATTGTGTGGTGGATAGTGATGGATACCTTCGTTACCAAGGTAGGATGTATGTTCCGAGAGTAGCCAAGTTAAGGAAGAAGATCCTTGATGAAGCTCACCTTTCTCCTTACTCTATTCATCCTGGTGGTGACAAGATGTATAAAGACTTGAGATTACAGTTTTGGTGGCCTAGGATGAAGATTGATGTCCTAGAGTATGTTAGCAAGTGTCTTACCTGTCAGAAAGTGAAGATTGAGCATCAGAAACCCAGAGGTTTGCTACAACCTTTGGATGTTCCCCTTTGGAAATGGGAGTCCATATCCATGGACTTTGTGATGGCTTTACCTAAGACTCCTAGCGGAAAAGATGCGGTTTGGGTGGTTGTAAATCGATTGACCAAATGTGCTAGGTTTATACCTATCAAGGAGACGTGAAGATTAGATGTCCTAGCTGAGGCCTATGTGAGGGAGATAGTACGCTACCATGGAGTGCCTAAGGATATAGTTTCAGATCGTGACCCTAGATTCTGTTCCCATTTCTGGACTGCTTTGCAAGAAGCCATGGGTAGTAAGCTACTGATGAGTACCGCTTTTCATGCCGCTACAGATGGACAGACTGAGAGGACTATCCAGACTTTAGTGGACCTCCTCCGTGCCTGTGCTGTAGACTTCCACACTTCTTGGGAGAAATGTTTACCTCTTGTCGAATTCTCCTACAACAATAGCTATCATTCCTCTATCAAGATGTCGCCTTATGAAGCTTTGTGTAATACCCCGTATTTTTTTATATAATAAATTAAATGGATATTATTATATATTAATTATTTTACATTTTATATTACTAATTAAGGCGGGTTAATTGTTGAGTCGATAATTACGTAAATTATTTTAATTAACTCGCGTTGTATCGTTATAAGTAATTGTGACGGGTTTATAAGGAAGTCGAAAGGTGAACTAACCCAGTTGAGCTGGCCCAATAACTGTCCAGCCCATTTAACCATAAGCCCAACTAAACCCTAACCCTAACCCTAATACCCTAACCAACCCGCCTCCCTCCTTTCTTCAACACCAATCTCAGCCTTTCACGCAATTCGAGAGGGAGAGAGAGTGCGTGACTGTTGACTACGCAGCAGGGACGAGCTAGGAACCTTTGTCGACGGCCGTGGGTGGCCCTGGTGGCGGTTGTGGTGACGGAAAGGTAAGCTTTTAAACATCTCCTCTGTTTTAGCATTTATGTCGGGTTTTTGGGTGTTTGTTTCGTGTCTGTTGGAGGTGTTTCTGTTGGTTGTTGTCGGGGTATATGGGTAGGGTGGTAAGGGTCGAGTAGGGTGGTGGTTGTTGAGGTGGCTTTAGGTGGTGGTGGTGGCAGTGATAGGCGGCATTGACAGGGGGGTAGCAACGGGTTTATAATATGGGTTTTTCAGGCGGTTTACACGACTATGTTGGGGTGGCACCACCGTGGACTCGGGGGAGGTCGAAATGGTGGTGCCACGACGTCTGGGTTCACGGGTTGACGGAGAGCAGGACAGTGGTGAGTTGGCAGGTGGTAGTTGTGGGTTGCGGTGGTGGTCAGGAGAGAAAAGGAGGTGTTTGGTGAGGCTTGGCGGTGAACCAGGCCAAATGACGGCCCTGGTTCAACTCGCCGGCGACAGTCGACCACCTTGGGGTCGGTGGTTGGTGGTGGGGACGAAGTGGGCAGCAGGTCAGGTGGTTGTCGTGGTGGTGTAGGTGGCGCGTGAGGAGTGTGAGCGTGTGTGAAGGGACGGGGGTTGATGACGGGTTATTCGAGTTGTTTTTGAAACGGGTTTTCATAGTTAATCGTTATAATTCGTTAATGGGTCGTATGCTTAACTAATTAATTTAATTCCGAGTTATTTAATTAATGAAAGACGGGTTTAAGTCGGGTTGTTGAATTGTTTTATGTTTAAGTCGGGTTTTCTTAAAACGTTTAATTCGTTCAATATTTTATTTATCATATTAGTTATTTAATTTAAATTCCCGAGTCGGTTAAATAATTCAAGTCGGGTTTTGAGTCGGGTTTGTTAAAAGAGAAAAGTTACTATATCGGGAAAGTTTCCATTTTAAGAAATTCTACTTTAATAACTTTCTATTTTGGGAAATTGGGTCAGATACTAATCGGGTTATTTTAGTTATCAGTGGGGCATAAGTTGGTGTCGGGATTGTATTTCGGGAAAGCTTCTATTTTGGGAGATGTCTATATTTAGTAGTTAGTAATTATAAATATTATAATTGTTTTAGGTGACGGATTCGTGAAGGATCGATAATCAAATTCATTGCTTTACTGGATCGCTTAATCGCTTAATTGGAATTTTCGGGCACTATGAGGTAGGGAAACACACTTGTCCTATTATCGTCATTGTTGAATTGTGTTGACTTGATTCCTGGTTGTTGATTTACGTTATCATTTATATTCGGAAAGGTGATTGACTGATTTGATCGTATTGAGTATGATATCACAACATCGGGTAACTGGCATGATTTTACGATTTATCAGTTAATTATATATATATATATATATATATATTGTGTTGCATTCATTTCTTTTGAGCATTCATATGCATTGGAGATGGAGGATGTTGTGGTGATGTGGTGCGGTGATGATGATGTTGTGATGAGGCCCAGGCGGGTTCTCGCAGACTTGCCTGGTGTCCTCAACCGGAAGCGGCAGATCGACTTCGGTCGATATATAGTCTACCGGGGATCGGTATGGCTGGGCGTTCCGGGGTATGGGATGTGTGTGATGAGTTGAGATGGAGATGGAGGTGACGGAGTATCATGCATATCATATTTTATTGTTTTATTGTTTTCCCTACTCAACCTCGTGGTTGACCACGTGTATTCGTGAACACCGTGATGAACCGTTTTATGGGGAGCAGACTTGACAGGTTTAAGAGATAGAACGGGAGCTGGATGGGCGTGAGACATTGGATCAGACGACTTAGTAGCTAGATCATCATCTAGAAGACTTTCACTTTTATTTATGTCAGTTCTTGTATTTTGAGTTGAAAAGAGGATTTGTAATAATTAAGTTAAAATATTATATAAATTGCCTTGGAGTTTAATTTGTTATTCACTACCTCGGGAAACCGAGATGGTAACAATCCGTTTTATTAGAGAATGTCTTGACGAGGACTTCTTTTATAAACCGGGGTGTTACAAAGTGGTATCAGAGTGTATATGAGAGAAAGGGTAGAAAAGTTGCTTGAGGTTGAACAGGAAATTCATCTATCGTTGCTTAAGTGTTAATTGATTGATACATTGATTATTGCAGGACAACGCTACGGTAAGTAATTTGTATGAATGATGTGTTGATAGCACTACTATGACTAAGTAATATGCGGTTATGTGACCCCAAAGCCATGCTAGTATAGTCTTGTGATAGTAATTAGAAACACTATTGAATTGCATGTTTATAACCATAGCAATCGTGATTAGATGTACGGAGTAGATCGAGATGCAAAGGGATTCTATGGGGTAGATGTTACGAATTGTACAGTGTGAGATTTAAGTTAGGATGGATTTGTATCGATAGTATAGTTGTAAGAATTGGGACATAGAACATGAATGACATAGTGCTGAAACTCGTTTAGTTTGATGTTACTCTTTAATTGACCTTACTGCCATTTCTTTTCTGTTTATTGACTATCGATGAAAATTTTATGAGAGATAGCCTCGTGAGTTAGTGTTCATTTGACGTTGGTTTCATGCTTATATGATATACGGATTAGGAGTAATAAATACTTTAGTGAACTGTGGTTAGGAAGTTCCCGTGCAGTGATGTTTGACCAACGATTTTATAAAATCCTCATTTAAATTGTATTAATAATTTTCGCATAATTCCAACTCCATCGATCATAAAATTCGCATATGTTTTCAAATTGATAAGTTCCTAAAAATCTTGATGTTTCAATATTAAATAATAAGTTTTGCAAACTGACCCAAGTTTTGGACCATATTGCTGTCACATGTTTGTTTGGACCAACTGAGTTGTAAAATTCTTTAAAAATGGAATTCTTATGCTTTTGAACTAATTCTTTTCCCATGTGTTTTTAACTCTCCATATTTTATAAAGGTAATATAAATCAAGTTTTAATCGAACAATTATTTATTCGTGATTTTTGGAAGGTACAACGTAAATCAAAACATCTAAAATGTGCGTTCTATGTTGAATTTTCATACAGTTGTTTGAGTAATTCATGAGCCTTAGTAATGTGAATTTATAATGTTTTATATGACGATAGTAGCACGCATGTTCAGTAGTTATGTATCTTAACCAGTGATAAAATTAAAACTTAGTTGATAACATTGTTGGCATGATAGTATGAGTAAAATGGGATAGCTTAATTTGATTTTTAATCAAGGGAGAGTCCAGTTGTTTGCAAATTTTATATACATTTGGCATGTTGTAATATCTCTGGTGTGTTCATAACATTTACATAGTGGTCGGATATATATAAATATAAAACTATACTGTCGTATCTTGGTGAAGGGATGGCGTTAAAAGTCAATTTGATTGTTCTAATATACTCGCATGAATATTATAATAACTATGTTTAAATGTTTACACATGGATGGTAGTAATGATCGTGTCTAAATGTCCACCCATGTAGGATGCCATCTGAGTTTTAAAGACTTTCATGTGAGTTGTGTGCCTAAAGTTATACTTATTACTTTCATTGCATTAAATTATTCCAATTGAACCTAAAATCCTGATGATTTAGGTAATAATCGTTCATTAATAAAGATAGGACTGAAATGAATATGATGAACCTGTAAATTACGATATATGAGTCGACACCTAAGCTTGTTTTGTTTAAAGGAATTGAATTAAGTTTATCTGATTTTGAGTTTCGTAGTAAGCTGTAAATGGATTCTATGAACGGCTCTGTTATAAGATTTATGTTAAGAAATTATTCACCGTCCAGTATGAAAGTAAAAGTTGTGAAAATGAAGTTAAAATTTTGTCGGGTGAGTATAAAATTTGGAATGAGATTTCCAGCCAGTGTCTGGTTGTATGGTTTCAGGATAATTGATAGTCTGGGGGAATGAAACTAGAACGGAGTCATAAGTAGCGGGATAATTTAGTCATGTTGTTCGTTCATATAGCGAATTGGTGGGTTGTGGTTAGTTACAAATGTCGAAATGGGAAATGTAATGGGGTGATTTAAGTGAGTTATGTGTTAACACGGTATGTTGATATTAGCATGATATGTAAGAAATATTTGTAAAATGGGTGTAGTCAAATACATTTAATCTTTTATGTCATTGTGTTGGGTGCAGTTTAAATATATATTTAATACCAAGAACGAAATTTTTGTATGATAGTCTTGTATGTTAACTTCCCAATATCGCTGTCTACTCGCTTGTTTGACTCGACCAATAAGTTGTAAAATTTGCCAATCAATGTGCATTCATCATTCGTGAATGAATCCCAAACCCTTTGCTATGAGGATTAAAAATATTTCTAGGCTGATAAATACTGCGAACTGGGTGTCTTCATTTTATTGGTGATTCTGTGTCTAGACCTAAATCTGTACAATCAAGTAAAGGAAAGTCAGATTGGACCTATTAGGTTATAAATTTTCATAAGTCGATTTATCAAAGTGTTGACCCTAATTCTTTTCTTATGTTGGTTGATCCCCTATGTTCTAAGGTATGAGATTACAATGATTGGTAAAATAAATAATTACTAATGATTTTACTGGTAACGGTAGCTTCTTTGAGAGAGTTTGTATATTGATTGTCTTTGGTAAGGATCAGTTAACTTGTGAGTTGTGAATCTTTTATCCTCTTTCAGTTGTTAGCAGTAGTTTGAGAACCTTGTTAATGAAGGTTACGAGGACGTAACCATGTTTTTAGTTGGGTAGGATTGTAAAATCTTAATGTTTAATTTGCACTTGTGTGTAGATCGTAGTTTTGATCAAGTTGATATTTCGTTGTGGGAGTACCTATGCAAATGAATTCTATATGTTTTGGTTCCTACTTCTTTAGTTGGTCGATGTGAAAAAGGAGAGTATAAGTTAAACTACTGGTATTGAGTTAGGAGTTGTGGGGCCTTTGTGCCGAGTTACATTTGCGGTCCAGTGCGACCATGGTTATTGGGTTACTTAAGTTTGAGATCAGAAATTAGATGGAAGATGACAGTGTTCTCAGGTGATTATATAGTTGTTATATATTTGTGTTCGCAGGTAGTTATTAGTTGTAGTTAATTGGGTTAAGTGAAGATGAGTTAAACTTCGGGATGAAGTTTATTTTTAGGAGGACAGAATGTAACATTTCGTATTGTTTTGTTTAATTGATGTGTCAAAAGTGTGCGTTAACCGTGTTAGAAATACGTGACGTCCGTTAGTACGATATGCAATACCCTTCTGAGGTTTGAGTACGGGAGCGAACTTCGGGACGAAGTTTATTTTAAGGGGGGAAGACTGTAATACCCCGTATTTTTTTATATAATAAATTAAATGGATATTATTATATATTAATTATTTTACATTTTATATTACTAATTAAGGCGGGTTAATTGTTGAGTCGATAATTACGTAAATTATTTTAATTAACTCGCGTTGTATCGTTATAAGTAATTGTGACGGGTTTATAAGGAAGTCGAAAGGTGAACTAACCCAGTTGAGCTGGCCCAATAACTGTCCAGCCCATTTAACCATAAGCCCAACTAAACCCTAACCCTAACCCTAATACCCTAACCAACCCGCCTCCCTCCTTTCTTCAACACCAATCTCAGCCTTTCACGCAATTCGAGAGGGAGAGAGAGTGCGTGACTGTTGACTACGCAGCAGGGACGAGCTAGGAACCTTTGTCGACGGCCGTGGGTGGCCCTGGTGGCGGTTGTGGTGACGGAAAGGTAAGCTTTTAAACATCTCCTCTGTTTTAGCATTTATGTCGGGTTTTTGGGTGTTTGTTTCGTGTCTGTTGGAGGTGTTTCTGTTGGTTGTTGTCGGGGTATATGGGTAGGGTGGTAAGGGTCGAGTAGGGTGGTGGTTGTTGAGGTGGCTTTAGGTGGTGGTGGTGGCAGTGATAGGCGGCATTGACAGGGGGTAGCAACGGGTTTATAATATGGGTTTTTCAGGCGGTTTACACGACTATGTTGGGGTGGCACCACCGTGGACTCGGGGGAGGTCGAAATGGTGGTGCCACGACGTCTGGGTTCACGGGTTGACGGAGAGCAGGACAGTGGTGAGTTGGCAGGTGGTAGTTGTGGGTTGCGGTGGTGGTCAGGAGAGAAAAGGAGGTGTTTGGTGAGGCTTGGCGGTGAACCAGGCCAAATGACGGCCCTGGTTCAACTCGCCGGCGACAGTCGACCACCTTGGGGTCGGTGGTTGGTGGTGGGGACGAAGTGGGCAGCAGGTCAGGTGGTTGTCGTGGTGGTGTAGGTGGCGCGTGAGGAGTGTGAGCGTGTGTGAAGGGACGGGGGTTGATGACGGGTTATTCGAGTTGTTTTTGAAACGGGTTTTCATAGTTAATCGTTATAATTCGTTAATGGGTCGTATGCTTAACTAATTAATTTAATTCCGAGTTATTTAATTAATGAAAGACGGGTTTAAGTCGGGTTGTTGAATTGTTTTATGTTTAAGTCGGGTTTTCTTAAAACGTTTAATTCGTTCAATATTTTATTTATCATATTAGTTATTTAATTTAAATTCCCGAGTCGGTTAAATAATTCAAGTCGGGTTTTGAGTCGGGTTTGTTAAAAGAGAAAAGTTACTATATCGGGAAAGTTTCCATTTTAAGAAATTCTACTTTAATAACTTTCTATTTTGGGAAATTGGGTCAGATACTAATCGGGTTATTTTAGTTATCAGTGGGGCATAAGTTGGTGTCGGGATTGTATTTCGGGAAAGCTTCTATTTTGGGAGATGTCTATATTTAGTAGTTAGTAATTATAAATATTATAATTGTTTTAGGTGACGGATTCGTGAAGGATCGATAATCAAATTCATTGCTTTACTTTCTGGACTGCTTAACTGCTTAATTGGAATTGCTAGCACTATGAGGTAGGGAAATACACTTGTCCTATTATCGTCATTGTTGAATTGTGTTGACTTGATTCCTGGTTGTTGATTTACGTTATCATTTATATTCGGAAAGGTGATTGACTGATTTGATCGTATTGAGTATGATATCACAACATCGGGTAACTGGCATGATTTTACGATTTATCAGTTAATTTATATATATATATATATATATATATATATATATATATATATATATATATATATATTGTGTTGCATTCATTTCTTTTGAGCATTCATATGCATTGGAGATGGAGGATGTTGTGGTGATGTGGTGCGGTGATGATGATGTTGTGATGAGGCCCAGGCGAGTTCTGCAGGACTTGCCCTGGTGTCCTCATGGAGCCGGCGATCGACTTCGGTCGATATATAGTCTACCTGGGGATCGGTATGGTCGGGCGTTCGGGTATGGGATGTGTGTGATGAGTTGAGATGGAGATGGAGGTGACGGAGTATCATGCATATCATATTTTATTGTTTTATTGTTTTCCCTACTCAACCTCGTGGTTGACCCTGTGTATTCGTGAACACCTGTGATGAACCGTTTTATGGGGAGCAGACTTGACAGGTTTAAGAGATAGAACGGGAGCTGGATGGGCGTGAGACATTGGATCAGACGACTTAGTAGCTAGATCATCATCTAGAAGACTTTCACTTTTATTTATGTCAGTTCTTGTATTTTGAGTTGAAAAGAGGATTTGTAATAATTAAGTTAAAATATTATATAAATTGCCTTGGAGTTTAATTTGTTATTCACTACCTCGGGAAACCGAGATGGTAACAGTCCGTTTTATTAGAGAATGTCTTGACGAGGACTTCTTTTATAAACCGGGGTGTTACACTTTGTACGGTAGGAAGTGCCGTAGTCCTGTTTGTTGGGATCAAGTCCAAGATGCTTATGTGTTGGGACCCGATTTGGTGACTGAGACCATCAATCAGGTTCAGATCATTCGAGAGCGTATGAAAACCGCTCAAGACCGACAGAAATCTTATGCCGATGTCCGTCGCCGACCACTTGCCTTTGAGGTTGATGATCGAGTGTTCCTTAAGGTATCACCTATGAAAGGGGTGAAACGGTTTAGTGTGAAAGGAAAGCTGAGTCCCAAATACATTGGACCTTTCCGTGTGCTTGAGAAGATTGGTCCCGTTGTTTACCGTTTAGAGTTGCCCCCGAATTTGAGCAAGGTTCATAATATCTTCCATGTATCTCAGTTGAGGAAGTACATTAGTGATCCGAGCCATGTTATTCAAGAAGAAATCCCAGATTTGGAACCTAACTTGGCTTTGGAAGAAAGGCCGATCCGAATCCTCGAAAGAGCAAACAAGCAACTTAGAAACAAAGTGGTGCCCCTAGTTCGTATCCTTTGGCGTTGTGGAAATGTCGAAGAAGAAACTTGGGAGTCTGAATCTTCTATGTTAGCTAAATATCCCGAACGTTTCTCGTGAGGTAATTCTCTTTCGTTTATCTAATCCTTGTGAGTTTTAGCTATCCTTTCGAGTGTTCCTCTCCTTCTCTTAAACACTCTCCGCGTTAGTAGTCCTTGCTTAGTTGTTTAAAAGTCGTAGTTAGAGTTTGGTCATAGCTAGTGGAGTTATTATCCTTATAATAGAGTTTCGAACTAAAGATTTTTGAATATGTTTTAATGTTTTCCACTGGTTTTAACGTCAATGAGTGGTAAAGCTCGTTATTGGAGACGTCCGATAATGGGTTTTCTCATTTGTTGGTGTAAAAATATATATTTTTATGTCTTTGATTTGGAATGTTGATGTTCTTGAACGGCCGACGAGGATAATCCGTTCCATTGAAAAGACACTTGTATTTCATACGTTCACATTTTGAAGATTTTGTTTACTTGATTTTAAAGAGATAGACCTACATATATACAATGTTCCTTCTTCTAAGTTTCGAGGACGAAACTTCTTAAAAGGAGGGATGATTGTAACACCCCGTAAATTTGAAGACCTTTATTATATTTTAAAAGTAATATTTTAATCTATTTTAATTTAATATTAATTTATTTAAAATAAAATTTATTTGATAAAATATAATCTTATTTTATTTTGAAGAAATGTAATTATTTTTGATAGTTTAGAAATGTTTAAAAGTGATTTAAACTATATTTAAACCTTTTCCTTTGATAAAATAGATTTCGGATAAAAGTCGTAAAATTGGGATTTTCCCATTTCTTACGGTCGTTGGGTAAACGAGTTTGGATATTGGGTATATGAGTACTTAATCTTTTAGTAAAATCGTGTTTAAGAACTTTAATATTCTCGGAAATCGCGTTCGACGAATATTTCTAGTTACCGTCGAAGCAAACCCCAAAACGTAAACAAATGACCCATCTCCCCATGCCTTTTGGCTGGCCACCTACCCTCCATTGTCCCCTCTTTCAATTCTCATTTCCTCTATAATTCACTCTCTCTCTTCCTTTCATCAAACACCAAATTCATCTCAAAAATCCTCCTTACAATCCCTAAATCCATCATAAATCCTTCATTTCTCCACCAAATCTCATAAAAATTATATATTTGGAATCCTCTCTTCAATCCTCATCTACTAGTAAGCTTTATTTTCATTTCCCCTAATTTTGTTTTAAGGCTCGTCTTTTAGGGTTTTCGAATTTAAGCTTAATAATTGTGTTTTTGTTGTTCTTATAGGTGAAGAATTTGAAGATGAGTTAGGTGACTCATATGTGGTTGAAGATGAAGAGTAATTTTGGGTTTTAGAAGCTTTCTCAAGTTATTACTTGTCTCTTTGCTAGCTTAAGGTAACTATTCCGAGTTACTCGACGAATTAATGTCACATTAGTAGTTGTATTTGTTGTTTGTTGTTGTTGTTTGAGACGATCTTGTTGATAAATGTATGAATGGAGTAAGATGAGTATGCTTATGTTTAATTTATGTTACCCATTTGTATATTATTGTTTGGAACAAATTTGGATGAGGAATTATGTGTTGTGACAAGTCCGTGTTTTGGCTGAACGCGTCGACTGGGACCGAGACGGTTTCCAATGTTTCCAAAAATATGACAGATTGAACGGCATCGAAAAATTAGGTGGTTTAGCCACTTGAATCACTCAATTCGGAGTCCGTATGAGTAAATGACGTCGTTTTATCGATTAAAAATTTATAGAAAAGTTTACCCTTGTGTGAGACGGTTATTTATGCTATTTTATTATGCGAGAATTTTGTGGAATTAGTTATTTTGTAAGTTGAAATGTTTTCTTTATGTTGATAGTGTTCACATGATAGAAATTGGAAATGGTATGAGAATGATATTGTGATGAATTTTGTGATTTGGGCCAAAGTAGGCCAAGACTCTTAGCTGAGCCAGATTGACCAAACGAGTTTGGTCAAACTAGGTTTAAACCGGTCAGCCTCGATTTGACCGATGACCCGTCGCGGGACTCGGGTCGAGGGTTTGTCTTTGAGGTGAGATTGGTTGTCATTGGATGTTTTATGTTGATGCCTTGATATTTATGATTATCGTTTTACATGTTGGTTGTTGGATGATTTGGATGCCTTATGCTTGAGTCTTGTTGCCTCTTTGCCATTTTAGCTTGTTCTCATGGATTATGGTACTGTTGGTTAGCTGGAATTTGGATTATTATTGATATTGGAGATATTGTTGGATTTTCAGCTGAATATGCTCTTGCGTAGCCTTTCATATGCTAGGGTGTGTATGATCATTTGTATGTGCAAGTTTGGACTCTTTGCCCCTCTTATGGTTAATTGAGTGTCCTACTTGTCTTGTGTGGTGTGGGCTAAAGTATTCAAGCTGGGACTAGGTCCTAGGTTAGTATTTCGGCCTTCGCCATAGATAGGCCATTATAGTCCTTGACGAGTGTATGTTCACCGCTTAATAGCCTTTGTGTCTTAGCTTGGTGGGTTTATATCCAAGTTAGGGCATGACCTCTTGACGTACTCTTAGAAGTATGTGGTCAGCTTAAGTACTAGCCAACCCTTTGGTGGACTCCTTAGGGGTACTCATGTGTTGTTATCATGGGTCTTGGATGCGGTAGTTTTCCGCATGTCGCTAGGTCTGTGCAGGTTTAGGACTAGGGTGTTTACCTTACCTCGTGGTATAGACTCGAGTTACAGAGTGACTATTGACGGTACTAGGAACTTATGCATGTCTCTAGATATATTGTCCTTTATTGTTTGATGATTCTATGAATCATAGAAGGTGAGATGCAAGCCGGCTATGGTTGATAGAGTTTGGATTCCCGGATGTTATGTGATTCACATGATAGTGTAGTATGAGTCGGTCTAGTATTCACATGCTAGGACTATGTGTTGCTATATTGTTGTTCACACGATAAGCACGATTGTTTAGCATCTATATGCTAAGGCTATGAGTTATTCATATTCATATTCTTATGTTTACATGTTATATTAATTATGACATTTCGTGGCTGGGAGAACTCGGAGTTACTCCCCAGTGACTGTGGCTTTCGTATTTGTATAAAATGCGATTGACAGGTAGGTGATGCATATATGGGGTACGTGGACGAGCTAGCGAGCAAAGTAACCTTGGGACCTAGATTGGCTTTATTTTATTGTGACCCTTAAACACTTTTTATGTCATATACTTTTTAGGGACATATGTCTCCCTTTTTCATATTTGGGTTGTATAACTTTGTTTCGCGACTTTAGCGATATTTGATTTATGAGATTTATTTTGGACCTTTCATGTTTGACACCTTCCCATTTGGATAACAGGTTCAGGTTTCATTTTCGGTTTTAAAAATTACAGGTTTTTACCCAAATGAACCTATTACAAACATATCCATGCAGTTTTTATCTAGAATTATGTGTTTACTTTTCCGCAATGAATGAGGGTGTCACATACCTTCCGAGGGTGGCCACGCATTTCCAGTTCATTACTCCTCGACTGGCCCTGAGATATTTTTATAACCCTGACAAAGGGGTGGACAATTCCTATCGCACTTATTCCCTTCGACTAGCCACAGCCATCATAACCCAAAATATGCCCATTTGACCCCATTTACGAAGGTCGTAGTAACATAAATCAAAGTTAATCTGAAACTGTGCCACCTTAGGCGAACAGTCTTTAGTCAAAAGAATCGACTCATTAGAATACTATAGTAGCTCTCGCCATGACCAGGCTATATAAATTTGCCAGAACTCTATAAGCGGTCATAAGGCGCGACAAAGTGTTCCTAATGATCGCTTTATGTGATCGACTAGTCATTCTCATATGACTCCATGGCACTTGAACTTGCCATCAATCGCATCACACTCTAGTCACTTCGAGACGTCACCTCATACAAGTGACTATGGGCGAATACAACGTTAATCCGTGTTCACTTTAACGGGGTTCAATTGTCACTACAACCCATTTGGATGTAACAATGTATAAAGAAAAGATTAAAGACAAATGCGATTATGAACATGAACAAAAACAACACTTTTATATCATTTTAAAATCCAACACAAACTTGGTACACGTTTAAGTCCCATGGACGCAATATGTCCATCATGCTTAGCCTGCGATAAAGGCTTGGTGAGCGGATTAGCTATGTTATCGTCCGTCCCAACCTTACATATCGCAATTTCCTTTCTTTCAATAAAATATCTAATTACATGATATTTTCTAAGTACATGTCTAGATCTATTACTAGACTTTGGGTCTTTAGCTTGGAAGATGGTCCCACTATTATCACAATAGAGAGTGATGGGATCATTGGCGGTAGGTACTACTCTTAGACCTTCCGTGAATTGCCTGATCCACACAACTTCCTTGGCAGCTTCTGATGCTGCAATGTACTCTAAACCTCCGTTGTTGAATCGCGATCACATGACTTCCTTGAAGCTTCTCCAGCTAACGGCACCACCATTGAGCATGAAAATGAAACCAGCTTGTGATTTCATGTCATCTCTATCCGTTTGGAAACTTGAGTCCGTGTAACCATTAACACGGAGCTCGGTATCTCCTCTAAACACTAAGATAGAATCCTTAGTCCTTCTCAAGTACTTAAGGATGTTCTTGGCGGCTATCCAGTGACTCTCACCTGGATTTCCTTGATATCTACTCGTCATGCTCAAGGCATACGAGACATCAGGACGTGTGCATATCATGGCGTACATGATTGATCCAACAGCGGAAGCATGAGGGATCATCTTCATGCGTTCAACATCATGGGGTTCGGAGGGAGATTGAGACTTGCTCAATAATGTCCCAGTTACCATAGGTACCAATCCCCTTTTTGATTTGTCCATGCTGAACCGTCGAAGAATCTTATCAACATAAGACTCTTGACTTAGTGCCAATATCCTCTTGGATCTATCTCTATGGATCCGGATACCTAATATGCGTTGTGCCTCTCCTAAATCCTTCATTTGGAAGTGGTTACCTAACCACTTCTTAACTGAAGATAACATCGGAATATCATTTCCAATGAGTAGTATGTCATCGACATACAAGATTAGGAACACAACATTGCTCCCACTAAATTTCATGTATAAACATGGTTCCTCAACACTTCGAGTGAAACCATTCTGTTTTATAACATGATCGAATCGATGATTCCAACTTCTAGATGCTTGCTTAAGACCATAAATGGATCTCTTAAGCTTGCGCACTTTGTTAGGATTCTTAGACTCAACAAAACCTTCGGGTTGTTTCATGTACACCTACTCTTCTAAATGCCCATTTAGAAAAGCGGTTTTGACATCCATTTGCCATATTTCATAATCATGAAATGCGGCAATCGCTAACAAAATCCGTATGGATCTTAGCATGGCTACGGGGGCGAAGGTTTCATCATAATGGAGACCTTGGACTTGGGTAAATCCTTTTGCCACTAGCCTAGCTTTGTAGACATCATCATGTCCTTCTATGCCATTCTTGACCTTGAAAATCCATTTGCATTGAAGAGGTCTTGCCCCTTTAGGCAAATCTACCAAGTTCCAGACTTAGTTTTCATGTATAGAATCCATTTCGGACTTCATGGCTTCAAGCCATAAGGAGGAATTTGGACTAGAGATTGCGGCTTTGTAGGTGGCGGGCTCGTCACTTTCTAAAAGCAACACATCGAGTGTTCCATCTTCTTCGATAAGTCCCACATATCGATCGGGATGGAGAATAACACGGCCCGTTCTTCTAAGTGGAGGAGAGACAACCGCGTTAGATGATGAAGGAAGATCTTCTTGCATCTCTACATCGGTTTATGGCTCTTGAACTTCATCAAGTTCAAAATTTCTCCCACTCTGTCTCTTAGAAATAAATTGAGTTTCTAAGAAGACAGCCTCGCAAGAAACAAACACTTTGTTTTCTTGAGGTTTGTAGAAGTAGTATCCTCGATAGGTCAAGGGGTAACCTACAAATATGCATTTTTCGGATTTTGGGGCAAGCTTGTTGTCGGTTTTTGCCTTGACGTAAGCGTCAAATCCCCAAATTTTCATGTAGGATATATTAGGAACTCTTCCCTTCCACATCTCATATGGAGTATTTTCGGTTGTCTTTGTGGGACTATTATTCAAGGATCTAATTGCGGTTTGAATCGCAAATCCCCAAAACGAGTTTGGTAGCTCGGTTTGACTCATCATTGATCGAACCATATCAAGTAGGGCTTGATTTCTCCTTTCGGCAACACCATTGAGTTGTGGTGTTCCGGGTGGAGTAAGTTGTGATATAATACCACAACCTTTCAAGTGTGAATCGAATTCAAGGCTAAGATATTCTCCACCACGATCGGATCGTAGTGCCTTAATCCTTTTGTTCAATTGGTTCTCTACTTCGTTTTGAAATTCCTTGAATTTCTCAAAGGCTTCACTTTTATGCTTCATTAAATAGATATACCCATATCTACTCAAGTCATCGGTGAAGTTTATGAAGTAGTCATGATTTCCACGAGCGGTGATACTCATTGGTCCACACACATCGGTATGTATGAGTCCCAATAGTTCACTTGCTCGTGTCCCTTTACCACTAAAAGGATTTCGAGTCATTTTGCCAAGAAGGCAATATTCACATGTTCCATATGATTGAAAATTAAATGGTGTAATCACATTAGTCGAAATTAATCTTTTTATGCGATTCTCGTTTATGTGACCTAATCGACAATGCCAAATGAACGATTCATTTGGATCACTAGATTTGAGTTTCTTTGAATGAATGTTGTAGATGTCATTAGTCGGATTCGAGGTTTCTAAAATGTAAATGTCATTAATGGAAGGAGCTTGGCCTATAACCAAGTCGTTCCTTGAAATAGTACAACGATTGTTCTTAATGACAAAACAAAAACCGTCCATGTCTAACATAACGATTGAAATAATGTTTTTAGAAAGTCTAGGCACATAAAAACAATTTTGTAAATACAACTCAAACCCATTAGGCAAAGCTAATACATAAGTTCCCTTGTATTCGGCCGCTACTCGAGCTCCATTTCTAAGGCGTAGATCCACATCTCTTTTGCTAAGCCTCTTCACGTCTCTTAACCCCTGTAAATGATTACAAAGGTGAGAACCACAACCGGTATCCAGTACCCATGTTGTAGTGGAAGTATAATTTACATCAATAGCATAAATCTCTTTAGGAATTTTACCTTTTAGAACGATGATTCCTTCCCTTATATTTCGCAAATATACGAGACAATTCCTAAGCCAATGTCCCATGCCATAGCAATAATGTCACTCATCTTCAACTTGCTTGAAGTTTTTCCCTTTCTTTCCCTTCTTCTTAAACTTTTTGCCCTTTGAAGCAAGAACTTGATTGCTTGAGCTCCCACTAGTTTTGGCATCTTTCTCTTCCAAAGACAAAGATCCTATAGATTTTATGAGGCGGTCTTCCTGAGACCGGCTCACAAGAGATCTTGTAGGTGGTTTAGAAGAAGTGATGAAGTTTAGGTTTCCATCCGAACCAATCCCAAAATGAAGTTCTCTAGTAGTGTCGAAATCATTGTTGAAGCAAACGTCGTCAAAAACATTGTGGCAAGACTCAATAGTTATCGGTGTAGTAGCATTTGATGGATTCATTGTAATGTACTACAAGTATGGAGGAAAAGGAAATATTAACATTTGTCTTTTTAATATCATACTTGTAAATAAATTAACAAGATATGAGCATTTATATAGTGACCTCTACCCAACTAATATAAATGATTCCAAGACCCAAATTCATATTAACTTGGGCACGGTGTGGCCGATGAATCCCTTATCAATATAACTCGGTGGATTAACGCTTTAATCGATTCTACTTTTAGAACTCTTGGTCGATAAAATTACTTTAGTATTTATCTATAGCCCGGAACACATGCGACTACGGTCACGAATACTTCCGTTGAGTTCAATCCAAATTTCGAATAAATGTTTCCATGATCCAAACCCACATTAACTTGGCACAGTGTGGCCGATGAAACCCTCATCAACATGAATTCGGTGGATAGACATTTATCACCCACTTCCCCTACGTAACAAGGTTTGTACCCCGGTGTGGCCGAGTCCACTCCCTCACGAAATATGTTTTCATGGTTTCTACTTTTTGGTAAGGCTAAGTCTCAATTGTTTATTTTTAGCGAGAGGTCATGTCAATTTATTATCTATCACGTTTTAAGTGAACTAAAGCGGTGAACTACGATAATTGTAATTCACACGGTCGATAAACTCGATTAAAATGATAATGCATGTTTTAGTTATGGCGATTTAGCGATGCATGCAACATATACATAAAATGCAAAGCAAAAATAAAATCCTAGTATGGCCTTCCTAGAATAGTAAATCTAATAAACTATTACAAATTCGGAAACCAACTCCATTTGTCCCTTGAACTTCGGTCTTGACACGCATCTCGAGGTAACACCGTCTTTAATGGATCGCCTTCTCGAGTGGCATCGTCTTCAAGGAACTCCGGAATAAATAAATTACATAACAAATTACATAATTTCCTATTATACATTTGTAATTAAAATAAAATAAATCTATTAAATTACAAAACGGTAATACGAGATCACAATAAATTACAACTGAATCGATATTCCCATACATTTCGGGCAATACCAATTAAAAACTAAGGCCATACTAAGTAAAATTACATAATTCAAAAATTACATAAAATAAAATTATGACAATCATAAATAAAATGCAGCATTATAATATGTATGAACATGCCAAATTTTATGCTAAATCGCCTTTAAGGAGCCAATATCGTATATTAATCGATTTTTACGGATTTGCGTGATTTAACATTTTATAATCACAATAATTACATAAATTCATATTTATGTACAAGTTAATTACCCTAACCAACTTAGGACTCAAAATTAGTCACCACTAACATATTGACAATAATTAACTTATATTT